>NC_090933.1:929810314-930113344 GCF_040938575.1 Ambystoma mexicanum
TGAAAGGGGAGCTATTTTGTGATGCGAGGTGGGCAGGTGCATGCCCTAGCTGCCCATCTTTACCTATAGATAAATGAACAGGGAAACAGTTAAAATGCAGCCACTTAGATATAGCTGTATTGAAATAGGCCAAAACGATCCACATGATTGACGAAAATCCCCTTTGTGGGAGTTCTCTGTGTTCACCTTTTATCAGGTTTGCATCTAAACAAGCCCAGATGAAACCCAAGGTCCGGGAAGAGGGCTTTGTGTGTCTTTAGGGTGGCCAACCATCTTGCATTTTGCGGGTCTTTCCTAATTTCATGTGCAGTTTCTCGCACAAAGCCAGCTGGTGGCATGTATAAACCCTGACCTTTCCCCTCTGAAGCAGGATCAGCTGACCAAATTCTTCCCATCTGACACTTTTCGTGTGACAGTTACAAGTGCAGGGAGGCAAAGCACCTTTCCCACTGCTCCCCAGAACCCCTGGGTTCAGCTTTGTGTCAACCGCATTTCATTGGGTAAGGACTATTGTCCCTTAAAGGGAGAGATTGATTTATGATAATAAATGGGAGGTGAGTATAATGCTTAATGCTGTGTAAAGTAATGGCTCAAGCAGATTACCTTCTATTGAATTCCCTTTCACTATGAATACCTTTTTAAAAACCAAATGATATTGTTTATAGGTCTACATTCCTTTTTAGGCTGCTACTGCAATCATGTATTCAGGGTGGTGAAAATAAAGTTATACATGTCTTTTTGCTTGACTTATTCCTATAACAATACATATAATGTCAGGTTGATTTCTTATGTGGTTTTTGTACTTTTCAAGGCATTGATAGAAAATCTACTTATTTCGTTTTTGGAAATCCAAACCTTAAACAATAATTGTGACCTATCAATCAGAAGATGTGTAGTAAAGTGCTTAAATCACAGCCTGGGCCCAAATACGTATTTCACTACTTTACCATAATCTGTGATCCTAGGCAAATCATTTAATCTCAATATGCCTGATCAGCTGACATTGGGTGCTGCTATAAGGGATTCAGTTTGCAATTTTTGCTATGAAGAAAAACCCTCATGGTTTACGAAACTATTGAGTTGTTACATATTAATAATAGTAAATATTTATATATTGTACAGCACATTATTCTCTTGTCTTACAAGTGAACACTTCTTTTAATGTCTTTACCAATGGTGCCCTAGAGTATTGACAAATGATGTTACTGCTTGTAATGTTGTTTTTACTGTGATGTCACTGATCATGTCAATCCATATCTTGCAAATTAGGGTTGTGCCTATCTTTCGCTGGACAGGCCGGGAAGACAAATTAGAACATTTCAGTGCCTTGTGTGCTTAACAGTCACACAGTGTTGCGATTCTGTTCTTCTGTCTATGTGTTCAAGAGGGTCGGGTTCGGGGGGAGGCCAAGCAGCTGCCCCTATTTTGGTAATCTTACAACACAGCAACATATTTCTTTCTTTCATGGCATTAAATGTGCACTTTGCCTTGTGGGCATGCTACAGGGTGCCCTTTGCTTGCTGCTGTCACCCTAACTGAAGACTGTAAATGTGTCTTTCGTAGTAGGTCACAGACTGCCTTTGATATCACACATCATCCAGCAGTGTTATCACCTCTTTGCCTTTCACTCTCGTTTCAGCTGTGTTAGCACCTTGCTGATTACTAACTGTTCAGTTTAGTGTTTTATCTCTCCTCTGACTGCCTGCCCCTAAAGGGCATTCCTTTGTATCCATTCTTATTTAAGCAACCGAAGGGTGCCACAGACTGTGTCCACCCCGCCTAACCATAGGCAATGGGGGCACCCAATCAAATTGAAATGGGCCCCAACGAGCCCTGACAAATGTTTAGTGGGGCTTTGTTAGCGAGCGCTAAGATGTGCCTGACTGCCAGCACAGAGGGATGAGGGTGTGTGTGTTGTGGGTGATGTGAGGAGATTGGGAAGGTGGCGGACCAGGAAACTGCAGGGCTTGCTCACCCTTTATCCGGCATGGCAGTGCGAAATCCACCTCTGGGAAGCTGCAGGTAAGTGGAGCGGGATGTGCTGCGGGAGGAGGGGCTGACTGAGGTGTTAATTGGGGCTGAGGGATGGGGAATTGAGGATGCATTAACCTGCAGCCCGGCTGGGAAGATGGCGGCCACCCACTTCTGAGGAGGCTCAGAACGCAAGCTTTACTTTGAGGTAAACTCCCCATTCTGAGCTTCCTGACTGTCAGGGAGGCCGCCTGAGCCACCCTCAGGGGTGCTAATTTGCCATATTGTATTTTGATTGAGTGTGATTTCTCAGCATCTGGAGATGAGCAGCGTGCTTCCTTCTCTAGACTCTACATGCTGTCTGTGTTAATCCCTAGTGCATCAAAGTGTGAAGCAACAGAGTGGAGAGGGGCTGTGTTTTTACAGGATGAATCCTTTTATCACATCTGGGGCATTCAATGCAATGTGGTAAAGAATAAAGAGTGTGGGTGGCAAGAGGTACAGAAAGGGGAGAAAGAATATATGATAATATGCATTGGCAAGGCCAACAGTTATGCCTTTTCTGTAAGCATGGGACACAAGATGGCAACATCTGGAAACCAGTATGAATACCGGGGCATATAATAGCCATGCCTGGCAAATGCCTAACTTATACACAACCCAAAGCCGTTGGCTTTGCGAATGCTTGTTTTTACAAGGACTTCAAATGTGAGGACACATTCTGCTTATAAATCAAGTGGCTGAAGGCACATGTGCCTAAAACCTTTTTTACTATACAAGTAGCACTTTTATAGCTGGAATTAAGTCATTAACTCGCAAAAGACTGCTTTGAAATAACACTGACAGTCCTGTCACAGAAAACATTTGATTGTTTCCGTTTCATATAGCTAGCTCAAAGAGACCCCAAGGGGATGTATTTTCACCAGTCAACGGGTAGGTAAATGACCAAAATTCCCCACAGGCTGTGTGTACCGCCTCACATGTCATCCTTGTCTACTATCTCCATTTTCCATTACAACAGTGTTGGCTTTTAGGCAACGCTTTCAGTGCTATCTAGTAGCCAAAATTAAACAATAAGAAAATAATCTCTGCAGTAATTGAGTACATAAAAACCCACGAAGATATCAGGGGGCAAATCAAAAATACATTCTGAGTGCTTGCTGCAGGCACTGTGACGATTCACAGAATCCTGTCCTGTCACTTTTCCCCACCAGAGGGGAGCCCTTGCCTGTGAGGCTAGGGAAGTGTGCGCGCTATGCAACATTCCCCCTAGGGGTGGTGGTAAGCGGGGCCTCACAATCAGAGACTTCCCCGCTTACGGACAAGGATTCCTGCTCCATTAAAGAACTTCCTAACCCCCTTTACGAGGAGCCACTAATTACATCAGAGCACTAATTACTTCATAAAAAGCATCCCAAACAAGTTTCTGTTTGTTATTGTAACATCACACAAAATAACCAACAGAAAGACAAACATACTGAGAAGAAGAGTGTGCAAGAAATGAAGATTACTCAGTGTTTGGAAGACAACCATACTGAGACGAAGAAGATCGAATGAGTAACAAGGAACGCTCATATAAGAGAGACAAAGGACTACATGTCTACACTAGGCAGGATCCAGCACTTCTCAAGAAAAAGGAAAGAAGGACCAACGTACAATGTTGGTGAAGCCTGGGATTTTCAAACATGGAGAGAGAGAGCAACCAGGAGAGTCTTAAAGGCACTTGGTCGAAGAAAAGGAGACACAAAGAGGAAAGGAGCCAATCCGTTTACCCAAGGAAACATGAGGTGGTGGCGTGACCCAGAGGAGGTGGACCGTCTGGCCCTCATACGAAACAGAGACTGCAGTGGAATGGGCTCTGCAGAGCCGCACTTTGAAACAGGAAGAAAGAAGAAACGCTAGAAGAGTTCAAGCTGCGAGAGAGAGCCTGGCCCAACAGCAAGAACCGGTGACACCAACCTGATACAACAAAGGTAACGGGAGCGGCTGGAGACCTGGGAGAGGAACAGGACAGAAAGAGTACAACGGGACTCCTCATACTCGACCCAGTGAATGTGAATACCTTAAAGAAAGTGAATAATACCAAAGGCTCTTCATACTTGTCCCAGTGGTTTCGAATACCTTAAAGTAAGTGAAGAGTACAGATGAACTCGGTACACCCATTCCAGTGAGTGTGAATATCGTAAAGATACTGAAGAATCCTTTGAGATACAATTCATTCATCCTAGAAAGTGGTTGAAAACCAAACCACGAATAAAAAGTAAGAAAGAGACACTGGAAGTTTCCCAAAGGAATAAGAATCAAGACCATATATTGATAAAACAAGGAGCTGTTTTTAAAGAACAGGATGGATGCCCAGCAGGTGGAAGAATCCCCTCGAAGAACTCAAGGAGCTGGTTCATGTTATCACAAAGAACTATTTGAAGAGAGTATATTAAGGCTAGAGAAGCCTGTCCAGGAGTCATTGTCCTGGGCCTCTTTTGTTTTGATGTTTTGATTAGTGGTAGGGTCAGCATAGGATAATGTTTGGACAGAGGATGGACTAGTGATTTGGACTACTCTACTGATGACAAGCACCCTAATTACTTTTGTGTTAGGTAGTAAAATCCAGTACGAACACCATTATTTGGTCCGTCTCCTCCTTCTGACCTACCACAGCAAAAACTGTATGAATTAATGATTGCATTAAAATATCAACTGTGGGCCCATTTAGAGGTCCCCTAATTGATGAAGTGCTTCCCCATCTGATGAGGCTCAAGCCAGGTTTGAATTCTGGTCCCATGTTTATCATATGTACACCAGGTAGGGGTGCAACCCTGTGGCCACCCCTGCTACAGAGACTGACAGACTTGTGAACTCCAATGTGCCTTAATGGAAGCCTTTGTCACAACCTCCTCTCACTCGCAAAGCCCCTGTGGCCAGGGTTAGCACATCAAGGAGTGGAGGCTTCCACCACTGTTAAAAGGCAAGGAGCCACCTAGTGGTGAAATGATAAACATTGTCTCGAAAGGCTGTGCACTATCATTTTCAAAGATTGCTTAGGGCCAAACCAATGCCAAGATAAGTGTTACGCTCACCTGGTTCCCACGGTGGCGTCGACCGGAACTGGGCCGCTGTTATTTCCACCAGCGTGACGTGTAGCGCCGAGATGACTGACTGGACTGGCCCGCTCAGCCTAGTTTGTCTCGCTCGCAAGAATATTCTTCTGCAAAGGAGAAGAGGAATTAACCACCTGTGGAATTGAGTGTCAACCCCCCTTCCCCACTCCCGTTGTCTTCCCACTGATCATTCTTGATGTCCCCTCCTTAGTCTCACCTGATGGTTTGGAAGGATGAGCTCTCCATCCTGCGTCGACCGCAGGGGCGCGTTGATGACCAGTTACTTCACTGGCGTAGAGGAATTGGTGAGTTCCAGTATTGACTCTAAAGTCCAATTGTTCATAAGAGTTCAAATGTCTGCTCTTCACTCTGTCCGATTCCTTGCAGGTTGCCGATTAATCCACTCGAAGATTTCCAAATGGCACTCGGTAAGATTCAGGTAAGTCTATTATGTTTTTCCCCTTAGGGGCCGGGGTACGGTGATGAAGCAGAGTTGACTGCGCCGACCCGAAATGAGGTGAGTACCTCCCGTGGTAAATCAGGTAAGTCCTTGGGGGTAGCTTGTATGGCCTTAGAGAGTCCCCTTGCTCACCTTGCTGTCTTTGTCTCCTTAGGTGTCGGAGGGCGGCCGCGAGATGGAGAGAGCGTGATGGAATGCTGAAGTACCGCCAAGCAGGTGAGTTGAGCGCGGCGCCGTAGGAATGCGAAGCGATGCTTCAAAGACTTCTGTCTTTCAGTTCCGTGGCGAAATGGATCAGGATTCAGGTAAGGATTAAAGTTAAAACTCCTGTTCTAACCTTTATCCTTTTGTCTTCTTGTTTTAGGAGTCCCAGGACTGAGGCGGGCGTGGCTGAAGACTGGAGCTGCTGAAAACACGGTGAGCGTTACGCTGCAGCAAGCAGAATAACGCGAGTGTGGCTGTCCGGGCGTGGTTTAAATGGCCTTGGAAGAAGATCCAGGTAAGTATTCTTCCACAGCCCCACCCAAGTAACAAAATAGTCCCTTCAGTAAAATAGTCCCTCCTAAGCCTCATTTGGCTTGAGTCTTCATGCAGCATGGTCTGCCTCAGGTGAGTATGCAGCATGGTCTGCTTCAGGTAAATTATCAATAATGAGCCTGGTGCCCATGGCGCCAGGACTGACTTTATCTTTATGAGCCTGGCACCATAGGCGCCAGGACTGTACCCAAACAGCCCCTAACTGGGGCTTTTGGGCATGCTCCAAGTGGCATGATGCCTGCTTCCGGGGCTGCAGGGCCAGGTCTGGTCTTCCGGGGGCAGGCATCATAACAATAAGTGGCCTATTTGGCCAATTCAGTCGAATTAAAAAAAAATATATGTTGCAAATTAACTCACAGGTACTGTAATCTCGAGATGTATTGGACAGGTCTGATTTGTTTGATCATTTTCTTTATGTCAGGCATTGACTATGCATCGAACTTGAAGATTTAATTAATTTATCGGATGTTTATGCAGAAACTCCACATGCCATCAGACTTTTCCACTGGAACAATTGGGAGGACCTTTGGCTCTGGGATGGCCTAATGACTCCAAAATGTGTTTGACTTTTTCAAGACCCACTTGTTATAAGCTCTGGGTAGATAGTAGGGCCTTAACCTCTGAACTTTACGTGATGGATTCTCAGTTACATGTACAAAGCCTTCTGCGATCTTCAGTCTGTTGGCAAAGATGTCTTGAAACTGTTGAAGGATGACTTGTAGATCTAACTTGTTAAGTGTGCAACTTTCAGAATCATCGGTTCTAGTCGTTCAAGCAATGCCATGGTATGGAGTAGCTGCTGAGCTGCTTCTGATGGAGTCTCTGGGGTTCAGCCGTTCATATGATAGACCTGGGGATTCTTTTGGGGGACATATTTTGTGATTTGATAATTGAGATCTCCAAGGACTTTTCTGATTTTGTGCAGTCTATATGCCTTTTAGCCAGTATCTTATTTTCAGATGTAAGTAGTAGAGCTTGTTTCCCACTGGAAATGGTGGAATTAGTTTGTTTGTTGTAAAATATCCTCTGCTTTTTCTGGCTTTCTTACAGGTGTTGTCACATCAATGAGCATGCAAGCGGATGCATGTTTGAAGGTCTTGCTTGAAGTGAGTTATATTTTCTCCAGAGTATTCCTGGCCTTCCTGATTTTCTTACAGAATGTATGTGGTTCCCAGCTGTCTAGTAGTTCTAATGGGTGGAATCAAGTGGAACCATGTGGTGTTCTCTGCATGGCAAAGAGGGCACACAGTATGGACTGGTCCGACTTTTGTTTGTCTTCATCAATGAGCTTCCACAGAAAATTTGTAATGACCTGTTTACATTTTTTAACTATTATGTTTGATTAGCTGCGTAAATTGGATGTATGCAGATTGTCTATATAGAAGGGTTTCTCAGGTCAACCATAAGCTTTGAGCAGCAGGTACTTACCTGGGGTGTTAACATTTCCTACGAGAATCACACCTGGGGAAAGTATGAAAGTATGGAACAGTGTAGTGTTACTCCTGAGTGGATAAGCATCTTGATATGGAGTAGAACTGTCTATAATAGCTAAGATGTGCTTCTCCTCATTCCTTGAAGGACTGTGGGGGGACGGATGATATCCATTGCTATCCTAGAGAAGGGGATGCCAGAAAGGGGAAGGAGTTATCAGGGTGCCACTGTTTATCACTGTGAGATGCATTCTGGCAAATAGGAAAGACCTAGCTGTACTGTTTAATTTGTCTATTAATCCACGGCCAGAGATAACAGCTGATGACATGTTGCTGAGTCTTGGCTTTTTCCTGCTGGACCACTGTCAGGTGAGAGTGAGCCAGAAATTCCGTTCCTTTGGGAGGTATGACCAGAAGCAGGAACGGAGGATAGCACAGGGGCAACGCGCTGGTTTTGGAAGCAGAGCAACAGAGGTGTGAATCCCAGATCCACGCTTAGAAACTGAACTCAGGTACGGTATTAGGCGGTTTATAAAAAAACTATTACATTAAATTAATGAAGCAGGTACCGCTTTTGCATTACGCCACTGGGCTCCTGGGCTCCTCACAAAAAGCCCTCTACGTTCCACTATGTATGGGATTGACTTTTGAAGACCTCCCTCCTTGGAAGTCAGATCTTCAAAGATGAATGGGAGGGAAGGGTCATTCCTGTGGGCTGCTGCAAAGTCTGGGCTCAGAGGAAGGGGGTACATGTCTAGTGGGGTACAATGAGGGGGTTCAGAATTGTCTTGATGATGGGATTGTGGGGGGTTACTCCTGCATGTGGGATTTCAGTACAGAATAGATGGACCAAACCCCTTTCTTCCCTTGTGTTGCAAAACTAAGACCTTTTGCTTCCTCTACCAAACTAAGAAGGTAATGAGCTGTGAAGTTAAGGTCACTAGGATTAAAGAGTTGAACTTTGTCCTCTCCTGGTAATCAAAATATATTACCTGTGCTCCCATGTTTATGCAGTATCAGGAAGCAAGCACAGACTGAGTTGCAATCCTGCCATATATACCTTTTTAAAATTGCAAACTTAACCACATAGGCACTACAACTCTACTTCTCAGAGGAATGCCCAGATCATCTGTGCTGAAACAGTTGAAACTGGCTGCTCTCAGCATAGCCTGAAAACGCAGGCAAGCCATTGCTGTAATTTCTTTGATCTTGCAAGTTGTGCCCAGACTTGATAGACAGGCCTTCGGTTTGGCCCCTGTGGACTTCACTACTTACATCACCTGTCATGAAGTCAAGAGGGGTCCTGTTAAGAATCCTTGGATGCCGTCCGTTCTCCCATAAGGTGGGATTCTTCCCATGGGGCCAGGGCGATGCAGCCACAGTCCAATAATTCCCTTGGAGGGGTGCACCGTGGGAAGATCACATGGGGAGGGAAACCCCTCATGGGATGAGGGATGACATCCTAGGAGAGACGTGGTATATTCCTACCACTGTCCCAGTTCCCTCACCCTCTTACCCTCACCAGAATCCTAGAACCTCTCATACTTCTATCTATGTGATCAGAGTTGAACTTTGTCCTCCCCTAAATAGTACTGAGATGAAAAAGAACAGTCATGACACCTTAGAGAAATGTACTGAGATGAAGAAGATGTGCGGAGTGCGGAATAGCACCCTGCGGGACCACAATGAGTAGACCAGCCTATTCAATCTAGCCGAACCTGGCTTGAAATAAAAAGGAAAGAAGGACTTCTTGCGAGGTGCAGAACTCCCTGAAGGAGCCGCTAGGAAAGGCACTGTGTCACCTGGAGACGGGGAGAAAGTCGGGACACCTAGGGAGAAGCTGAGAGCTTCGAGCCAGTCCTAAGAAAGAGGAAGGGATGGCAGGCTGATGGACGCAGGCAACAAGTGGTGCTGAAGCTTGAGAAGAACAACGGCTTCCAGAAGGATGGTTGGTGCTGCAAAACCGCCACAGACCAAACAAAGCCTCCCCAAGCAACACAATCCCACGCTAACGGCGGAAGCTGGGAGAACGCTGACACCCTCACGTACCAGGAACGCAGGTACACGGAGGTGTAGAAAGACACTGGGAACCAGTGAAGGTGTTGGCAAGCAGAGAAGGGGGAGAAATACCCAGAACCAAGGGTCTGGCACCCTGAAAAGCAGAGAGGGTGGTGGCAAGCAGAGAAGGAGGAGAAATACCCAGAACCTAGGATCTGGGACCCTGAAAGTAATATTGAAGAAACTTTCACACATACGATAATATATTCTGATGCTGGGCAGAAGAGTAAACCAAGCCTACCTAGAATGAGAAGTACCAAAGACAGGTGAGACTGGGGCTCGCAAACATAACAGAAATACACCAGTTGCTCATCCTCATAGTCACAGTATCCGGGAGAAAGGTGAACCAGGTTGGCTATGCAATAAGTAGTACTTGGCAGGAGAGCACACCAGCTCTACCTAGAAAGAGAACTGACCTAGAAAGAGAACTGTTGAAGTCAGTCTGGGACTTGCACCCATATAAGAAGGAAAATTGTTACTCCTCTTCATAGTTAAAGTACCGTGGGGAAGAGTGAACCTGGTTGGTTGCGCAAAGGCAGAGAAACCTGGGGAAGGGAGCTAGCCCCTGGGATTTGTGAACACTGTGAGAAGTCAAGAGTAGGGAGGCATTCTCTGGAACCCTGTGGAACCTTGTTTTTGCACCATTTGGAACTTTGTATGATGAACATGGAAAGAACTATGAATGACCTGCTGAGAAGATACCCCATTTGCACTTTACATTGAGTTATCAGTGTGAGGGCTAGAGTTACAGTTTTTGACACAACAGTGGATTTATCTTTATTTTGACATCCTGGCGGATCCATTTGAGATTTGTGTTGAGGCAGGGAAACCCCTCTTAGCGTTAGAGCCAGTGACGCCTTTCCCCAAAACCTATTATCATTTAAATAAAAGTCTGTAGGAACAAAATTGCCACTGTGTGTTGATCTCCCACTACCGCATCCTCACATATGGTGTGTGAGAAACCTGAGGCATTTCTCCCAGGTTATTTCCGGGGATCCTTTGTTCAGGTGGCCAGGGGAGGGCCATCGCTTTTGGATCCTAAACTTGGGGGCAAATGAGCGAGGGAGGATCACCTGCAAAGGGGGTCCTTGGAGACTGCGAGAGGAGCGCCCTTGGGCGAGATGCTGTATCCCGTTTTGTCTGATGCACCCCTTACCGATATCCCAGCAGTCTTTATGGGATATTGCCACCAAAATCCTATCCCTTCCCAGTACTTTCCCTTACGGAAAAGAAGGAGAACACAACAGAGGAACTCAAGATTATCTCTAAACACCAATACATATTTTCCCTCTTCACAACGCTACAAATCGCACAATCCACTTCTTCTCTTAGAATATCAATGGGGATGTAAACCAAGACCCAGGGGATATCTCCATATTAACTCCCATAATCCCATTCCCCCGTTGAAACCCACAAGGACTGGGACGAGGAAGAGGCAGATGGGAATCATGATGATTACCCACAGGACTCAATGGGCAATGGATTCTTATGGGCAAACTCCATGTTTTCCCGATAATTACATCAGGCAGAGTCAAGCAGGGAGGGACAACTGCTCACACCTGATTCCAATCAACTCTAGCTGGGAGAATAAAAACAGCAGCCAGAAACAGTATGGTGAGCAAGTCGGGGATGCTGGAAGGTACCGGAGAGAAGGGGAAAGCCCTAGTGAGTTGCAGAGACCCTGGGAGACCTGGAGGAGAAGAAAACCTCCCAAACATTGGCCCTGCTACCAGAGAGGAGATTGCAGTGTGGAGGAGGAAACCACTTCCAGAAGTCAAGACCAGGGGCAGCTGGGGTTGCCTAGAGGTACCAACAGTTAAACTCCACCACTGGCTCAGACCGCAAACCCAGGTCTCTGAGGTGCAGAGGTAAAGACCCTGACCTCCTACTAACATCCCCTTTTGGCTCATGCAGCTCCCAATGACAGAAAATGCAATTTCGGGGTGCAATGAAGTGGGAGCAAAATTAGCCCAGTGCATTCTGGGAAAGGAGGTCCCAAAACCTTTTCATGTTGAAATTGGGAACTTTGGAAGGAGGCTCGAACCCGACGGAGGGAACCTTTCTTGCTGAATTTTAAAAAGGGGCCTGAGCCCGGCCAAGGGAGACCCTTGAGGAACTTGACTGTGCTGCAAAAGAGAAGACTTGAGCCTGGCTGAGGGAAGCCTTCTAGGTGAATTGTAAACTTTAAGAGGAGTCTGAGCCCGGCCGAGGAAGAACCTTCAGGAACACAGGAAGGGTCCGAACCTGGCAGAGGGAGGCCCAGGGGTGAAGAAAAGGCGCAAACAAAGCCTTCAATACAGCCAGTGAGTCAGGAGAAACTGTGTGAAACCGGTCTTTGTCAAAAGAAGGTTGCGAGTGGCGAAAGTATGCAAAGATATCCCTTGATCTGAACTGTTAAAAATGCAGGGGAAAGACCAGCTGCAGAGGGGTCCGGCACCACGTGGATGCTCACTCGAGAGACTCTGCTCGATTCCTCTATTGTTGAAACTACCGATACCCGAAGGCCTTAGGAGAGCAGCAAGGAAAAGGTCAAAGTGGTCATACAGGGGTCTAGCAAAACGCCCTGTACAGTCGAAAGTCTTTGAATGACAAGAAATTGGAAAACAAAGCAAAGCGAATCCCACATAGTACGAAAGTAGAAGAAACTGTGAGGCTGGCAAACGTGTACACAATAGAGGGATGCCTGCAGAACCGGCAAAGCATGATGCCCAATTAACACTGTGTTGACAAGAGCGAACCCGACAAAGGGATGTCCACAGTGGATTGTCTAAAAAGACATTGCGCCTCATTACAAGTTTGCTGGTGTGGTAACAATGGTGCCGGTAAGCTACCGGCATCGTTGTTACCGGACCGGCAAAGTATGAGTACTGTGAGCGGGTGCCTTTCTGACCTGGTGGACAGACCGGCACTTGTGAGCCGACCTGGACGGATGCACCGGCACCATTCATGAACGGTGCCAGTGCATCCTGCCTCCCCATTCCCATTGAGTCCAATGGGACTGAAATGGGAATGGGGAGTAATAATTATCGGCACCCAGCAATGGGGATTTACCGGGTCCGCAGGGGCTGTAATGCCCCGGTAAGTCCCCATGGCCGGTGCCGGTAAAAACCGGCACGGCTACCGCCAGGGTTATACTGTCCCCCATTAAGACTTATGAATGCAACAGGTGAAATTGATTAGGAAAAAGCCATAGTGAAACTGACAGAAGGAGGCTAACATTCGAGAAGGGTGTGAACTCGGAAGAGAGGGACCCAGGGTGAAAAGGCATCAACCAACATACATACGGAAAGGAACTTTTTGTTTAGCTATTTTGAAAACATCAGGTCCTCAAAGGCAAGAGTATTTTTTTGTATAAAAGAGACTTAACCACCGAAGATCCTGATACCTGAGAAAGGAACTTCAGTCTGGTGCTTGGAAAACTCGAGAGTGTGCTGTGTTCAGGAGTCCCGCCTTGTCTCGTGCTAAAAACGTGGGGAAGGGAGACTCCGGGGACTGCAGCCTGACTTATCATTTTGTGAACACTACTTTCTTTCTTATGAACCCTATCCCAGACTCTTTTTGTATTTAGTTGTAAGGATTGGCAATAGTTCTATTTTAGTATGGGCCCTTTTATTTGACAAGACGCCACTAGGACTGCCTTATTATTGTTTGATTGAACTGTGATAACTTGTGTCTATTTTTACTGTTGCCCTGATGAGTTCCTTACAGGTACATTCCAGCCCCTACCGCTCCCGCACCTCTCCCATTACCTTGCCTGTTCCCGGGATGCACGGGTGATTCTTTCTGGGGTCTCTCTCCTACTCTGTATGCGGGCATGTATCTTTGTGTCTCAGTGCCTTCACCTCACAGATCTCTTGGACTGACGGTATGGATGCTACCTCTTGCCTTTTCGTCACCGTCTGCCAGCCTCCGGTTACCGTCTGGATGCCGTTGGTCAAAGGAGACCCGTTGTCCTCTTGACTCCAGGAGCTGACTGCTATCGGCTTATTCCTGGCCTTCTCCACGTCTCCTTCGTACTTCCCGGGCTTCACGGTTTCTCGTCCTGGTTGACTGTGACTCCCTAATAGACAGTCCTTTTTTTGTTTTTTATGGTGTAAGAGGAACCACATCCCTTCAGTTCCTTCTTGGTATTGCTCATCATTGTTCCTGTGTCCTACCTCGTCCAAGTACTTGGATTACCTTTGCTCCTTATGTTCTGCCTTATAACAGTACATAGGTCTACTGTCTATGAAGAGGTTAGCAGAAGAAGGAGGGGCTAGAGTGTGTGGGGGTCTGATGTACTAATAAGGGCTATACCCTAAATGACCGTCCTTCTATTTAGGGGCGGGAGTCACTTCCCATGAGATCCTCCAACATTATGCCATCCGCAGGGGGACTATCAGGTAGTGGCCTCACCTCCCTGGCCTCATGGAGAAGGATCCTCCTCGGGGAGGAGTGCAGACATGTTGTGAATCATCACACTTTCCTTGTTCTTCTTTTTTAAATCTAAACCATGTTCAATATTGACAGTTGTTGTGGAAGAGAATTCGCAAAGAATTGATCAATTTCAGCCTGTTTTCGACCAGGCTGCATTGTAGCAGGGTGAAGGGTCAGGCAGTGACTCATGAAACTGTGTTATGTGCTTTTGGGAGCAGCGCTGAACTTTGATATTGAATGATTAGTTGATGTGAAGATTATTTTTCCTATGTCTCCACTTTCTCTAACATTGTCTAAATCACTGTAGATATTGTACTATTACAGACTAAGGTTGAATATGAAGTCTGAAAAATTATTTTTTAAAAGAAACTGTTCCTGAATGGTTTATTTTTGTAAAATAAAAGTGTAGGAAGAAGCTGAGATTTGCACTTGAGTGCACTGCACTGAACGTTCCCTTAAATAGCAGGTGTGTTTGGGGGTTTGGATTGCGTGTCGGAGGGGGCGTGGTGATGGGGTTTGTGGGGAGCGAGGGCAGGCCAGTAGGGATTATAGTTTCATAGTTTCTTCTCGTACACTTTGACAACTGTTTAAATGCTTTTTTCACCTGCATTGAAATTCAAAGCAGCACCGAAACTGAAGGTGTTTTTTTAAAAATCATAAGTGAACTTTTGAGATCAATATGTGAGTGACTTGATTTTTTTAATACTTTGATTTCCTAATCTCGTGGTGGTGCAACATTTCAAAGGGGATTTTACCTTTAGTTTTAACGTTTTTTTTAAACATGCAAATAGATTCAAAATGCTGCCGTGATTTTGTCTCTGTTTCTTCATACATTATTCAGTTTTATTTTTACATTTCTTTATTGGGCAAAGAGTGAAATTTAATAGTATCCGCACAAATACTATAATCACAAATACAGCGTTGTACATTCTATGCATATTGTAATAACTGTCAAAACTTCAAACAAAGGGTGAAGAAACTAAAAAAAAGGGGGGGGGCACAAACTTCCATACATAAACCTGGATTAGGCACAAGGTGAATTCAAGTCCCATTAACATTAAGAGAAGTCTCGTTCTGGGGGCTATACTGTGGCCTGGAATGGGGCGTCCCCATAAGCTTGGGCGAGAACTGGAGGGTGACGTAAGCTCATAGGCACGTGCACAGTGTTATAGTCAGTCTGGGGGCTTCACTGTGACTTATCATCCGATGGGTAATATACATCATAGGCTATGGGTGTCCATGCTACAAAGGTGGTCGTGGGCTCGCCTTCGTGTGAGTGCAGTGCCATGGCCCATGCTCTTCTTTTGGCCTCGCACCAGGGTTCAAACTCGTGTAACCACAGTTTAAACTGTCGGCCTTTTGAAGATTTCCAGGACAAGGCGATTCTCCTCTTTGCGAGGATACGTGCTAAATCATGCTACATCTATGAGTCTAATTACATGTTTATATTAGCTTTTTCTAGAGTATGTTCCCAACAAACATTGCGTGGGGGACCAGTCGCATTTAGCAACCCCTGCTGCTCTACATGTATGTTCAGTGCGGTACCAAAAAGACTGCACTTTAACGCAATTCCAAAACATGTGTATCAGGTTTTACATCATCCCGATGGCACCAGGGACAGGTGGTGCGTGCATTTTTGTTAAATCTGGCGACTCTGCAAGGGGTCATATATGTGCGGCGTGAGGACGTTAATCTGCAATAGCCTCAATCTGGCATTACAGGATACTTTTTCAGGAAAACCAAGCGCCTGTCCCCATTGCTCCTCATTTATAGTGGCACCTATGTCAGTTTCCTATTTCAATTTCAGGTCGGGGTTTCTATTGCTAGTGTTCTCAAGTATGTGACCGTATAATTTTGACACTGGTCTCCAGCCATTCCATTGGTTCGTCATGCCACCCCCTCCACCTGCGTCTTGCTACCCCTTTCACTTTCATGTATCTGAGAAATTGACCCTTAGGTAGATCCATCTGCTGTGCTAGTTCTGCCAGTTCTTTCAATTTTCCATTATCATATAAAACTCGGCAAGTGTATATGCCATAGTCTTCCCATCACCGGGAGTCGCTCAGATCTTCCCTGGTCACGCACATATCAGCCACAATCGGCACATTGGGAGAATAGGGGCATGATATCCCAAGTACCTTCAGGATCATAGACCAAATTTGTCTACCTAACTTGACGAATAGGGGTGTGGAATGCATGTAGTCCTCCGGGGGCCAGAATACTTTTTTGAGTTTGGTAGGTGCTACTAAGTGTTGTACCATCGTTAATTCTAAGGAAGGACCATCAGTTAGAAATGTGGGAGGACAGGTAATACACTTCAAGCCTTGGCAATTGTACTCCTCCATCTTTGTAATGCAGATACAACATGGCAACGGTTAGTCTATGGTGGCCTGAGCCCCAAAGAAAGTCTCTGATTAGTGTTTCCAAAAGGTGAAAGAAGGCCGTCTTTATATAGAAATTATCGTTTATAAAGTAGTAGAGGAAACTAGGGAGGACAATCATTTTAATAATGGTATTTCTACCCCTGATCGAGAGTGGCTACTGTGACCCAAAGGACATAGATTTGTTGAGACTTCCAACCACTTTAAGCGTGTTATGTTTGTGTGTGTCTGCCAGGGTATGTGTGATCTGGACGCCCAAGTATTTGAAAGAAAATGTCTCTCAAGGAGGTCTCAAGTCAGGCAGAGCTGCTACATCCACCCCTCTGAGTCCACCCAGCGGGAAGATGCAGGATTTCCGCCTATTGAAGTAAATTCCGGATAATTCCGCAAACCTATCCAAGACATCTAGGATCATGGGGAGATTATGATGCAGCTCGCACTGATAGAGGAGTGCGTCATCTGCATAAAGTGAAACCAAGTGTCTGGACCCACCAATCTCTATACCCGCATGCAGGTACATATAGCATGGGCTGGAGTGGGCAACCCTGACGGGTGCCCCCGACATATGTTCCACACCTCAGAGATTTAACAGCTTGATTTCACCCGTGCTGTTGGCAAGCTATATAACAACTAGACCCACCGGATGAAGCTTTCCCCCAGTCCGAAGCTCCCCAGCGAGGTCAGCAACCACTCCCAGTACACACAATCAAATGCTTTAATGGCGTCCAAGGACACCACTATGTAGGGCTCTTCATAGGCATTTGTCTGATCTATAATATGCTGGAGCCTGCAGAGGATCAGAGTGGTGCGGCCCGGTACAAAACCAGTTTGGTCCATGTGTGTTAGGGAGGAAATATGTGTACGGAGGCGAGTTGCCAGGACTGTTGTAAGTATTTTAATGTCATAGTTTAGCATGGCTACGGGGTGGTATGAGTCACACTTATCCATTGGTTTCTCTGGTTTGGGAATGGGTATCACCAAGGTTTCCTGCATGCTAGCGGTAATATGCCTTTACTATGTGCCTCCTCGAAGATCTTAAAAGTATCGGGGCTAGGGTAGGGCAATATGTTTTATAAAACTCTGGGGGAAGTCTATTGTTACCAGGTGTCTTGCAGGTAGCCAAGGAGGCAGTAGCTTCCCGTATTTCTTCCACGGTAATAGGTCGATCTAGGGTTTCGCTGATCAGGTGCAAGTCTCGGAAGTCGAATCGGCGAAAGAGCTTCAGTTATGTCTTCCCGGGAGACTGGCTGGTCATGGCTATATAGTTGCATATAGTAGGTAGTGAAAATGTTGTGAATTGCTAGTTGGGACCTCCATGGTGCCCCACACTCGTCTAGTACAGTGTGGTCTGGGGTCTTGGGTGTTTCCATTTGCAAAGCCACGCCAATAACCTCCCAGGTTTATATCCATCCACATGGGCCCTGGCCGTCCTCGTGGCATAGTCGAATTTAGCCAGCCTTCCCAATGCCTCGTGACACCTAGAGCGGATTTCAGCCAATGTATCTTCTGTCTCTCGACAATGTGGGCCTTGGGTCTCTAGTATGTTAATCTCCTCCTCAGGAGCTTCCAGTCCCTCCTGTAGATTCCAACAAATGCCCCACCGCCCTTGCAATGACCTTCGCTCTCATTACCACCGTCATTTTTTCCCAGATGGTGCCCCAGTTATTAACGCTTCCAATATTGCAGTCGAAAAAATTGGTCAATCATTTTAGCAGTTATTTCCGGAAGGGCTCATCGGACCGTGCGTTTGTGGGCAAGTGCCATGTCGGCACAGGGGGTCTGGAGGTGGCAAGGTTTCACTCCGCCATTAGCGGAGAGTTGTCCGACACTGTGCGGCCTAAGTATTCCACGTTAGGGAATTCAATTAAGTGTCCCGATCCAGTGAAGCGATAGTCGAGTCTAGTGGGTAATTTGTGGGTAGGGGAATAGCAAGAGTACCCTCTAATTTCCGACTGCAGCTCCCTCCAGACATCAACCAGGTCCAAATCCTCTAGGGCGGTACTTAGGGCAGTGGTTGCTGGGGAAGCGTGGTCACGGGGGGCAAGGGATCTGTCGAGTGTTACATCTCTCACACAGTTAAAATTGCCCCCCATAAAATAAAGCCCTCCAGCCTGCTCGCTATCAGAGTAAATAGTTTGCACACATGAGGCAGGATTTTATGATTCGGGAAATACGAGTTGACAATATACATTTCTCTATGATTGAGGTAACCTTGTATAATCAGGTATCTCCCCTCCCCATCCCTCTCCACTTCCAGCAGCCGGAAGGGCTGCAAATCACTAATCCAGGTGAAAACACCCCTGGCGAACTTGGAATACGTGTCTCCGTAGCAATTCTGCCCCACCGGTTTAGGAGCGCCTTCTGTCCCTCAGCCATTAAGTGGGTCTCCTGGAATAGGGCAATGGAAATCTACTTGTGCTGTAAATAGGATTTCACTCGATTCCTGCAGATGTAGGCACTCAGACTCAGCACATTACAGGTCAATATTCTGTGTCCATGATGCTGTTCCATGTTGAGCAGTTCCAGTGGGGACATGAGTGCCCTCGAGACAAACCAGGCAATTTCCACGCCTGGTCTCAGGCACAGCACAGCATGGCATTGAAAGGGTTGGCCTTCAGTGCAGAAGGCCGTGTCCCAAACAGTAGAGGGATTGCCTTCCGAATCATCTGTCTGACGTATTGGACATTCTTCCCTGTTAGTGGTATTGTATGGATTAAATCAAAATATAACCTAAACAATTTAAAACACTACCCAACAAATCTGTGTCATTCGAGCATTCTGGTATTTTCAAGGTTTAAAACAGACTTTTCATACCAGCAGGTGGGACCAGCAACAGGCCGGTGTCCAGTGTCAACTTGTAAGCGGGTAATCAAGACCAGAAGTGGGCAACTGAGGTGCACCCCCACTGTTTAGAGAAGAACCTTAATAGCGGTTTACAGTTCAGTGTCCAACAGCAACGCACAAGGGGAGCCTGCAGATTAAGCCAGGAAGCAAAAGCTTGTCTTTTGAGCATCGGGGTTGCTGCGTTTTCAGTCAGCATGATCCCTGCCCTTGACCTAGAAGGGGTCACAATAGCAGCAAGGTGTTAAGTGATGTGGTATCACCCTGCAGGTCGGACGCTTTGTCAGGGATCGGGATCACCTTTGTCGGCACGGTTGTTATCCTCCAACCACATGTTAGCGGCCTCAGGGCTGTCCAAAAAAGTATCACCTGCCATTGTGTAGAATCTTCAGCCTAGCAGGGTAAATAAGCATATATTTGAGCCCCAGTTGCCTGAGCCTCGCTTTGATAGGTGCAAATGTGTTTCTGGCTCTCTGGACGTTGGGCATGTAATCCGGGTAGATGGCTATTCTGGAGTTGTAACGCAGTATCTCTCCCTCTTCCGTGGCAAATCACAGGATCACCTGTCTGTCACACAAATTGAGGACTTTGGCTATCAGCAGCCTAGAGTGGAAGCCTGGGTGGCCTCTTCTCAAGAGATTGGTGAGCTCTCTCAATTGCAAAGTCCTGAGACACCTTTCCCAGACCAATCTCCTGTAGTCAAAGATTCTCCACATAAGAGGTCGCGTCCGGTACTTCAGTCCCCTCCAGCACACCCAGCATGCGTATGTTATTCCTGCGTGACTGGCCCTCCGCTCGCGCCTCCAGTGTGGCATTTCTTCTCTCCAGGTCCTTGACTCCCACCTCCAGATGTTTGGTAGTGGTCGCAGTGGCAGATAGTGTGCATTCAGCCACTATGATCCGTTCGGACAACTGCCTGATATCTTGTCGAAGTAACTGCATGTCCACTTTTATTTAATCTATTCTGTTTTCTAAGGATGTTCGCAGGAATGCAATTGCAGCTAGTATTTGGTTGTGCTGAGGGTCTAGTATGGGAGCCGGCGTTGTTGCCTGTTCAGTGCTTGCCTCCCGGGGTGCCTCATTATGTTTATTACGGCTAACAAACGGTTCCATCGTTTTAGCTCTCCCCTTGTGTTTTGCAGGAGACATCAGTGGGGGGTAGTTCGAAAGCAACGTGGCTCTCTGCCGCGCTGTCAGGGCAACAAAGGTGGATGACTGAAAAAGCACTGAGTTCTGCAGTCGTTTCACTCCCCCTGACCCCACTATATAGAACCTGCTGTAGTGTCACACTTAGGCTAGGCGGATTAGGTCAGTTTAGCTGTGTTGTTATGTGGAGTTCTGCAGGTGCCAGTAGGGGTAATGTAAGAGCAAAGCTGTTGTTGATGCTGGAAGCCTGCCCAATACAGGTCTGGTGACAGTAGCAGACCTGAGGGTAATTCTTTCAGGCTGTATCTGCTGTAAATTCAGCTTCAGGATCAGGTATATACTAGCAGAAGGCGCAGCGGGTTCATGCCGGGATCCACAAAGGGGGCGCACAGGCGCAGCGATCGTACCTGTGGCCCCAGACCTGGGTAGCTCCTTCTGTTGATGTAGTCTCAGCCTGTGAGTCTATGTCCGTCGTGTAGGGGGATTCAATTTAGGGCTGCAGTGTTACACAGCAGCCCGCCAGTGTCTACCAGCTGACTATGTTAGTGGGACCGCTCTGTGACCGCACTCCAATGCGGCTCCGCCAGGGAGGAATACACTCCCTGTCTCCTCTATTCTGTCGACCCCCAAACTAGATGTGCGTCGGGCTGGGTGTGCAATCAACGGGTCTCTAGGAGCAGGTCAGTGCGTTGTGCGCGCTGCAGCAGATTCACAGCATTGAGCTAATTTCCGCCTCATAGCCCCAAGGTGGTCGCCATCTTGAGTTGCAGTGGACACCTCGTTCCGGAGCGGATTTCTCCTCCTTGACGGCTCTGATTCGTATCTGATAAGATGTGGTCAGGTGCGAGCTGACTTCTCCAACACAAAAATATATCTGTGTTGTGGTTCCGAGCTGCACTAACATCTGCTTTCAGGATCACAAAAGGATCACAGTGGGAGCACGGGCAGCTGCGGCCTCACTGCATGTGCTCAGGCCACGCCCCTTACTCAAGTCTTATTTGGAATGTGCACCCACCCATTGGTAGGCGAGTGAGTGTTTGTGTTTAATACGTTTTGCAAATGCAACTGCATTGTTAATTTTCTGTAGAAAGATACAACAAGGCAGACTGTATTCTTTTGTGATTGTAATTTATTCTGCTGGTTTTTGTCAATAGTGTTTCAGGTGTGTTTCCCTTGCATTAAGAGAGGGGAGCCACCTGTCAGTTATTTTGTGGTCTAATTTAAATAAAACGAATTATTGTTACAACACAGCTTATTTTTGTCCTGGAGTGTGGGAGTGAGATTGTGGTGTGCAAGACCATTACACTGAGTTTATCCTAATCCGTCAAAAAGAGCTAAAATAATTAAGTGTGCAAATCTTGTTTTGGAGTGGGTTTTTAAATCTCCAAATGAGATTCCACTCAATAAAACACCATTACAAATTGCCCACACAAAGGTTGGCAAACAGCTGAGCTCTTTCAATAACAGAAGGCCTACACCTTCGAAATGTAGTCTAGTGTGTTTATAGGGTTTTTCTCCAAGATTTAAGATAATGTAAGATTTGCAAGGATCACCATTTTGTACAACTAGATCTTGCCCAAAGATCTATATTGATCTCTGTCTATGAAGTAAATTTAACAACTGAGACGCTTGTAACAATAGACAGATTTTATATGCAGGTATGTGTGCAAGTGTTATGTAGTGGACATACTGTTATAAATTAATAGATATACATATGTATGCAGAGCCATCACACTTAATATCCTTTATAAGGGTCCCTGTCAGCTGTGTGGGACAGGCAGAGGCTCTGTTAGATCATAACATGATAGACTGAATGGATCAAAAGACCCTGCACCAGGTGAACAACATGAAGGGCAATTTTCACACAAAGAGCTTGGGAAGGCATAATACTGTAATCTGTCTTCTAGCTGGATAAAAGGTAGTGCCATGTACATACACACACCATATTGCTTTATTTAATCTAAACACCATGGTAACATATGCATGGAACTCCCTAGTTCCTATTACCAGCTTCTTTGTTTTCATCTAAGGCTATCAAGATAAATTCATCCATCTGTGCCAAGCATGCAACGGATGAAGTGAGGTACGTGCCGGGATCCCTCAAAGGTACAACCTAAAGCTCAGGGATTTGCTACTTTTGACTCTTTATGTATCTTATTATCGAATCTGCCATGATTGCAGTGGTAGAATCAAACTCCTTTCGACATTCCCTTGACTGAATTTAGCAAGGGAGGGTCCTGTGATTTTCAAAGTTGCTATGTTGATAATCTTGCAGCTGACAGCACATGTGTTGGCAGTTTGGAGTGAGAGGGCCTGAGAGTATAGTGATCATATATATCTACATCACTGTTACAATGGCTAATGGGCTCAAGGGGAGTTGCATGCCAGTTAGCGTTTTATATAGAGTACCTCTAATTGTACTGTACAAAGCATACAGGCTCGGTGTGGCACTCTCTAGCAGCATATTTCCTGGTAAATATATCACATGGGTGCACTATGTATGCAGCTTCAAAGCTAGTCACTAAGTGAAATTACTGTATGGAAATGACACAGGTCTCCCATAACACCTCTATTTGTAGTTTATACTAGTGCTTAAAGTCCTAAGTGTACCTATATATGAGGGAATCTATAAAATGTTTTGAAATAATACATAATGATTATTACATATCTTCAAATCATAATCATATCGTAGTGTTTGTTTCACAATATGTCATTGAAAGGACAATTTTGCTTAACTACACAAGGTAATAACAACTAAAACAGCAATGGTACATTTTCACTTTTGCATTCCTCTAACTCATTATTATATCAGAACTATCTGTAATCATTGACATGTATTTTAAGTAGACCCTTCAACAGGGGAAGATATGCCTGAATAACTATGAAATAACACACATCTAAAATTATTGAAACTTATCACCTGAATTTTCTGTATAGAGTTCAAATATTATTTTGAAGAGACAATACCGTTCTGTTTTGCTTCTCATTGGTGCACAGCAATCTTTTTCATCCGCCCCCACCACCAATGCACAATGAAAAGAGAAACATTACACTCTGAAAGGCAATAATTCACACAACATACTTTCAGCTAAAATGTAAAATGTCTCTTTATGGCCGTTTATTCTCAATTAGCATATATAACAAAATAAATGCAATAAACAAACTGAATGATAAGTAAATGGTTTCAAAATACTTCACCGATGTGGTTACTTCAGAACACCTCCTCAGCTTAGCCAGCATCTCTGATAAGCTGCTAAAACAGGCAGGCACAAGAGATACTACCTTCAACGGGAATGGAAAGCCCTACGTCCACGCTTTCTCCAAAGCTTTTTCTGTCTGACTGTTTTGGTGCTCATCGTTATAAACATCACACAAATGCATAATGGCATTTTTCTGAACTTTCTAGCTTTCCAAGTCCACTTGTTGCCAGTTCCCATGGATCCTCAGCCAAATGACCCATGGCAACCTCAAGAGGTAAACTCTTTCCTTTCTCATGGGAGAGCGAAAGACAGCCTACATTATCAGGCACCTGCAAGTACCTTTCTTCAAAACAACCCTTGAAGCAATGTAGAATAATATAAGCAGTGAGCCTCGATGAAAAACATGCTTGCCAGTGAAATAGTGTTCAAACTTCACAGTAAATGCAGATCTCACTGACAAACAAAATGACCATTTCTACTCTGGGCATACCCAGAATGCATTTCAGACAGACTCCATGTTTTAGTCAAAAACCTTACAATTCAAAAGCATTACATTCCACTCTTGGACATTTGACTTCCATAAGTGGCACTAAAGTCAGCTTCTGGAACCGACGAAGCATTATAACTGAACTAGAAATACATTGAAAACAGCACCAGAAAATGTAAATCATAATAATTATAAAAAAATAAAAGCAAAGGCATAACGCAGAATTCCTCCAACATCTGGAATCCAAGAAAACAGCAATTCCCACCAATTCCCATTGTGATAAAATGTTACTTTCTTTGTCAAATCCTTCACATTTTGGATGTGGTTTTGTGCAGACTGGGAAAATTCACTCACGTTTAAACAATACATTCCTTCAAATGTGTTACAAGCTAAATTATGTTTCAATAACAGATAATAAATAGCAGCTATATTCTGAAAGGCTGCCTTTCTCATAGTTTGGCTATCGAGAAGCAATTCCTCTAAGGCTTTAGAGGTAGGATTCAACCCTTTCACCACTAAGCATGTCAACTTAATCAAAGATTTATAGACCACAGCAGCTAATCCCCAAACTCCCACCAAGGAATATGCAGGAGATATGACTTCTGTTTCTGATAACAAATACACATTTGAATCACAGTCTGGGGATAGCCCTACAGATTCAAAAGCTGATCTTTTGATTGTACGTAGTGTTGGCTGCAAAGGAAACCTCACTAAAGCAAGTCATGTCAAAGCACATGGCCCTCCAGAAATGTTAGCTGAAATATAAGTATAGGTAATATTACCACATGAAAAAAGCCATCTTTCCAGGCGTTTCACATGATTTAAATGAATAGCAGCTACAACTATATGATTACATAACATGGTATTGTTAACGTTGGTACATGTGCCACAATGTCTCCGGGCCACTGGGCGCTTTATAAATCCAAATAAATGTGCTTTAAAGTAGGTGAACACAACTGCTTTTCAAACAGTTTGGTTGTTTTCTTTGGTAATGTTCAGTTGTTGACATTTGACAACCTTTTTAGGGTTACAGGTCATCATGTAACAGATATCCCCTGGGTGATATTTTAAGTCACAATCTGGGTTAGATTTTTCCACTTGTGGTTTGTTTCTTGGCACAATTTACAGTATTCGTAGATGGAAAACAATTATCGGACATCAGAATCCTCCACTAAAGAATCATTATGTGTAATTCCCAAAAAATGTCTCAAAATCGAAGCAGGTGTTGGCACCGCTACCAGACATGTAGTTAGCAGATCCATCGCATAGTGCACATCCGTTAAACAAAGATTCAAAATATTCAAAACCTTTCAGGCAAGATATGCCCACATGCTCTCAATTTGGATCTTCATCATTGAATATCTATGTGCTAAAGATATTGTTCCTACAGCCAGCGGCAATGTTTCTTGAGCTTGTACTTGGCATGTCCTCAACACTTTGCAAATTCTGCTCTTTGTGACTGCTGGGTCTGGTATGTTGGCATCAGCATCATATAACTTCCAGACATCATTTTTCAATGTCATCAGACTCACATTGGTTGGCTGAGCAAAAACAACATCTTGTGTTTGTTGCAGTGTGTCGTTTCACCCTTCCAAATGGAGTCCATTTAGTATTCCACCAGCCAGACACAGACTCTACAAAAGAAATCCGGAAAAAGAACATATCAGTGTTGACAATCACTCTCTTAAGTAACATTTGTTGGCAGGTCCATAATTGCACATTTTCATGCCAGGCTCCATTACTAAAACTACTTGGTCCCTGCCTGACGCTATGACATCTGTGGATACTTGTGGGCCACTTGGTTTTTCTACCCACACCTTAGCACCTGGAACCATGCGGTCTTATGAGCCAAAACCATGGTCCTCACGAGTAGTTAACACTGTAGGGTGCTCCCCCTTTATGATCACAGATAATTATACAGGTATGACAATCAGCTGGGCTATCGTGTCTCCTACGTGGATAGGCAGGATTTGGTCTCTGCTGTTCATTAACATGACTTTAATTTCTCCTTGGTAATCAGCATCTATCACTCCTCCCAGTACTTGGATGCATATCAATGCTAATCCAGATCTGGGGCAATTAATCTCATGTGTTCTGGTGGAATCTGTACTCCAATTCCAGTTTCAACCACTATTATACTTCTGGAATACAATCTGACTTCTTAGTGAGCATGCAGGCCTACTCCTGCAGATTCTGGAGTTGTGTGGTATGGAGCTGAAGCACCCAGCGTAACCTCCCAGTAAACCATAGTCTCTTTAGTTGAATTAGGTTGCATCTGCACTCCCGGTGTTAACAGGTGCGTCAAAGGTGCCTCTTCCTCAGCCAATGGACTATTATTCAAAACCTGCACAGCGTCAAACACATGATCACTCCAGCATACCAGACTGCCATTGCCTGATACGTGGAATTGTTCTTTCAATAGACCATTCATCCGTTCAATCAAAGCCACCAATTGTGGATGATATGATACATGGTAAAGCCACTCAATGTTCTTTTTATGACAGTACTCTTGAATCAACTTGCCTTTGGAATGGGTGCCAGTGTTACTCTGAATTTGCAAGGGCACGCCATAATGCAATATGATCTGATCCATCAGCTTAATGGTGTTCAATTGTGTGGCCCTCTTGCATGGCAACACCATCAAATATCCCAAAAAGGTATCCACAATGGTACATGCATATTGCCAATTTTCACTGATTGGCATAGGACCGATATAATAGATTTGCCAGATTTGACCCAGTAATTTACCTCTTTGTAAAGTTCCCTAGACAATATGAGGATGGGTCTATGCTGCTGATGCTGACACACAGGACATTTCAAAATGATTGTTTTCACTACTTCTAAAGGGATACTTATCCCTCAAGCGTGTGCCCATCTGCAACTAGATTTCTCTCCCATGTGTCCACATTTCTGGTGAGCTCACATGGCCAAACCCTCAAAATTGCCCTCCTAAGCCTCTGTGTCTACAGAGGAAATCTTTGTGTGTTCGTCTGCAACAGAATTGAACCAACATTCTAGAGAGTCAGTAGTACAGTGCGCATCCACATGATACACTGTTACTTAATTTTCCACCCATTGCTTTGCCATTTTGGCAGCCACACAGCTATCCCATTGGCCACTGACCATGAATCTGTGTAAAAATGACATTGACCAGGTGTTTCTTGTTTCAAAGCTTGATATACTGCATAATAATCTGCAAAGTGACTCTTCTTGCCTTTACCTGATGTTGTTAGAATCTTTTTTGGCTTGGGATTATATGACACTGCTTTTCAGTAATGCTCAGTTCCTATGTAGCGAGCAGAGCCACCTGTAAACCAGGCATGTTCTGTTTGCTCCACTGTCAGATCCCCATAAGATATTGCCCCTTTTACTGGAGACTCATGTATTTCTGTCACTTCCTGCGGTATGTAGTCTACAGGTGGTATGTTAGCCACTTGCTCATATAGTTTCGCAACCCCACCATTTCCTGATTTTGCTCTGTCTTGGATATACTATTTCCATTTGATTATACTGGCTTACTGAGCGTGTCCTATCCTGTGTGTCTTAGGAGAGCTCAACACCTACTGCATAATCGGGATTTCGGCCCTGATCACTACATCATGACCCACTGTCAGTTGGTCCGTAAAAATAAGTGCTCAATAACACCCTAGCAATTGCTTCTTGAATTGCGTGTACTTGTCACCAGCGTCGGGTGCTTTGCAACTCCAAAATCCAAAAGGAACTCACTTTTTGTCCTGCTTTTGCCATAGGCTCCAGTTCACATAATTTTCTTGTACAGATACATTAAACTCCACTTCTCCTGACTTCAGAGGCCACAAATCGAGCCGATGCTGCACTGTGTATTTTGCCGAATCAAATGCTCTTTGCTGCTCCTCGCCCCATTCAAACTCATATTTCTTTCGCGTCACTTTGTAAAGTGGTTCCCAAACTTGCCCTAAATGTGGTATTTGTTGTCTCCAAAATCCAAACAGCCCTATAAACTGTTGAGCTTGTTTCTTGTTCACTGGAGTGGTGAATTCAAGGATGATATGATATGATATTTTATTTATATCGGGCTCATACACAAGTGTTTCAGAGTGCGACCAAGCAAAGGAGGGGAACAAGGGAGAACAAAAACAACGACCTTACTAGGCCCAGTGACTTTAAGAACGTGCAAGGGCATGGACAAGGGAAAAGGGGGGGAAAGTGCGAGGAGGGGGAGAAGTGGAAAGTGTGGAACAGAGGAGAGAACAGAATGAATAATAAGTGAAATAAATAAATAAATATAGGCAATGAAAAGTGGTAGTGCAGCCAGCAAGTGGCAAGTGCATGATTAGTCAGATAGGATATATCTGATAAGTGCAGAAGAAAAGTAGGGGACTGTGTGGGTACAGATACAGATCCCAGTGCAAAGGGTGGCCCGGAGGCAGTGCAGGAGGGAGTCAGGGTGAGCAGGTACCTGGGCCGAAGGACAGAGGGTGGCCAGGTGCACGGTGCCAAGAGAGAAAACAGATCAGCTGGGGAGAAGAGGGGCAAAGGCAGAAGTGAAGAGGAAGGTCTTGAGGTGCTTTCAGAACCAGAGATGATTCTCCTCAAGTATCTTACGTCTGGCTTTCAGCACCATTTATGGATGCCTATTATGCTACTGAATTCCCCTAAATACTACAGTCTCAGCTTGCCCTTGAATTTTGTTAGGGTTAATGTCCCAGCCTTCCTTTTTCAATCCCTCAATGATTACTTCCAAAGGATTTTTTACACTCATCCTTGCCCTGGATCAGAATATCATCAATGTAATGCGTGATTTGTATATCAGGTTTGCCTGGTATCTTATCTAAGTGTTCTGCCACCAGCCGGTGACAGAGGGCTGGGCTATGTAAGTACCCCACAGGCCATCTCGTGATGGTGTACTGATGCCCACCACAAGAAAATGAAAACTGCTCCTCACACTCTGAATCAGTTGAATTCCAAATGTCACCATCCCATTTGTCAGGATCCCAATCTGTCCCTGCAGTGGCAATCACAAGCGGCTACCTTCCTTTTGTTGACACTGCCTACTCTTTTTGGTATTTATATCAAGCAACTCTGAAAGCTGCTCTCTCAGCAACTTCTTGATATTTAGATGTTTTGTCACGACAAATGTGTAATTGCTGCATTGGGGAATTGTGCTTCTCAGCTGCCAGTTCCTTTTCTAAGCGCAACACATCCTTGCTTAATTCAACATTCCTCTGGTGCATTTTTCTATGTTCATACAAAAGAATCCAACCATGTCTCCCAAGAGCGTCAAATTCTTTTCCTTTTTCCACATGGACCTGCTGTAAACAAGACGTTACCTCAGCAGGCCTAGCCATGCCCAAACCTTCCTCCCATGCCTCGCACAGCCCAGCACTGCATGCCCATTCCTTTGGCAAATTATCTATCAGGCTCTTTGTCCAGCCAGGAATCCTTGCCAGTGGTGATCCCCTTATCTCTCTTTCTAAACAAAGTATTCATAATTACAATCATGTACAATAACCTATGTACAATGATGTATCTACTGCAGCTTAAACACAGTCACTCAAAGCGCACACACACAAAACACCAAAGAACAAAGCCAGGCTCTGACTTCAAAGAAAGAGATAAAAGCTAGCACCATAGCTTCTGCCTTTCAACGTAAAAGCACGGATTCCAAGATGCCTGGAATATTACATCACAATGCAACCCTAAAAGCTCACAGCATCAAATGTTTTGCTTTTCATTAGTGCACTGTAATCATTTTCACACACTCAATGCACAATGAAAAGAGAAGCATTACATGCTGAAAGGCAATAATTCACACAACACACTTTCAGCTCAAATATAAAATGGCTCTTTATGGACGTTTATTCTCACTCAGTATACATACAAAATAAATGCAATAAAGAAAATAAATGAATGATTTATAAATGGTTTAAATATACTTCACTGTTGAGGTCACTGCAGAACACCTCCTCATCTTAGCCAGCATCACTGATAAGCCCCGAAAACAGGCCGGCACAAGCGATTCTCTCTTCAATGTACATGGAAAGCCATGCGTCCATGCTTTCCCCTAAGGTTTTTCTGTTTTGATGCTTGTAATTTTAAACATTAGACAAATGCGTAAGGGCATTTTTCAGAACTTTCTAGCTTTCCAAGACCACCTGTTGACAGTTTCCATGGATCCTCAGCCGAATGACCCATGGCAACCTCAAGAGGTAAACTCTTCCCTTTCTCATGGGAGCCCAAAAGACAGCATAACTTTCCTTTGGCTCCTACAACATTATCAGGCACCCACCGGCACCTTTCTTCTAAACAATCATTGAAGCAATGCAGAATAATGGAAAATATGCGTGCCAGTGAAATAGTGTTCAAACTTCACAGTAAATGCAGATCTCACTGAGGAAGAAAATGTCCATTGCTGCTCTGGGTGCACACAGAATGCTTTTCACACAGACTTCATGTTTTAGTCAAAAACAATACAATTCAAAAGCATTACATCTTCTTAAGTAATCATCTGCAAAAATGAACTCCCAACGGGGAGACATGACTAATATTTTCTGTGAACTAAAGCTAACTGCATGAAAAAGGAAAGAAACATGTGTTTCAGTCAGTGACTATTTAATTGTTCAAAAACCAATTTACTAAATGGTCAAAATGTAACTATCACCTTACAATTTCAAGTGCAGTTCCCCTCATTTTGTTGTAGGAAGGTCCAGAAGTTGGCACCATTTCAGATATAGTTTGAATTCAGTTTCTGATAATATAGGAAATTGTATACTTCTCCTGTTGGCCTGTAAATATATAAAGCACGATGCAGTCTTTTTAACGGAAAAACTCTCATGAATGCCCATTTTATTTTTTGGAAAAGTATGCTAAAACGGCCGTGTAGTATAGGTAACATACCTTCGTGACAAGTTAGATTCCCTCCATGTTCGTGTTAGACACCAATGAAAATGGGATTGGTGCCATTACGGCTTCAACATGTATATTTGTGTGAACTGACGTGCATTCAGAATGTCTTTCCACCATTCGTAAATGGTAAAGATACTCTGTTAATGGAGACATAGGGGCTCATTATAAGAGAGCCGGTCCGGAAATAAAGGTGCCGGTTCCCGGCACACTTCAAGTCTGCCGTTAGGGGCACTGAACAACCAGCAGGCCTGACCTGCTGGTTGTTGAGGCCCCTACTGGCAGGTTTTTCACTGAAGCACCAACACCGTTACTAACAGTGACAGTGCTTCAGGGTTCCCATCCCCAATCATATAGGATTCCATGGGACTGGGAACTTACTGTACTGCCGCCGCCTGCGATATCCCGGTAGCACCGGAATGTCAGGCAGCGGTAATGGTAATACGAGGTTGCCGGTAACCTCATAATGAGGCCCATTCTCTTGAAAACATTCCCTTAATGAGAGAGTAAATCATATAATTACCAAACAGCGTTAATGATTCAATCTACTATTTATAATCAGTATCAGATTGGTTTGAGACACTGTATGTATGAGAAAAAGGAAGTATTGAGGAACTGGCAGCGCCATATTGAAGGAGGTTCCTACCTACTGTTAATGTGGACAGTAGTACCATTTGGGATGTAGCGCTTCTCAAGATATTATGTCTCTGGTCTAATACTTAAGATCTGGAAAAAAAACTGCCACTTATGTACAATTATATTTGTCCTAGCCTACTCCTTTTGCATTGTGGGGTCAAAGGGATTACTCTGATCCCTGATGTAACATCATAATAGATATTTATTAGCACAAGTTGGCGATCCCAGAGTATTGATCCCTTCTCCCCAAGAGAGAGCCATTCCCTTTGGGACTAGGGAGGTGAGCCCGCTATGATAAACCATCCCTTGGGGTCAGGGCAAGCGGGATCCCACTGGGGGTGGTCCCCCTCTGGGGACAATGAATACCAACCAAAGGCAGGGTTCCACCCCTCCTCCCTCTCCCTACCAGACTCAAGTGTTTTTTGGGTATATGGGCAATGACCCTGTCATTAATAGGCAGGGGCCCTTTAAAGTGGATGGCTTGGTTACTGACATCTGCTTGCTCCTGGCTCCTGAAAATGCTGATGACAAATGGAATCTTCTCCTCAGTACCAGAGAGGGCCTTAAACCCAGTAGAGGAGCAAATTGAGGAGAGAACATCCAGAAGAAGGAAGTCTGGAAGGCCAGTTCACGCAGAGGCGCGAAAGATGAAGGCAGACTCTCTGACCGAAGGAGAATCACATTGCTGACCATACCGCAGACATGGTGGGTGGAGAGCAAGAGCTCAGCGGGCATTGACAGAAGCTTCAATGAAGGCGAGGACCCCACAGATGACAGCGCCACTGAAGCAGGAAACACACCACAACTCCACTCGATGTACCGGTGTGTCGACATTGACGTACCGAAAAGTTAAGTGAGGAACCACCGAAGCACTGGCACAAACTGAAGAAGCAAAGCCTAGGGGCAGAGATCCCGGGGCCACCATCTGCAGCAGGAGAGAAGGTATGTGACTGAGAGGGGAAATTGGTAAGAGGGCAGTGCGGCCAACAGGGAAGAAGGCTGAACAAGCCGAGGACCCACTAAGGGACAAGCAAAGCAAAACTCTGTGAACGAGTAACTTAAATCCACTGAGCAAGAATGAATCAGCCAAAAAGGCAAGACCCTGCAATGGGATAGAGTAAATCTGCTGAACCACGCTGAACTAGTCGAGAACCCACTGGGGCCTAAGTAAAGCAAAAACCTGTGAGGGGAGAGAATAAATGAACTAACCTTGGCTGAAGGAGCCCATAGCCCATTAGGTCCCAAGAATAGAAATAAGCTGTAATGGGGTGAAAGAGTATCAAAGAAGCCGACTGATTACGTCTATAGCCCACCCGGAGCTGAGAGAAGAGAATCCCTAGGAAAGCATAAGAAATGGAAATTCTATCGTAAGGCTGAACTGGCCCAAAGCATATCTGACATTACAGAATGGAATAATATCTGAGCAATACAACGTGAACTTTGTTATTGTTGTCCTTGAACATTTCAACCTATCCAGTTATCGAAACTACATCCCAGGAGGAGGGTTACATTTTGGACTACTTGAAGAGGACTTGGAGGTATACCAATACCAGGAACTATTGTTTTTTGTTTTCTTTCTTGAAATTTGATTTGGCAAGTCTACACAGCAGGTAGCTGTAAGAGACTCTATGAACATTGTGGGTCAGGGCTTTAATAAACCAGCCATCACCAAGGTTAAGAAGGGGAATTAGCCTTTAGACTAAGTGGGCCTGATCACGAGTTGGGTGGTAATGCCGGTGGTAGGTATTAGCCCTACCGCCAAACCCCCCGATGCTATTAGCGCCGGATCATGGGTTTGGCGGTAATGGAATTCCCCATTCCCCATTGAGCCCATTTGGGAATGCCCCATACCCCATTTTTGCGCTCTTACCGCCGGCGGATTTCCCTCCGGCGGTAATAGCGTGAATTTTCGGTGGATTTCCCCCCAGCTCAGAGCTGGGGAGAAATCTGCCGAAGACCTGATTTGGCAGACCCTTAAATCCGGCGGTAATAGCGCGACCGCCGGATTTAAGGGTTACCGCCAAACTCGTGATGAGGTCCGGCCTGGTCTTAGTCTCTCTTTTGTTTGTTTGTTTGTTTCTTTCTTTCTTTCTTTCTTGGATGGAAATAGGTTAGAATAGTGTTTGGACAGAGGACAGATCTTATTTTTGTAAGACATCCTGATGAGCACCATTTGCTTAGGTCTTTCACCATTGTAATTAGGTATTGGATTCGTTTTTATTTAAATTAGTCAGTAAACAACTACGTACAACTATGTTCACTTGTAAGTCTCCTATCTCTCACCTGCCACTGCACATACATACATTAAACTTTGGCTAATGGGTACAACAATAACAATCATTTAAGATAATTCAGCTCAGTAGTACATCATCAAAGCTCTCTGCAATAAGTAATCATATGGATTATCGATTTTTAAAAATGATTGCATTTTTTTCCACGCAAAGTCTTTTGCCCACAATTGAGCTAATCTTAAACAATTGAACCCTGTTCACCGAGTGTTACATATGACTTTGGCAATTCTGAACGAAAAATAATATGGGTAGAGGTTGTCATTAAACCACCTCTATTTGGATATTATCACATTGGGCCTCATTACGACCCAGGCGGTAATCTTCCGTCATTACCGCCATGGCGTAATGAGCGTTTACGCCGTGGGCCGATGGCGTAAAGACGCCACATTACGACCCATCGCGCACGAGCATTACGCCATGGCGGTAATGCAATTAACGCCATGGCGGAAAAGGCCCCTACCGGCATCGTAAAGCGAGCAAGGTGCACTTCCGCCACCGTAAGTAGCGGCCACCGTAATTAGCGGCCACCGTAATTTGCGGTGGCCGTAAAAAGCAGGACCGGAAATAGCGTCATCGCGCCGGAACGGGAAACAGCACGTCGGCCATCTTTAAAAACACAATCCTTTGCCATCCTACCGAACAACACCAGATCCAACCCTGACACCTGTCCCAACCAATCACCCACCCATCCAACTACCCAAAAATGCCTAAAGCTGTTAAGAAGGCATGTGACCGCCAGCGCCAGGAAAGATTCAGCCGGGAGGAACTCTGCATGCTTGCGGAGACCCTGCAAGACAACGCAGCTGTCGTTTTCTCCCCTGAAATGACCAGGACAGCGATAGGGAAAAAGAAGGCCATCTGGGCCCTGGGGGCCGAGCGCGTCAGCGCGGTGTGGACCGTACCCCGCACCCCACAGCAGTGCAGGAAGCGCTGGGACGACCTCCGCATACAGGTCAGAGCGGTCATCTCTGCGAACCGCAACCTTGCAATGGGTACCGGTGGAGGGTCGGAATCCCCACTAAAACTCCAACCGTGGGAGGAGATTTGTGCAACCACGATTGGCATGGAAGCCATTGAAGGCATCGGAGAGATGGAAAGGGGAGCTCCGACATCAAGTGATGAAGGTAGGTGCCTCAAACAAGACATGCCATAGTCACTGCAGTCCATTCATGTGTAGCACAAGGTTGCCCTAGAGTGTAAATGCAACACATTTCTACACTGCCCATAGCCACATGCGAGCACCACCCTGTATACACTGCTGGCACCCGCATACCTGCATCCACATTCCACACTAAAAGGAGACAACCTGCATGGCCCTGCCTGAAATCTGCCTCATCTACTGACCAGAATGATGTCTATCATTGTCATTCCAAAGTCCGCAGACCCATCAATAACGCCCTCCCTCCTTTGCTCCACCACAGGCACAGATTCACACCCCGAGGACCAGGACACCCCTGCGACGAAGAGAGCCAAGAAGGCCAATTATACCGTCCCCGCACCCTCGACCTCAGCTGCAGTGAGGCAGACCCCACAACAAGCAGGACCCACTGCAAGCATACCGGACGTCTCACCGGCAAGCACCCCTGTAGTCAGCAGGCCAGCAGCAGCTGCTCCACCTCTACCAAAATTGCCTGCCACAGAAGGCACCGGGTCAGCGGCCAGCAGCAACATGGGTGAGACAGCTGCAATAGCTGCATGTTCAGACTCAGACATTGAGGAGCACGAAGTCAGAAGCCCCACTGACCTACTACATTCCCCCTGTTTGTCAGACGCCAGCCCCCATGAGGATCACACACAGGGGCACACAGAGGTAGAGGAGTGGCCTTCTACCCCATGCCCAGTCCTCAGTCCACAGGAGGGGAGCAGCCCCTCCATCACACCACCAGCACTGGCCATGGGCCAGCAGGGGCAGCAGTCCCTCGAGGACATCACAGAACGGCAGCAACAACTGTCCACGATGCTGGCTGAGCATGCCGCGGAATGTGTGGGGGCTAGGGCAACCATTGAAAAGGCCACGGAGACCCTAAGGGCCGAAGTTGCGCAGAGCACTGCCACCCTGAGGGATGCCATGCAGGCCATGTCCAGGGACATCTGTGCTGAACTTGCCGGCTTGCGTCGTGCGCTCACTGAGCTCACCCACACCCTACAGGACGTGCATGCACGGGGGCAGGCAGGGACATCCTCCACTGCCAGTTCTGCACAGAGCAGCCCCGTCCGACGTTCCGGACGTAACCTGCGCTCCACAGCCAAGGGTGCCCCGGGGGCCGGGAGAGGGGGCTTGTAACAGCCTGTGCCCACTGTCACAGGCATCTGTTGACACCTACATGGGGTGCGTTGGGGTGTGCAGGGGGTAGGGGGGAGGGGGTGTGTTGGGGTGTGCAGGGGCGAGGGGGGAGGGGGTGTGTTGGGGTGTGCAGGGGGGAGGGGGGAGGGGGTGTGTTTGGGTGTGCAGGGGGAGGGGGGAGGCGGTGTGTTGGGGTGTGCAAGGGGGAGGGGGGAGGGGGTGTGTTGGGGTATGCAGGGGGGAGGGGGGAGGGGGTGTGTTGGGGTGTGCAGGGGGGAGGGGGTGTGTTGGGGTGTGCAGGGGGGAGGGGATGTGTCACGACGTTTCATAGTTTAAATACACTTTTTTCTTTCCCAAAATGAAATGTGTGGACATTTTCATTGCGTATGTGTGCTTTATTGGTGTACAGTCCACAGTGTGCATGTCCCAGAGACACACAGTGCCCCAAGTGCAGTCTCCATGTGATTCACACCAGCCGTGTGTGCTAGAAGCAGTGGTCGATGATACTTTGGCGCATTGCACGCCCCTCCTGTGCGTCGCCTCCTCCATGGGGTGCCGCCCCATCTGCACCCTCCTCATCCTCATCGTCAGGTGGTTGCAGTTCTGCGTCAGGGGGCAGGGGCACATTCCGTCTGACGCACATATTGTGTAGCATGACACATGCCATGACGATCTTTGCCACCTTCTCATGGTGGTACAGGAGTGCCCCACCAGACCTGCTGAGGCTTCGGAACCGTGCCTTCAATAGGCCGAATGTCTGCTCTATGACCACACGAGTACGTGTATATGCACGGTTGAAGTCCTCCTCGTGCTGGTTCTGCGGGTTACGGACTGGTGTAAGGAGCCACCTCTTCAGGGGATAGCCTGCATCACCTGTATGTAGGCGAGAATGTATGTGTCAGTCATGTCGTCTGATCAAGGACATGATGTGCCAACATGGCTTGCATCCAACTGTTACTTTGGCTCACTTCTACATGCACTAATTGATTCACACAATGCAACCAGTATATGCTCATGGCTCCCATGGCCTGTTTTGCATGCCATCACCCAATGTATGCAGAGGGGTTTAGTGCATTGTGAGTGCCCATCCTCTGTCTCCGTTCTCTGTGTTACTCACAGCCAGGTGGAGTATGCATCATTCCCCCCCCCTTTCAGCCAGGTGGAGTATGCATCATTCCCCCTCCCCTTTCAGCCAGGTGGAGTATGCATCATTCCCCCCCCTATCAGCCAGGTGAAGTATGCATCACCCCCCCCCCTTTCAGCCAGGTGCAGTATGCATCGGTACGTCATTCACCTGCCCACTTCCATGACATTGGACTCACCGAGTAGCCAGGATCTTGGGCCTGCATGTCGCTCCATGTAGCGTGGCATTGTGGAGTTCCTCAGGACCATAGAATCATGGGTTGATCCGGGGAATCGGGCACAACAATGTGTGATGATCTTGTTAGAGTCACAGACCATTTGCACGTTGATTGAGTGGAACTGTTTCCGGTTGCGGTACGGTACCTCCATGGCACGTGGAACCACCAATTCCACATGGGTGCAGTCGATGGCACCAATGCAACCGGGTATGCCGGCTAGTGCATGGAAACCCACTTTGGTGTTTGCAATGTCCTGGGCAGTCCGTGGTAATGAGATGTGGTCGTCTGTGTGCTTGAGGAGGGCATCGAGCACTTGGATGAGTGTTCGTGAGAATAATGGTTGTGAAATGCCATGCAAGTGCCCCACTGTGTGCTGGTAGGTGCCTGTGGCCAGGAAGTGGAGTACAGACACTACCTTCAGTAGGGGGGGGGATGGTGGTTGGAGTTGTGTATCATGTCTACGATGGCGGTGATGGTGTCCCGGTCCAAACGGTACAGGGTGTGGATCTGCTCAGCAGTGAGGTTGAATGGATTGGCTCTGATGCGCGGGATTTGGGGGCTGCCTGCGTGGTGGCACTGGCTGTGCTGGTGGGGCTTGCTGGGCCTGCCTTGCCCTCCTTCTCCTCATGCGTCTCCTCTGTGCTGCCTGTTGTTGTTGTTGCTGTTGTAGCACATGCATTGCTATCAGGTCCTCCAGCCCCAACATTGCTAGTCGTATTGGTATCATTGTGGAGTGTGACTGGGTGTAGGAAGGGGTGGGGTGTGCTCTTTTTGTACTTCCTGAGTCTGTATTGCCTTCACCTGTGCTGTTTCTGTGCACCTGTGGCAGCTGCATTCACTTTACATGGCCCTTTACGGTTGGTTCGCGATGGCGTAATTAGCACCATGGCGGTAAGGTACTTAACGGGCTGGGTGGTGGCGTTAGGTGCATGTCCGCTTGGGTCGGCATTTGCGTACCTTTCCGCCATGGCGCTAAGTACGGTGGGGCCGGTCGCGTGCGCGCACCCTTAGCGCAGTTAGCGGCAGCGTTAACTACGATGCCGCTAATGGCATCGTAGTTAACGGTCACGGGTCATGATCGGACCTGGCGGAAAACGATGGCGGTAACCATTTACCGCCATCGTTTTTCACTTAGCGCCAGGGTCGTAATGAGGCCCATTGAGATCAGAGATGATCTATACATTGAGTACATCCATTAACATGGCATAAAAAATAGTTAATATTGAACATGCCACAATGGTAGCTTCTTTCCAACATATATTTGATACATAAATATATAGGCTGTTGTTCTTCAACAAATCTCTGTAATAAACATTTAAACACGTTCAACATTGTTTTTTATTTGAGGATGTTTAATACACACTCAAAAGTATTATGGTTACATGGAATACTCCCTAATGTTACTCATTGCTTTATATGTATGCATTGAAAAATACAAGATTGTGTCCGAATAGACTCAGGCACTCCCGTCCCCTGCACACCTGCGTGCTGAAAATCAGCCAATAAGTAGTAAAGTAATTGATAAAATTCATATGACAAACAAGTACTTGAAAAAATGATTCAATAGAGCCAATTCTGTGTGTGATTCTTTGTTGTATTTTGAAATGAAAGGCACAACGCGTTTCATTGTGTCTTTCATTTGAAAATACAAAGAAGAATCATACACAGAATTGGCTCAATTGAATCATTTTTTCATTTACTTGTTTGTCAAATGAATTTTATCAACTGCTTTAGTATTTATTTGCTGATTTTCAGCACACAGGTGTGCAGGGGACGGGAGTGCCCGAACCTACTCGGACACCATTTTGTATTATTCTATGTTTGTATCCTTCTCCGTGTCAGGGTAGTGCTACCTCCCCCGCACCCAAGTTCATTCTTTAATACGTATACATTTTTCTTAAATATTCCCTTACCAGGAGTGCCACTATACATCACTTTATGTGTTATATGTATGTATTGTCAGGGGCTGCATGTTGTTAAATGAACCACCCAAGGATTAGTTATTTAGTTTGTCTTGGCTACCACCTATAGACTCGTTTGGGTGCTAGTGTAGATAATCTATCAGTCCAAAACTCCTCTTGCTGAGTCATTAATGTATTGTGGTTGCCAACTTGTTTTGAAATGTTTACTATTTCCAAAAGGGCAACTTTAATTGGGCAACTCTAGGGCTACTGGCGCTTTATGTTGCAAGTGTATATGCTGGATTTGGGATCAGTCCACCTTTGTATACATTTTTTTGTGGCCAGACCTTCATAATAAATTACACATGGGCATAATATGCATATATAGCATGCAGGTATGTGTGTGCCAGGTTGCATGTAGCGAAGCCTCTTAGAACAATGAACTTGCCTGTTTTCGGGTAATCATAACACCCACTTGTATTAAATTAGGTTCCCTTGTTTTTAGAATGCAAAGGTGTTCTTATTGTGCCCTGTGCTTTCTCTGCTCTTATATCATATTTTTTATGGATTTATTTTATTCTATAAACAAGCACAGTTGGCTTATGTAACAATATATGTAAAGGATCATCATGCTCAAAGATTTGCACATTTCTGTTACCAAGCCATTTGATTTCAGAGTTTTGATTTGAAAATGTTGTGACGTATACCAAATCCGGGGAAATTCTGGAACCAGTGGGCATAAGTAGGTCTTCTCTTTACAAATGTATGGTTTTAGCAAAGGAAAGTTGCAAGTCACCTTCCCTATATGCTCATTCTCTTAATTTTTCAGAGATCATTTGATTTTGTTTTTATAATTTCACAGGTTGAGAAACACATCTTTTAGTTTGTCAGACTTGACAACGAGTTAAACCACTTATCCTCGAGTTAGGATGGACCCTTTTAGTGTTTAGTACATTTTTACACTATGGCAGTTCAATAAACAACGTGGTTGTAATTTTATGATCAATGATTTTCATTGCACAACCAAGAATTGAAATTCTGAAACACTTCTTTACACAGTAAACTTATTTCTATCATGAATGCAGTTAATGTATTGAAAACATGCTAGATGTCATTCTTCTGTGCCTTACCAGATGCATACAATTGTGTTGCTATCTTTTGTATAATCTAAGATGAAAGTTCCAACATGTTTGCCCTGTTGGTCCTGGCAGGGCCTGTATGGCCATTTGCAGAGCAGACACAAAGCTAATTTGTTTTTTTTTGTCACATGACCACAGACTTTGGGAGAAATCCACCACATGGCCTGTGATAAAGTAACCTCATGGTCATTGTCACATGGATGTGGAGATACCATCTCCACGTCTTTGAGACCAGTGATATCCTCAGTCTAAGTCACCCAACTCAGCCCAAAAAAGCTAAAGATCTGGAAACTATGACTCCCAGTATTCACTTCTTGGTTGGGAGGAAACCCTGGGCTGAATCTGAAAGAGTCACCTATGGGTTTTGGTTGAAGAGGCCCTTAGAAAATCCCTACGTGGATTGCTAGGGTCAAGAAGGACCTCAAGGAGCTGCTCCCTAACCCACGCTACCCAAATGTTGGGAACAGACCAGCAAGAGAAGGACTCTGTCCTATAATTCCCCTTTACTTCTGAATGAAAATCTGGACAGCGACAGAAGGACATGTTCCTTAGCTTTGGCCTAGGAATATCAAGCTATCTCACATGCATACTGTGCAACCCCCGGAGAGGTTCTTCATGGGGAATCCGCAACCCTCCCTCTGTTAATACTAGATGGAAGTGCAACCCCTCCCCACAGTTCAAACAATAGGGTAAACCTCCCCACTGAACCACAAGTAGGAGAAAGGTTTCTTCATCCTCCGCACACCTCATACTCAATCTTGGTTCACAGGAGTCAGCAAATGCAAAGTTTTAAGCAAAGGAAACGTGCAGAAGCAGACCTAAAGAGAGATCAGAATCTACCGAGCATACAGAGCAGAGAACATTATGGTCTGCAATCCAAAATGGCTCCTACCCTTTTTAGAGACTTCATCCGGGGGACCGAACTACACAATCCTGCTGCCACTGAGCTTGCTCAGATCTGCCATGTGAACACTCTAGCCAATTAGTCTGCAGACCATTCTAGCAAGCCCATATATAAAGACCAGCTACCAGCACATGGGCGGAAGCGAGTTTTGAAGCTGCAGAGTTTGTAGATAGAGACGTCGCATTGGAAGAGGCTGGTGACGAAAACAGAAGGAGCTGGAATAGAGGAAAGGAGGCTAGAGAGTAAGGAAGTGGTGGAGAGTCAAGAGGGTGTGTGGAGGAATATTAGAGCAGGGAGAGAACCCAGAAGTGTGGGGAGAGAGGGAGAGAGACCCCAGAGGTGGAAAGGGGAGAGACCTCCGATCTGGAGGAGACAGAGACCTCTGAGGTTGAGGAGAGGGAAATTTCAGAGGTTGGGGAGGGAAACACCCCAGAGCTTATAGAGACAAAGAACCATAAGGTTGGGAAAAGGGAAATCCCAGTGACTGGGCAAACAGAAATACAGGAGACTAGGAGAGGCAGAGGAATGTGTCAATGAGGAGATTGGAGTATGAAATAAGAAGGAAACTAAGAGAGTGATGTTTGGAGCCGTAGGAGAACCAAGAAGAATGAAGGAGAGGAAATGTCACCCTGCGATAGTGGGGTGTCACATAAGGTTGTGTTGAGTGGCATGGCAGAAGGTTGAGGAAGTATAGAGAGGAGAGGTCCCCATTGTCCTGAGACATAGTGACTTGGAAAGGAGAAACACGCGGACAGGGATTTGGGGACTAGAGTCATGCCCCTTAGATAGGGAGGCGGTGAGGAGAAACAGACCCAGTCCATGGAGCAGTATCTCTGTTGGTAGCCTCCTGATGTAAAGCGATGTTACACTGCCTGCTCCTACTGTTGCTAAGGCATGCTGTGCAAGTGCACATGGGACTCAAGAGCCAGTCTAGGGTCTCTCCCAAGAGATGGGAACACGAATTGTGGGGAGCTGGCTAATAAATCAGGAATGAAGAGTGGATAGTGAATGGCAGAGAAAGTTGGAGACCCAGTCAAGGGATCCCTGAACTTTGGAATGTGAACTCCAAAGTTATTCTGCTTTGAGACAGTCACAATGCTGAGTTGCTCTTGTGGTGACAGGACCGTGGGTGCATCCTCTTGGCACAAATAAGGAAGCATTTGATATTCCAACAACAGGCCACATTCTCCCTGCCCTGTAAAGGCCCAATTGGGAAGCTCTCTCTCCACATGAGGACTCGAGCCCAAGGACAGCTCCCACCGACTGCTCCATTTGTCCTGCCCTTGCCCTGCAAAAAAGACACCAAGCTGATTTGTTCTTGCAGTCCCATGTCCACCTTTTTCTACCCCAGCCTGAAGGCCTCTATTGCCTGGTGTACCAGCACAGCAAGGGGTAAGGTCTATTCCACTCTATTAGGACGGTGTAGGTTCATGGGACCTCTTCCCTGCATCCTCAACACCACAATGCTCATTATTCCTTGGCAGCTTATAACTATGAACGTATGTGACTGCCAGTCAAATGCCAACAGTGGCCCTATTGCCTGGTCCCCTCAATAACAGTCCTCTTATTACACCCCTGAGGTGCGGCTCATCCATACTGGACAACGAGCTAAGCCAGCCCAGTGAAAACACTGAGTGTTCACCCAGCTGCAGCAGACGGAGCACTCCTGGGCTGGATTAACTTTCAAAGTGAAACATGATTTACCTTTGACAGTTTACAGTACCCCAGTGAGCATGTCCAACGGAACATGGAAGGACGGGGTGTTTTTCTCCCCAGCCTTTCATGGCCCATTGGGTATGCAGGATGGGGTACTACAGGCATGAATGTGCATAAGGGCAAACTTGCTCCTCCCCACACATTCAAGGCCATTGGGGCTTCCTGGTCCATTTAACAGGAGCTGGAGGGGGATTGTGTCAGACAGAGTCTGGATCAGAGCTGCAGGTAAGGAAAATTAAATGTATACTTGTGTTTGTATCTGTGAGTGTAATTGTGCGTGAATGAGAGTGTGTATGTTGTGAGTGACATTGTATGTTGTTTGAGAGCATGTGTGAATAAGAGAGTGTGCATTGTTTTATCATGCTCATGAATACATGCTGTATGGGTGCGTGTGTGAATGAGAGAGTGAATGATGTTTGAATGCATGTGTTTGTCCCTGGTTGAGAGCTGGCCTCTAATTGTGGAAGTGGGATTGGGGGTAGGATAGGAAATATTTCTTTGCTGCGGCATGGCATTTCTTTGCTAGGCATAAAGGGTAAAACCAGCATGATAAGTGTTATAAAGTTGCTAGACTGGCCTTCATTGTTGCATACAGTCTGGATATACTTTCTTACTGGTATTTCTAGTGGGGATCAATGGTAAAGCAAATGTGGTAAGTGTTATTATGTTATGTGGCTAGACTGGCATGCAGCCAGTTTAGTTATGTTTTCCTATTGTAGCATGGCATGTTTCTACTGGTATGAAGGGCAAAGCCAGCATGATGTGTGTTGCAACATTCCCAGACTGGCCTTCATTGGTGGAACAAGTCTGGTTACATGTTCTTATTGTGGCATTGCATTTATTTTTACTGGGCATCAATTGTGAAGCAAACATGATAGATGTTGGTATGTGGCTGGTATGGCCAGTTTAGTTATGTTTTCTTACAGTGGCATGACATCTATTACTGCTAGGATAACGCCAGCATGATGAGTGTTATAATGTTGCTAGAGTGGTCTTCATTGCCTTGACCAGTCTAGATATACTTTCTTATTGTGGAATGGCATTTTTCACTGAATATCAATGCTAAAGCAAACATGATATGTGTTATTACATGGCTAAACTGGCCTACATTTGTTATTCCAGCCTGGATAGCCTTTACTGTGGCATGGCATTTTTTTTACTGGGTGTTAAGGGTAAAGCAAACATGATAAGTGCTATTTCAAGGCTATACTGGCCTACATTAGTGCCGCCAGTCTGAACATCTTTTGTTAGTGTGACATCAGATGTTTTACTGGCAAAACCAACATTAGAAAGCAGAACGTTTGTTAGTCCCCATTCCCATCTCAATGGGAATGGTGACACGAGAGCACCGGCACCGTTGTTAACGGTGCCGGTGCTCCTGTGAGAACTCTGCGAGTGGGTGACGTCCCGCCCGGCAGGTCTGACCCTGACAGGCGGGACAGCACCCGCCTGCAGAGTTGTAGTGTGCCGGCCCGGAAACAAGGGTGCCGGTAGGCTTACCGGCAACATTGTTTCCGGTCCGACACACATGTAATGAGGCCCATGACAGCAGTCACAAAATGGTTGAACAGAAATTGGTTGACATTTAATGCTTGTAAAACAAAGGTAATGATCTGTGGCCACCATGTGTCATTTGGGATACTTCAATCTGGGCAGCAGTTCTTGGCTCTCTACCAGTTTTCCTTGTGCGGATTCTCAGGCTTACAGTTCGACTATCAATTGCCTTTGCCATCTCAGATTTCTTTAAAATCCTGCAATACTGCTTCGCACAATTTTGGACACTGTCCAGGATTTTGTATTTCTTTTGTTTTCATGATGACCAGTTGATGGTGAAGAACGCAATTGTATATTACTACCTAGAAAAGATCTAAATGTATTGAAGAGGGTACTAAACACGACAGCCAGAATAATTCTAAATTCACAAAAGGATGTCATACATCGCTGCAACGATCAGAACTTCATTGGCTATTAGTGGCTTGCTGAGTGGGGCTCAAAGCACAATGCTTGGTTCATGGAGAATTCTATCAGAATGCACCTACGTTTTTGCACTGAAACATAACCCGCCACCCTGAAATCTGCTTTATACAAATACCTGCCTAATTAACATTCCAAAATCCTGTTTTAAAATGTGAGGTGGTTGAGCCTTCTCAGTTAGAGCCTACATGCTTTGGAACCTACTGCTCCACTACATATGGAATACAGGCAATCACCTCAGCTTACACATCTTGAGCAATATACCTCTTCAGACATTTAATCCGATATTCTGAGGCAAAAACAAAATAGGCACTTGATTCGTTTTCAGCTATTCCTTGCTGGGCAATTAGTTTGAGCTTTACAAGATGCAAATTACATTAAATGAAAATAACATCAAATATTTTCAGCTGTCATCAAACTGTAAATGTAGCAGTCACTTTCTTTGTTGATCTGTCTCTGTGGTAAAATCTTATACGGTGTTTATTTTGCTACCAGCATGATACATGTTGTCTTGCCTTCACAGCCTGTCAGGCCGATTCATGGAATAATTAGCGCGGCGCAAGTGGGCATAAACGTGCGAATCGCAGTGGAATAGCGAAAATCGCAGTGAACGTGCGAAAATTGCACAAAAAGCAGCGCACGTCGATTCATGGAAGGCCGTGCGCGAGAAAACCAGCGGATGTGCGATAAAAAGTGCGCGGCGCACGTTAGCGCACAGGCCATCTAACAGCGTGCGCCAGGTCACAGCGAAAATCGCACAGGCCACAGCGAAAATCGCACATAGCGCGGCGCACGCAATAAAAGTAGGCGGAACACGGGCGTAACACTCGGAATGGGGAACAACTTGCCAAAACGTGGGCGTCACGGGGGAAGTACAGGGCACAAGTGCGCGGAACGCCCACACGCTCGCCTACAACACGTATTCATGGAATAGAATAGGGGAAAAAAGCGCACGCTCAAACCAGCGCACAGGCACAAACACGACCGCCACAAGAAAGGAGGCGGTAGCGTCTCTGCGGCTGTAAGAAATGTGCGCCAAAAGGTGCGCCAACAAATAACACCTATATACTGCCATGATGAATGTCCCATACTGTGGCCCTCCAGGAAAAATGACGTGCAAAGGGGTACCCACAAACACGGACACCCGCTGACAAAAAATACGTGTGCATGTATACCGGGGTGCGCGGGAAGTGTCACACGCGATTTGCAGGGTACGTGCATCACAGGGGTTCGCGTGAAGTTATTCACGCGATCGGGCCTGGGGGAGCGGGCTACGTGTATTACAGGGGTTCGCGTGAAGTTCCACACGCGATCGGGCCTGGGGGAGCGGGCTTCGTGTATTACAGGGGTTCGCGTGAAGTTCCTCACGCGATCGGGCCTGGGGGAGCGGGCTACGTGTATAACAGGGGTTCGCGTGAAGTTCCTCACGCGATCGGGCCTGGGGGAGCGGGCTACGTGTATTACAGGGGTTCGCGTGAAGTTCCTCACGCGATCGGGCCTGGGGGAGCGGGCTTCGTGTATTACAGGGGTTCGCGTGAAGTTCCACACGCGATCGGGCCTGGGGGAGCGTGCTACGTATATTTCAGGGGTTCGCGTGAAGTTTCACACGCGAATAGCCTGGGCGCGTGAATTTGAGGGGTGCGCGGGAAGTTCCTCACGCGATCGGGTCTGGGGGAGCGGGCTACGTGTATTACAGGGGTTCGCGGGAAGTTCCACACGCGAATAGCCTGGGCGCGTGTATTTCAGGGGTGCGCGGGAAGTCCCACACGCGAACAGCCTGGGCGCGTGAATTTGAGGGGTGCGCGGGAAGTTCCACACGCGAATAGCCTGGGCGCGTGTATTTCAGGGGTTCGCGGGAAGTTCCACACGCGAATAGCCTGGGCGCGTGTATTTCAGGGGTTCGCGGGAAGTTCCACACGCGAATAGCCTGGGCGCGTGTATTTCAGGGGTGCGCGGGAAGTTCCACACGCGAATAGCCTGGGCGCGTGAATTTGAGGGGTGCGCGGGAAGTTCCTCACGCGATCGGGCCTGGGGGAGCGGGCTTCGTGTATTACAGGGGTTCGCGTGAAGTTCCACACGCGATCGGGCCTGGGGGAGCGTGCTACGTATATTTCAGGGGTTCGCGTGAAGTTTCACACGCGAATAGCCTGGGCGCGTGAATTTGAGGGGTGCGCGGGAAGTTCCTCACGCGATCGGGCCTGGGGGAGCGGGCTACGTGTATTACAGGGGTTCGCGGGAAGTTCCACACGCAAATAGCCTGGGCGCGTGTATTTCAGGGGTGCGCGGGAAGTTCCACACGCGAACAGCCTGGGCGCGTGTATTTCAGGGGTGCGCGGGAAGTTCCACACGCGAATAGCCTGGGCGCGTGTATTTCAGGGGTTCGCGGGAAGTTCCACACGCGAATAGCCTGGGCGCGTGTATTTCAGGGGTTCGCGGGAAGTTCCACACGCGAATAGCCTGGGCGCGTGTATTTCAGGGGTGCGCGGGAAGTTCCACACGCAAATAGCCTGGGCGCGTGAATTTGAGGGGTGCGCGGGAAGTTCCTCACGCGATCGGGCCTGGGGGAGCGGGCTACGTGTATTACAGGGGTTCGCGGGAAGTTCCACACGCGAATAGCCTGGGCGCGTGTATTTCAGGGGTGCGCGGGAAGTTCCACACGCGAACAGCCTGGGCGCGTGAATTTGAGGGGTGCGCGGGAAGTTCCACACGCGAATAGCCTGGGCGCGTGTATTTCAGGGGTTCGCGGGAAGTTCCACACGCGAATAGCCTGGGCGCGTGTATTTCAGGGGTTCGCGGGAAGTTCCACACGCGAATAGCCTGGGCGCGTGTATTTCAGGGGTTCGCGGGAAGTTCCACACGCGAATAGCCTGGGCGCGTGTATTTCAGGGGTGCGCGGGAAGTTCCACACGCGAATAGCCTGGGCGCGTGTATTTCAGGGGTGCGCGGGAAGTTCCACACGCGAATAGCCTGGGCGCGTGTATTTCAGGGGTGCGCGGGAAGTTCCACACGCGAATAGCCTGGGCGCGTGAATTTGAGGGGTGCGCGGGAAGTTCCACACGCGAATAGCCTGGGCGCGTGTATTTCAGGGGTGCGCGGGAAGTTCCACATGTGATTTGACAGTGTGGCTCCTCCCAGGTGTACCCTGTACACCCTCCACGGCCCCTGCAGGCAGCCCACACCACAGGGGACTACCCTGCATCCCTGGTCATGTCCCGCAGGCAGCCCACCCAACATGGGCATGCCCCCCAGCAAAGGCACATGTCTCCTTGAACTAATGAACACCAACACATGTCCCCTTGCACCCCCACCCCCCAGCACTGTGGGGCACCTGCCAGCAGGCCCCCACCCATGTCCAACTCATGTCTCCCACCACCCCCAAACCCCAGCCACCAGGGCCCCACTCATGTCTCCCACCACCCCCACCCCCCAGCACTGTGGGGCACCTGCCAGCAGGCCCCCACCCATGTCTCCCACCCCCCACCCCCCAGCAGTGCAGGGGCACCCACCACCAGGCCCCCACCCATGTCCAACTCATGTTCCCCACCCCTCCCACCCCCCAGCACTGTGGGGCACCTGCCAGCAGGCCCCCACCCATGTCTCCCACCCCCCCCACCCCCCAGCAGTGCAGGGGCACCCACCACCAGGCCCCCACCCATGTCCAACTCATGTTCCTCACCCCCCCACCCCCCAGCACTGTGGGGCACCTGCCAGCAGGCCCCCACCCATGTCCAACTCATGTTCCCCACCCCCCACACCCCCCAGCACTGTGGGGCACCTGCCAGCAGGCCCCCACCCATGTCCAACTCATGTTCCCCACCCCCCACACCCCCCAGCACTGTGGGGCACCTGCCAGCAGGCCCCCACCCATGTTTCCCACCCCCCCACCCCCCAGCAGTGCAGGGGCACCCTCCCCCAGGCCCCCATCCATGTCTCCCACCCCCCCACCCCCCAGCAGTGCAGGGGCACCCTCCACCAGGCCCCCACCCATGTCTCCCACCCCCCCTCACCCCTCAGCACTGTGGGGCACCTGCCAGCAGGCCCCCACCCATGTCCAACTCATGTCTCCCACCACCCCCAAACCCCAGCCACCAGGGTCACCCTCCACCAGGGCCCCACTCATGTCTCCCACCACCCCCACCCCCCAGCACTGTGGGGCACCTGCCAGCAGGCCCCCACCCATGTCCAACTCATGTTCCCCACCCCCCCACCCCCCAGCAGTGCAGGGGCACCCTCCACCAGGCCCCCACCCATGTCTCCCACCCCCCCTCACCCCTCAGCACTGTGGGGCACCTGCCAGCAGGCCCCCACCCATGTCCAACTCATGTCTCCCACCACCCCCAAACCCCAGCCACCAGGGTCACCCTCCACCAGGGCCCCACTCATGTCTCCCACCACCCCCACCCCCCAGCACTGTGGGGCACCTGCCAGCAGGCCCCCACCCATGTCCAACTCATGTTCCCCACCCCCCCACCCCCCAGCAGTGCAGGGGCACCCTCCACCAGGCCCCCACCCATGTCTCCCACCCCACAGCAGTGCAGGGGCACCCTCCACCAGGCCCCCACCCATGTCTGCCACCCTCCCACCCCCCAGCAGTGCAGGGGCACCCTCCACCAGGCCCCACCCATGTCTCCCACCACCCCCACCCCCCAGCAGTGCAGGGGCACCTGCCAGCAGGCCCCCACCCATGTTCCCCACCCCCCCACCCCCCAGCACTGTGGGGCACCTGCTAGCAGGCCCCCACCCATGTCTCCCACCCCCCCACCCCCCAGCACTGTGGGGCACCTGCCAGCAGGCTCCCACCCATGTCCAACTCATGTTCCCCACCCCCCCAACCCCCCAGCACTGTGGGGCACCTGCCAGCAGGCCCCCACCCATGTCTCCCACCCCCCACCCCCCAGCAGTGCAGTGGCACCCTCCCCCAGGCCCCCATCCATGTCTCCCACCCCCCAACCCCCCAGCAGTGCAGGGGCACCCTCCACCAGGCTCCCACCCATGTCTCCCACCCCCCCTCACCCCCCAGCACTGTGGGGCACCTGCCAGCAGGCCCCCACCCATGTCCAACTCATGTCTCTCACCACCCCCACCCCCCAGCACTGTGGGGCACCTGCCAGCAGGCCCCCACCCATGTCCAATCCATGCCCCCCTGCACCTGGGTCCCAACATTCCCCAATCATGTCCGTAATGCCCATCCTCCCCTGCCAAAAGGCCCAACCAACTATCACACCCACCCACATATCAAAGCCAATTACATGTTACACCCCCAATGTAAATAATGCAATTTAACACATGTCTGTCACACACAATGGCTGCAAGTGAATGACAAAACACCCAACATGACATGCCTGAAAGCAATGAGATGATACGACACATTGAAGAATAAAAAAATAATATGTATTGAACAGCAAATAAGAAAAAACACAAAGCAAATCAAACAAAACAAGATGAATGTCCAAGAAAAAATTATGAAAAATTAAAATAAGCCAATCAAGAAGATAATCCTGGGTCCATGAGCCCTACCAAATTAAACCTAACTGACTACTAACTAAAAAGGGAACTATATACAAAAAAGTGGTGCATTGTCCAATCGCAACCCAAAAAAAATTCAAAAAAACAAAGGAAACCTAACCCTAACTATACAACTATATACAAAGGCAGCGGGCTATTCGGACGGCTCACTGGTTGTCGTCATGGGCCAGGGCATCCTCGAACTCCTGGTCAATGGCTTGGAGGCGGGCATGTTCCCTGGCCCCGAGGTCCCGCAGGGATAACGCAGTGTCAAGCTCAAACTCCCTGCGAAGACCCTCGAGGCACTCAGCCGCCTCAGCGCCCTCCGCATGGAGTCCTCCGCCCTGACCATCGTGAGCCGTTCCTCCTCTGCCCGCTGCCGCTCCGCACCTATCCGCTGGCACAACCTCTCCCACACGGAAGCCACTCCCATTCCAGGGTTCTCCTGCCCTCCGGCCGATGCCTGCACCCCTGATGTTGATGGCCCCGAGCCATGATGCCTCCCACGTTGAGCCTGCTGCTGCCTCCGACGCAACTGCCTGTGCCAGCACGACGGCATCCAGGCTGATGGAAACCACCGACGCCGTCGTGCACGTGCCCTGCCCGATGATGCCGTCACATCCTCCATCTGCTGGGGTCCAGTTGCTCTGGTGTCCACCCCTGCTGGATCTCTGACTCCCGACTGTGGCAGGGATGGGATCCCCACCGAGCTGGCTGCATTGGTCGGGGCAGGTCCACAGGGGGCCCTGGTGGCATCTGGGCTGGAAGACGGCAAGGAGAACGACTGGTGGATAGCCTGCACAGAGGAGGAGAGGGCCGCCACATTGGCCAACACATGCAGGAAACCCCCGAACATGGCCGATCCCAATTGGGCCACGTCGGCACGGTGCACTTCGTGATGACGTGCGTGCTCCTCCCGGGAAGCACGCACGGCATCACGAATCGCAGCCGTGCGCAACGCGACCCCAATCAGGACCTTCTCCGCACGGCCAGGGGTTCCCACGTCCGCAGGTGGAGGGGAGTCAGGTGACATGGACATCCCCTCTACCTGCGGACAGGCCTGGGACGGGGCATCCCTGCTGGTGCATGGTGGTGCACTCACAGGGTCAGGGACAGCGACATGCACAGGCCCCTCCACGGTGACCTGTGCTGCCTCCTGCCCCTGGCCCTGGACTGCACCACTTGCACCAGCAGGGATGCCCCCACCAGGCCCCATGTGTGCCCCAGTGGCGGCCTCCTCCTCCTCTGTGCAAACCACCAACCTGGATGGCTCCTCACCGTCTCCCACCGTAGCAGGCCCCTGTGGGGGCTCACCCACCCCTTCCGCTGCAGCCGTGGGGGCATCCCCGCCGCCTTGCTCCACAGCGCCGTCTCCGCCCTCTTCTTCACTAGCCGCTGCGTAGAGGGAGACAAAGAACACAAGCATCAGGGCACTGTACAATGGTCCCCTAGACAGGAAGCAATAGCAGATGAGCACCACTGTCAAAGTACACTTCCATCATGTCCCTCCACAACACATGGGCCAGTCCAGGCAAAACACACACAGTAACAGGCATGGTGCATGCCATGGACATTTCCATGCATGTCCAATGGACTCTTGAAACATTCAATGATATGTAACTCACATGCATCATGCCTCATGCCCATCACATGCACACACATCACCTCAGTCACATCCATCTGGCCCCAAACACACCAAACACAGCGGATACAAGGGTAATTTTGCTGCTTTACTGAATCTCTGCATTGTCACACACATGTGTCATGCATCCATGGCATGCACAAGTCACAGACACGCAGGTCAGGCACACAGACATGGCTACCATATATGTACCTGGCATCAGCACCCATCCCTCACCCCCACCCATGTTCAGGTACAGAGACTGGCATGCTCTCATGTTCATAATCTGATTAGGGCTCCCCATGCGGCATATCAACACATGCAACAACCATGTGCATCACACATCACTGGTCGCACATGCATTACCATGATGTCCCTGCACACATACATGCATACATGGGCTATGGCACACATACAGGCAAGTATCATAGAACCAGCACACCGCAACATGCCCTGTCTCACACAGTAATGCATGGACACTTACCGCTCAACTCCAGACGGGCCTCCCTCTCAAGGATCTGGGCGTGGAGCGCTGGGCGTACGCGTTCCAGGACCCTCATCTGGATGGTACTCATGCGGCCCCGGCCCCCCTCCACGAGGCGCCGGGCCTTCACAAGGGTCCTGGACCTCAAGTCCTCCCAGCGCTTCTTGATCTTCAGGACGTCGCGGGTTGCCACCCCCTCCGCGTTGATGGCAACCACACAGTCGGCCCAGATCCTCTGCCGTCCTTCATTGCTGGCGCGGGACGATCCAAAGAGGGCATCATACTGCCCCAGGACATGCTCCACCAGGACACCAACTTCGGTGACAGTGAAGCTGGTGCCCCTCTGCCCCTCTGGCCTGGGGTTGCCACTGGTGCCAGATGTGGAAGTGCCCGACATGGCAACCCCAGAGGCAGGTGTGGGTGGGCAACTGGGTCCTGGGGCTGGGCTGTGGAGCGATGTAATACCAGTCGGGAGTCTTCAGTTCCAGCAGGGGTGGACACAGCAACTGGACCCCTGCAGATGGCTGATGTGCAGGCACCAAATGGCAGGGCACGGTGGCAGCAGGCAGGCAGGCAGGCAGCAGCAGATGGCACGTGGGAGGCTGCTCGGGGCACTGGGGGGCAGTAACTCGGCCTTCTGGGCAGGAGCGTGGGCTTCCGTGTGTTTTCGCGTGGCCAGCTTGATACGGAGTGATTTGGCACGTGAAAATCCTGCACGTCAGCGTGAAATCCGAGGAAAGGCCCTTAGCGCGTAAGCGCGTCAGCACGCATACGCGATTCTATTGGACCAGAGTCCCTCAGCGCGTAAGCGCGTCTGTGACGTGACCCGCACGGGTGTTCCCCACTCAGGACGTGATGACGGGGCACACGTGGAGATACTGCACGTCAGAGTGTCATCGCGTGTAATTGGACAAAAGTGCGCGTACACGCGATTGGCCTATGTACGTGTATTTAATGGGTGCGCGGCCACTTACACACGCAAGTACGTCAGCGAACCTGTATCCCGTGGTGCGTGTGAATTTCCACACGCTATTGGACTGGGAACAGGATTCCAGGGCTGCGCGGGTCACACGCTGTATCCCGTGGTGCGTGTGAATTTCCACACGCTATTGTACTGGGAACAGGATTCCAGGGCTGCGCAGGTCACACGCTGTATCCCGTGGTGCGTGTGAATTTCCACACGCTATTGGACTGGGAACAGGATTCCAGGGCTGCGCGGGTCACACGCTCGCCTAGAACACGCGCTAAGCATAAATTGCGGACTTTAACAATAACAAGCTCAGACGCCAGGATGAACATACCGTTCCTAGCAGCAGTGGCAGTGGGCTACCAAAGGAGGAGGAGGAGGATAGTCAGGGCCAGAATATTCACACCCAGAACCAGCCTTTTCGGGATGCCTGATGACCAGGTGTATGGGAGGTACAGGTTTCCACCACACATCATACTGGACCTGGTGACTGAGTGGGAGGATGACCTCACATCACCCACCCTGTGCTCCCAAGCACTCAGCCCCCTGGAGAAGGTCCTCAATGTACTGCACTTCTTAGCCACTGGATCATTTCAGCGGACAAGTGCCATAGTGGGTGGGGTGTCACAGGCCACCCAGTCACGCTGCCTACACCAGGTCTTGAACATCATGACTGCACGCCCATCAGTCCGCAGGCACATATACCTGCCCAGAACACCTGCAGAAAGGCATGCTGCCGCCCTGGATTTTTACGCAGTGGCACGATTCCCCAAAGTGCTAGGTGCCATCGACTGCACCCATGTGGCTCTACGTCCCCCCAGGGCATCTGAGCACATCTATAGGAACCGCAAGCACTGGCATTCCATCAACGTGCAGGTAGCATGTAATGCCAAGGGAATCATCACCTCAGTATATGCCAACTATCCCGGCTCCACCCACGACAGCTTCATTTACCGAATGTCCACCCTAAGCCGGGACCTAGAAGCTGGGCGGCATGGCGATACATGGCTGCTTGGTGAGTATGTATGCCACTGCACATGCATGCATGTTGGATACTGAGCAAGGTCACAACCTCACCAATGATACCAATCCCCACCTCCACAGGGGACAGTGCCTACCCTCTCAGCCCCCACATGATGACGCCAATTCGGAACCCCACCACGCCACCCCAGGTAAGATTTAACACAGCCCACATTACAACCAGGGGCATAGTGGAGCGCACATTCGGAGTGCTGAAGTCACGCTTTCGCTCCCTTGACCGTTCTGGCGGGCAGCTGTTATACGCTCCCCCAGTAGTGTGCAGGATCATAGTGGCAGCATGTGTCCTGCACAACGTTGCAACACGCCGGGGCCTGGCCGTGGACATGGTGGTGGCCCCACATCCCCAACCACATGCACAGCCGCTGCGCATGGGAGGGGAAAGGGCACGGGGGGAGGCAGCCCGTACACAGCTAGTGGCTAATTACTTCACATAGAAATCACACCCCTGTGGAGTGCACACTGCCCTGGCACATTCCATCTGACAATCAATGATGACTCAACCTGACACTGATCCTGAATGTGTGGAGAATGAACCGGGAATTCCATGTCAGCCTGAGATTGTTCACCTGGAAGTGTCACAATGTGTGCATCCCTACCCACACAGACACCACCAATGCAGTTTTGTGAAGTTACACATTGAAGCAGCTAAAATGAATACCCACTTGCAAAATGCAACAAGAGGACAGTGCCATGTCAGCCAACCCAACCCCAGCACTGCCACACGACACACCGTGCCATGTCATGCTAATTGCAGGTAAACAAAGTAATCCCCACAACATGACATCACTCTCACTATGTACAGTGGCACTATTAGAAACCTGCAACACCTGAAATGCTCACAGCAATGCCGGACCAACAACATACTTGAGCACGTAGTACCATTAACATGACATCAAAAATGTAACATATTAGTAGTCTCACCACCTGGAAATGCCTGCACTCCCACCACTACCAACTGTGCAGTGTTGGCGCCATGTAGAGTTGTAGGTGCACTGCTGCCAACATGGTCCCCATCGCCAGACTAGAGGTCCTTGTGTGGACTTGAGGAAGGGACCTGCAAATTGGGAGGTAGACACAGAAGAAGAGTTACACATCAATGCAACATGCAGTGTACAACACAACAGCAATATGCACTAGGAATGTATACACAGTATTGACTACAGACTGGCCACACAGCTCATGGGAGTCCAACGTCACTGTGTAATTCACTGTCACTTGGGCACACCCTTTGCAAGCCCATGGAAAAGGGAAGCAGGAGGGGTGTGTGTGACTCAAACCCAAGCATCTGAACCAAATACATTACAAGCCTGCATGTGCCCAGCCACAATGCAGCGTATGCCCACAGGAACCACGGAAGCCAACAGATCGGAGCCAACAGATCGGAGCCAACAGATCGGAGCCAACAGATCGGAGCCAACAGATCGGAGCCAACAGATCGGAGCCAACAGATCCTCCCAAAAAAATTGGGAATAAAAGAAATCAAAATCAAAATAAAAATAAGAAACAATCAAAAATGGCCATTGATGGGCCCGGGGGGGTTGGGGAGGCCACCCAGGAGGTCCGAGGACAGGATGCACACCAGAACCCACCTGCGTGGATCCTGGGAAAATAAAACACCTCCATGGGCTCATGGCCCACACGGCTACCCTATTGTGGGAGTGTCACTGCTGTCGCTATTATCACCCTGTGCAGCTGCATCCGGAGGTGGTTGCACTATGGGAGGCAGCCCACGCAAGGCCCTAGTCTGCTCCTCCATGGCTGCAAGCATGCGGGTGTGGTAGGTCTGGTTCTGGAGGATGAGTGTGCGGAGGTCCCCATGCAACAACTCACGGGATGCCCGGACCTCCGCCCTCGTTGCCTGCATCTCAGCTGAGAGCGTACGGGTGAGACGCTCCAGCTGCTGTTCTGTCCTTTGGTGTGTTGAAGCCTCAAGCTCAACAAGAGTCGTCCTGAGGTGTAGGAGCTCCTGCCTCAGGGCTTCCCTGTGGCCCTGGGACTCAATGGAGATGGCCTCCTGCAGAGTCGCCAGTGCCGCCCGCCTGTCCCTGTTGGACCCCAACATGTCCTCCCTGTGTGACTGGCAGATGGAGTCAGTTGCCTGCTCTAGTCGCTCCATCAGCCTTTCTGGGGGGACAATGGAAGTGGCCACCCTATCCATGGCCTGAGCCATCATCTCGGATGATGCAGCCTGTTGGGTAGCCATACCGTAAATGGATTGCTCCCATGCGGTATTGCCAGGTGGCGTACGGCCACCACGTCGGCGGGCACCACACCTGTCTGGGGCAAGGCGAACTGCGCCTTGCTGTGCCGGCACTGCCTGAGGCTGCAGGACTGCATTCCCCCTCTGATCTGCTGGCCCAGGAACAGGATCAGATGTCGCGGAGTGTGACCCTGCATCCGTAACCACCGAAGGCGTAGCTGCCAACACTGACATCCCCATGGAGGGTACTGACCCTGGTGCAGGTGGGTGAGACAGAACAGAATCCCTCCCTGGAACACTCACCTGCGACGGCACGTAGGTCTCATCCGAATCAACACCTGAGTACAGCTCGGGGGAGGTGCAGCCAGAGACACCCCTTGAGAGCACGACCTGCAGCACTTGTGGGTTCTCCCCCACCACCACACCACGTCCCTCACTGGTGGTTGGTCGGCCCTGGGACACCTCCTGGGTCTGCACCATCTCCACAACCCCAGCAGTATCAGGTGCGTCTTCCCCTGCAAAGACATGAAAACAAAGTAATGGAAACAGGCATTAGCACCATGGCACACATTGAGGGCTGAGAAGCAAGAGAACCAGTACTTGATTGACATGTCCCACATGACTAAAACCCTCCCATGCATGCACCCACACTGCGTATGAAGTGCAGGCAAACGGCACACACTGATGACACCAAGATGGAAGATGAACAAATTTTCTGCATGCTGCCTGGCAGTGGCATCACACATTGGCCTGTGATTGGCAGGTGAAACACACATGCCATCACACAGATGGCATGTACCATTGCTATTGAGTGAAGATGGAGAGGAGGGCAGCACCTATTCATTCAGTCCAGTTCCCGCATGTAATAGCTTTTCTGATTCTAACAGGTCAGATTTTTCACCTGGAGCTGCCAGTCTGTAATGGTCAAATTGCACAGGGACATGTGTGTACAAATGATATCCAGGTAACAAAGTCACTCCCCTTTACCATACCCATGTCAGACATGTGACTAGTGGACAGCGACATGCCTAGTGAAAGTGGTGGAATGCAAACAAACTGACTGAATGAACAGTGAAAAATAAGCAAATCTGTTGTGTCAAGGTGACACTTCAAGGGCAACTGGCGTGCAGTTGTGCTAGATGTCTACTGTTGGCAGAAGGGATACTGCTATGGCCAAATGCAGCTGCGCAGGAAGTATTGCATGAAGCACATGGCTGACCCATACGACTGAGGCGCACACACTCTCTCCTGCCACCCAAACAGAAGCCCTCACACACACACCATGCACATGTATGACACACACATGCATGTGCACTCACCGGACAATGCCTCGTAATCAGCCAGATCTCCCACGCCTTGGATCTGTTCCTCCGTGACGTAGGTCCCAGCGACTGACTCATGTGGAGTGAGTTCCATGTCTACTACTGGAGACCCACCTCCAGTCACTAGAGTTGCGGCATGACTTGAGGCCAGCTTACTCTTTGCCCTGCGCTTTAGGTCATTCCAGCGCTTATAGCAATCATTGGCTGTGCGCCTCACGATTCCAAGGGCACTTACGATGTCCGCAACGGTCTGCCAGTGTGCCTGGCGTTGTGCAGGTGTGGTCTTGGATCCTGCAACAATGACCATCTCGTTGTCATGTCCGGACACATACTCGACAAGTGCATTCAGTTCGTCATCCGTGAAGCTGGGCTTCCTGGACGGGCCGGACTGTGTAGCCGTGTCTGGGGCATCAGCCTGTGCCGGACGAGCACTCTTCCTCTTCCGCTTGGAAGGTGGTGGTGATCCTGAGTGTCCTGCGCCGCTCTGGACACTAGGGGCAGGAGCCCTGGTGGACTCTGTATCAGGAGTGTGGGATTGCACACTCAGCATGGGAGTTGGTGCAGGCATTGGCTCTAGTGTGATGGTGTCAGGGGGAATGTCAGCAGCATGGACTAGGACCGACACTGTCCTGGCTGGGTGTGTGAGGGCTGGGGTGGATGGAGCCGCAGCTGCCCCTGCAGCCACTCCGCCCTGCCTCCTTGGTGCAGCAGATGACCTTGCTGCCCCAGATCCACGTGGCATGATGGCATCAACGTGCACCAGCGCACGTGTCGTAGCCCTGCTGACCTGGAAGTCAGCCATGGAGTCAGCCAGGTCTGGTGCCACAATGGGCTGGTCCAACAAGGGCTGAGCATGGATGGTGTCAGCCACTTCAGCCTCAACGGGAGGGGGGGAGGGGGGGGGAGGGGGGGGGATGATGGGTGCCCTTGACTGGTCCTCCACACATGGGGGGACAGGCTCACCCTGCAAGTTACGACCACGTCCCCTACCGGATCCACCACGGCCACCACTTGTGGCTCTTCCACCTTTGCCACCCTTACGGAATCCTCGCCTCCCAGCCATGGCACTGATATTAATGTGCGTATGGGAGTGGCTGTAGACAATTGTCCTGGGCAATTGGGGGTCAAAGGGGTTGGGTACCAGATGGTAATTGTACCCTAGTGCTCTAGCACGGCTGATTGTAACCCCTGGGGAAAGATGACGGGTCACGCAACGCACAGGAGGCCCAAAAAAGGGAGATGACGTGCACGCAACCCCTCCTAGACCACGTGTGCAGAAAGAAAAACCTGCACTACGCTGTGGCACCCAGTAACACAAGAATGAACGTATGCGTGTCACACGCAGCCTAGAATGACCTCTGAAGGGGTAGGCAACACACGGGGCAAGCACAGAAGTTGGATACGTGCGTGACTCACCGTCTGCCAGGTAAAAGAGCGTGAAGAATGAGCGCGTTTGGCTGGCTAAACCCCCGCCAAAAGAAGATGTGTACGCTGTCTGAGAAGACAGGACAACAGTAGAAGGGGACACTGTTTGAGGGAACAGGCCCAGGTAAACCAGTAATAGAGAAAAAAGAGAAAAAGCTGTCAGAGGTAACAGGGAATACGAACTGGAAACGCCGTGAAGTAAATCGCGTGTGAAACGACAAGAAGTACAGATTTCACCCACTCGCTCTCCACGAAAAGCACGTACAAGGAAATGGTGTTCTACATGTACCTTATATACAGGCCCACACGTACAGCGTCACTTACGCGGCGTGTACGTTCACCAATCACACGCTTTGTCACTCCTGCGTGTAGATCCATTTTCACCAATCACACGCTTTGTCACTTCTACGTGTACATCCATTTTCACCAATCACACGCTTTGACACTGGGACGTGTCACGCAACAATTTCCTGCACGTGCAGGTGACTATAGGCGCGCATATGCTGTTGACGGGTTTACGCGCTAAGGGCCTTTGCTGACGTGTGGGATTTCACTACCTATCAGGCTGTCCACGCGTTCACACACGAGAGACCACGCTCCTGGCCAGGAGGCGAAATTACTGCCCCCCCAGAGCCCTGAGCACGCTCCCACCTGCCATCTGCTGCTGCCTGACTGCCTGCTGGCCACGTGCCCCACAGTGCTGGTGGGTGGGGGTGTTGGGAGACATGGGTGGGGGCCTGGTGGAGGGTGCCCCTGCACTGGTGGGGGTGGTGGGAGACATGGGTGGGGGCTTGGTGGAGAGTGCCCCTGGTGGCGGGGGGTGGTGGGAGACATGGGTGGGGGCCTGGTGGAGGCTGCCCCTGGTGGCGGGAGGGTGGGGGTGGTGGGAGACATGAGTGGGGGCCTGGTGGAGGCTGCCCCTGCACTGCTGGGGGGGTGGGGGTGCAGGGGGACATGAGCAGGTGTGCAGGGTAGTCCCCTGTTTTGTAGGCTGCCTGCAGGGGCCGTGGAGGGTGTACAGGGAACACCTGTGAGGACCCACCCAGCCTAATCGCGTGTTAAACTTCCCGCGTACCCCTGTAATACACGTACCCTGGCTAATCGCGTGTATAACTTCCCGCGTACCCCTGTAATACACGTACCCTGGCCAATCGCGTGTTAAACTTCCCGCGTACCCCTGTAATACACGTACCCTGGCTAATCGCGTGTATAACTTCCCGCGTACCCCTGTAATACACGTACCCTGGCCAATTGCGTGTTAAACTTCCCGCGTACCCCTGTAATACACGTACCCTGGCTAATCGTGTGTATAACTTCCCGCGTACCCCTGTAATACACGTACCCTGGCCAATCGCGTGTTAAACTTCCCGCGTACCCCTGTAATACACGTACCCTGGCTAATCGCGTGTATAACTTCCCGCGTACCCCTGTAATACACGTACCCTGGCCAATCGCGTGTTAAACTTCCCGCGTACCCCTGTAATACACGTACCCTGGCCAATCGCGTGTTAAACTTCCCGCGTACCCATGTAATACACGTACCCTGGCTAATCGCGTGTTAAACTTCCCGCGTACCCCTGTAATACACGTACCCTGGCCAATCGCGTGTTAAACTTCCCGCGTACCCCTGTAATACACGTACCCTGGCCAATCGCGTGTTAAACTTCCCGCGTACCCATGTAATACACGTACCCTGGCTAATCGCGTGTTAAACTTCCCGCGTACCCCTGTAATACACGTACCCTGGCTAATCGCGTGTATAACTTCCCGCGTACCCCTGTAATACACGTACCCTGGCCAATCGCGTGTTAAACTTCCCGCGTACCCCTGTAATACACGTACCCTGGCTAATCGCGTGTATGACTTCACGTGTACCCCTGATATGCACGTTACCCGCTTTGCGTTCCTTGTTTGGCTGCCCTGTAAACTGGTCCAGAGTTAGCGCAGCCCTTTGCGATGATTTAGCGATTTTGCTGGCTTTTCCTTGCGCGAGGGCGTTCTTGGGGGCGTTACTGGCGCTGCTGCAGGGTCGCTGCGATACTCTGCGCCACGGCTGGTTTGGGAGCATGAAATCCATGAATACGCTGTGCGCGGAAATCGGTTTTATCGCACGTGCCTGGCGCAGTCAATCGCACGCGGACACTCTGCGCCAGCCGCTTGCGACACTTTTCTGCGAAATTCTATGAATTACCCTGTGTGTGTGCAAAATGTTACACTGCATGTAATATTTATGCTTATATCGCCCTTGTGTAACACGCAATGAGTTCCTAACCACAAACAGATCTTTAAATGTAATATCTAAAAGCAGGGGACGGAACAAGTCTATCATCTCGCCTCTGGCTATTCCCTCTGCAAAACAAATATCTGCAACACGACTTCATTGTTCCTCATCTCCAACGTGGGGTAAAGAGGCCAATAAATACTAAAACAGTCTAGTTATATTTTATGTGTCACCAAGACATTGTTATAGTGAACATCTTGCTGCATAAATGCATTTTAAATTTTAAAATCGATGTTCCTATTTGTGTGTTGCATTAGACTAAGCTGCCTTTGGCTTCTGACCCATGAAGCGTGTAACATCCACCTGATTGCTTCCTGTCCCTCCCCTGGACTCTATCACAACCTCTGAAACTATCTCTTACTATTCTCCCCTCTGGTCCGACTCAATCTGCAGGGCACACTCTGGATGTTCAGATCTCTTCAGATGTTCAGATCTCCTCAGACCTCCCCCTCTCTATCCCCTCCACCACTCCTCTCTCCTGGAGTGATCACTTTCTCCTTTCCTCCCATCTCTCCCTCTCTACCCCTCAGGGCCAAGCCAACTCCCGCACTATCACTTACCTTCTTTGTCATCCAACCCATGAAGCATGTTTCAGTTGAGGCTTTCGCTGCCCCTTTCTCTCTCCCTCCTCCTCCTCTGGCTGACTCACATCCTGACACAGCCCTTTCCATGCTCCACTCTTCTATCTCTGATACTCTTGATGTTCTTGCCCCTGTCATAATGATCCGCATCAAGCCCAAAGCCAAGTGCATCTCCTGGTATGACTCTGACCTAGTCAACCTAAAACTCAAGTGCAGGGTGGCTGGGAGGAAATGGCTAGCTTCTTGTGCATCCTCTGACAAACTGGCCTGCCGTCTGCTCCCAAAGGCAATACCGGCTCTCTAGCCACACTAAGAAGAAAGCCCACATCGAAGCCCGCGTCTCTGCGGCATCTAACAACTCGGCCAAACCCTTTAAAATCTGCAAGGGGCTGGCCAATCCTGCTGCAGTCTCTACCTCTCCTGTCCCCTCCCAGGCCCTCTGCATGGCCCTGGCTTCTCATTTCTTCTCTAAAACACAGGACATCCTGTCCATCCTCTCGTCATCTCCTCCTCCTCCATCTACTCTCTCCTCTACCTCCAGCCCCCTGTGGCCACCTATCCTCCCTCTTTCTCTTCCTTCGCTCTGTTCTCCTCTGACGAGGTTTCTAGACAAGTCCAATCTATGAAAGTCTTATCAAAACAGGTTCTTCCCTGCTCTTCCAAAACCATCAAGGACCACATTGACACCCTCGCTTCTGCCCTGGCTGACTTCTGCAGACACTCCTTCACCAGTGGAGCCTTCCCCCACCCCTGAAGCACTCTCTTGTGTACCCTCTTCTCAAGAAACCCTCAGCCAACCCCTCCTGCTCGGCTAACGATCGCCCGATCTCCATCACTCCTTTCCTGGGAAAACTCCTGGAAAAGCTGGCCATCACCCAGCTTAATCTCCACTCTGAATCTGTTGGTTGTCTCCATGACCATTAGTCTGGCTTCAGAGCAGCCAGAAGCTCTCCTGAACATACGTGAAGACCTGCTCTCTAACCTTGATTCTAATCTCCCCTCTGTCCTCATCTTACTCGATCTCTCTTCTGCCTTTGACATGGTCAACCATGCCATCCTGCTCAATCGTCTCTGTGATAACCTGGGTATCACTGATGAGCTTCTGGCCTTGCTGACCTCCTTACTCTCTGATCGACCCTCCCAGATCCAAATTGGGTCCTTCCTTTCCTCTATCTCACTCTCTACCTGTGGTGATCCCCAGGTGTCTAACCTCTCTCCCTGGCTGTTCAACCAATACCTGGCACCTCTTGCCCACCACATTGCGCTCTCTGCTCCAACTTTCAGTTCTATGCGGATGACATTCAGCTCATTTTCAGGCTCCCCTCTGCCACTGCTTCTCCTTCTCTCATCTCTGACTGTCTGTCTGCTATCGAGGAGTGGTGTGCCATTAACGATCTCTGCCTTAATGCCAGTAAGACAGAGATTCTCCTCATTGGCACACCGTCACCCTCCTTTCCTGCCACTCTCTGGCCGGCCTCCCTTGGCCCTCTTCCTGCTCCAACCTGTGAGGCTAGGAACTTCGGGGCCATCTTCGCTCCTCCACCTCCAACTCCCTCAGGGTCAGTCACTTCTCCAACCAACGAGTAGGTGGTATATCTCTTTTTCTCAGCTGTGGCCTCCCCCCTGGAACAGCCTCCCTGCCTCTCTGAAACTTGAGGAGAACCATCTCCAGTTCCAGAAGCACCTCACAACCTTCCTCTTTGCTTCTGCCTTCTCTCTTCCTCTCCCCTGCTGATTTCCTGTCTGATACTGCACTGGTCACCTAACTAGCCTCTGATTTTGGGCCCAGGTCACTGCCCGCCCAGTTTCACACCCGCAGTGCCTCCCGGCAACCCTTGCACTTAGGCCTGTATCTGTAAACCTATAGTCCCCTTACCTGCACTTAGGACACCTGCTGTCTGCACTTACCCTTGCACCAGCCACCTGCTAGTCGCACTTCTTGTTATTGTTTGATCCCATGTACAGCACTGCCCCCTCCCCTTTTTCCTGCCACTTTTGCCCTTCCCCTGCCCTGCAGTTGCTCGATCTGAATGTCACTTGGCCTAGTAAGATCGTTGTCTCTGTCCTCCCTCTGTTCCCCCTTCCTTGCCTCGTCGCGCCTTGAAACACTTGTGTATAGGCACGTTACAAATGCCATATCATATCATAGAACCTGATTCTCAAATATGTGCACCTGTGCAAATGAGGAGATGGTAATGATCATCTCAAATGTGCACCTGTTGCCTTGTAGATGGTGTGACAAATCTGAACTATTCATCCCTTCTACCCACAGGGGAGTCACCCCCTTTGATGCTAGGGAGGTGACTCCCCTCTTGGGGACAAGAACTCCCAATCTGGAAAGGATCTCCCTGGTCAGAGCACATTGTCCACCTACATGAGAATCAGAAACATTGTTGTTACTTCTATTAGTGACATTTTTTCAATCTTTTTGGCTTCAGCTAATGCTGGATTCCATCTGAACGCTGCAGTCTAGGAGGAACGACACACCCCTTTTGTTTGTGATGACATACATAAAACCACAAGGAACTCACCTCAGACTGGGGTCAGCCCACAACTCGCCTGTTCGAATCCTGGCAGGACCGACTAAACCCTTCAGCCATATGAGGTTCATAAATCCAGTAACATGAAAGTTGACAACAATTACGCATATGATTAAAAACATTGAAGTCAGAGGAATCCAGCATTTAGCTATACATACAAACATCGGTGGCCATGGGGGTTTTGAGCAGCAGCTGCACATCTTTCTACCTTCTCCATAACCCTCATACTTTCCCCAAAACAAATGTTTTAAAATATCCAGTAGCAAGAAATGCACTCACATCCTAAAGAAATGTGTAAGGGACTAGAGAAACTGAAAGCCCCAAATAAGAAACATAATGGGTGACCCAAAAGCAGAGAGTGTTTGCCAGATGTGCTGTCGCTTTCTGCCAGGGAGAAGGTCTCTTACTCTAAGACGGTTGTGTTAGTAAGCTATGAGCTGGTTTGGTGCTCATTGAATAAGCTTTATGTGAAGGGAATATCAAGGAATGGGTCAATCACTGTACTTTACCCTAGTAACCCTTATTGTATAACTATCATCATACAGTAAAACAGAAAAGACTATCCACAATGGAGGAATAGGAAAAAGAAGTGTCTTGGTGTGAGGCAAATCCACCAAGACACCTCCTTTTCCTATTCCTTCCCTGTGGATAGTCTTTTCTGTTTTACTGTCTGATGATAGTTATATAATAAGGGCTAATACCTCACAGAGTATGTATTGTCTATCATTTGATGCATATAGAACAAAGGCTATTACATATTTCTATACAATGTAAATGCTATTGGGGTTTACATATGCATAGGGCCTAATTATAATGTTGTAATCTATATGTCAATGTAATATTAAAAAATCTAGCAAAATCACAAAAATCCTTGAGAGTGACCCACTAAGGTACTCACTGAACCGGTACAACACTAACAAATGAAACGATCTTTTTTTCTGTCTCTCTCTTTCTCTCTCGCTCTCTCTCGCTCTCTCCCTCTCTCACTGTCTCCCAGCCCCCCTCTCTTTCGCTCTCTTTCTCTCTCTCGCTCTCTCCCTCTCACCCAGCCTCTGTCTCTTTCTCTCTTTCTCTCGCGCTGTCCCTCTTCCTCACATTCTCTCTCACTGTCCCTCTCAGTTACATCACAGCAGCATCAGCACAACATGTTCTCACTAACAGAACAAGTACAACTTTGGAAGGGACAGTGCAGGCACAAACACATGAAAAGGTAATGCACAATTAAATACACATATTCTGCAGGGACGTCATTTCATCAAAATGCCAGGGGTAGCGGAAGTGACATCACACGACCCTTGGCCCCCTGATGACATCACAGGAAGTGATGTCATTTGACCCCACCCACAAATGATATTGCGGGAAGCGATGGAACACGACCTTTCACCTGTTGATAAAACAGGAACTGGCATCACATAGCATTGCACAAAGTATACAGTATCCCAACAAACAGCTTCCTTCCTTTCTGGTTTGGGTTAGTTTTCAGGTGCCTCTTGTCATAGTTATGTCCACCCATTCACCATAAATGAGGGCAGATCACCATGGATTATCCAAAAATATACATATTTTAATATTTATCAAAAAAACCATCAATTAACAATACATTTACTTAAAAACAGCAGCATGATCACAATTCATTCTCACACATGCTTATCTTCAGAACATATACATAAATACATGAAGCTCATGTGGCAAAAGAAGCAACACATATAGTTTTGGCCCCTTCTGTGCATTGGTAGTAAACCACTAAATGTCTCTAGTGGTACCCTACACCGTGGAGCCCACTTAGTTGAGGAGGGCGAACAATGTGCCAACTAAGAGGGCTCCACGGTGTAGGGTACCAGTAGAGACATTTAGTGGTTTACTGCCAAGGCAAGGAAGGGGCCATTGCCAATACGGCTGAACACCTGTGCTACATGAGGGCCGGGAGACCGCAGAATAAAACCAAGAGCTACATAATGTATGACATGGCGGCCCACCAGCAAAATATAACCCACCAACCCAACTATATCTATGCCAGACATTTAACTGGGGATAGCTATTGGGAGTTTACAGAGGACACTTGTGTGGCTGCCTTTGTGAGCACTTTTATAAATTTAAGTGAAAGTTATCATTCAGGGTGCCAAGCTTCTGGCAATCTTTGTGGTAGCTCTATAGATACGCTTTATTGACTCCTTAAACATTTTGCCCTTGAAACTCAGCAAGCTTCGAAAACATTTAGTTTTCCCAGTTCAAAGGGTTTCTTTCCCCATCTTTTTAACACAGCCGCTAACCAAGACTACATCGGTTCATTCCCACCCCCGGAGAAATACGGGGTTCAATACATGATTCCCGCTGAAAAAGAGCAGTTTATGGCCTGGTACAAGGCGAATGAACGCAGCGTGTTTGACTTTCGCCAGGAGTTACGGGCCTACTGTCAAGAAGATGTCAACATTTTAAGACAAGCTTGGAATTTGTTTAGAGACAGCATCATTTGAATGACGTGTCGTGAAACACCTATAAAGAGCGGGTGTATGTGTCATAGATCGATCTTTTTCAAAGTATATCTCTGGCTTGTTGTTGTATGCAGATCTACAGACAACTCTATCTAAAACCTAAAACAATCGCACTGCTGCCCCATGATTCATATCACGGTCGACAAAAACTTTTTTCCACACCGGCTTTTCAGTGGCTCTTATACATCTCAAAAACAGAGATCATCTCTATACAACAAGCCCTAGACGGTGGTGGTGAAAAACGCTACAGGACAATACTGGTTAGACGATTATGCAGTGGTTCAAGGGGTGGAAACAGCCTATGAGTTTAACGGCTGCTTCTATCATGGCTGTTGCGATTGCTATCCCGCCAGTGGCTTCAACACTTTAATGGGTACTACTTATGAACAGTTGTATAGACGCACTCTACTGAAACCAACTTTTCTAGCCGGTCGGTGTGTTCGTGTCGTCACCATCTGGGAACACGAGTGGCACAATATGGTGCAAACCAATCCCCATGTGTGTCGTTTTCTTAAAGAAATCAATCCAACCGAGCCCCTAAACCCAGAGACGCGCAATACACGGTCGTTCAAATACTTTAAAGTTACACCATAGCGTCTCAAAGATGGAGCAGATACACTACCTGGATTTTACCAGTCTGTACCCCTCTATAAATAATGACAAACTCTACCCGTTGGAACATCCAGGGATCATCTGTTACAATTTTGGCAACATAGACCAATCTTTTGGTCTAATCAGGCGTGAGGTCTATCCACCCCAAGGTCTCTACATACCTGTGTTGTTCTATATGTGCAACAGTAAACTAATGTTTCAACTCTGTCGCACTTGCGTCAAGACAAAACAGCCCTGCTGCGAACACACGGATGAGGAGAGTTAAAAGTCACCGTCAAGCTCTTCTGTGAATATGTTTTTATGTTCCTACAACAGAAACAGGAGGCCTTTGGTTTTCCTGCCGAATGTGTGGATGTTGCCGCTAAACAGTCCTACATTGATGATTATTATAAACACCAGGGCATACACTTGAGTATGGAGTGCCTTGAGGACAACCTCGCTTGGTGCCTGTTGGCAAAATGATGCCTTAATTCACTGTGGGGTAAGTTTGCACAACGAGTTAATTTGTCCAACACAAACATCATTACAGACCCTGATATGCTTCACGCCTATCTATTTGATCATTCTTACAATGTGAGCAGCTGCGAGTTCATAAATGTTGAGACAGCTTGTCTGTGTTGGCGCTATGCTGCAGAATATCCCACAACTGCAGACAACACCAACATATTCATAGCGGCGTTCACAACCGCTCACGCCTGCTTAAAACTGTTTGCTGTAATGGAGCGTTAACAACTGCATCAACCGCATCATTTCTATAATGCGTTGAGAGCTCAGCATGTGACATATTTTATGTATGAAATTATCCGCGTAAGCTTTTTCCAAACACTCATGAGCATCCTGTCGAGCATCATCAATTTTGTGCCCCGAGCACCATCTGTGGAAGTGTTGTTTTAAACATGTTTTCACAACAATGGCCGTAATACCATTGATGGCCATAATATTGATCCAGGTCACAACTGTTGTGGCCGTTTCACCTTTAATGCTATCGATTTTTATTAGTGAAACACTGATCTTACACAAAATATTTTCAGAATCCTCTGCATTTTCAATTTGGCTTGAACAGCAAACACAATGAATATTGATAGTTTCTGCTACAGCCTGGTCCTTCTCACCGCGCTCCACTTTATCAGTTAAAGGCTATAAACAAAACAAATATGCATAGTTTTAACTACGGCTACTTCTTATGCCTTGTAAAATACCGCCCACTTTAGACCATACCTACAGGATAGCAGGTTTTCCGATACCTGGGGTGCTTGGCCCCCCATTTTCTCTGCCGCGGCATTCGGGTGTGATCCTGCTCCTTTGTCATTCCCGCGTCTGCCTGCGGAACCATAGATTCATATCCACTGTCTCCAGACCACGCCTCCCCTCTGGCTGGTTGCTTCATGATCACCTCATCGCCATTCTATCTCGCCATTCCCAGATTAGCAATTGTTACTGGCGCATGTTCCTTAATGTTTTGAATACAATCGCCAACAACAGCCCCATAGCCGTGACAGTAAGAGCCGGCTTGATGTCAACAACGAGTTTAGCCATGTCATTGCAGAGCTCCCCACTCTCATGATCCGCCAACAGGTCCTGCTCAATCTCCAAATCATCATTATCCATGAAACAATATGGGCTATAACTATCCTCAGAACCCCCTGGACTTCCTGGCAGTGTTTTTCGCTCATCGTGACTGTAGCTGTTCATAATAGCTGCTTCCGGAATAGTCCATGAAAAGCTTAAAAAGCGCTGTGTTTTCCAGCCCATCGCAGAGCGGTATATATCCGGGTTTTCTTACCCTCCCCCGTGTCACCATCACGGTCTTAAGCCGCCCCTTTCAATAAAATGTTATATTAACATTATATAAAGTTTATATAAAAAGTATTTTTTTGATATCGAGAAATGTTAATATCAAAAATGTATTGCGATGTAAAAATGACAGATATATAATTTGATATAAAAAATATCAGAAAAAGATCTGATATTAAAAAAACATTGGCTATAAGTGTTATAAAATTATACCAAATCATATAAAATCATGTCGGCGATCCCCCTAGAATTATATTCAAACTTTCTAAAACCCCTATCAAGTCGTGATGTCTTTTAGCACACCTAGATTTATATTCATAAAACTCTTAGCACTGTGTGACATCAACCAGTATGCCTAGCCCTGTAGTCCATCTCTATCAAACTCTCACTCCTGCGTTGCTGCGTCACCTAACCCTAACACTCTGTAACGCTCACCTGGTATCCACGGGGACGTTACTCAGCCTTTTCTGACCTCTTACGACCTCAAACCCTTCCCTGGAGTCTACTCGACTGGAGACTGGGCCTTGTTTTCTTGGAAAGTGTGCTCTCCGTCCTGCTTTCAGCGCAGGGGTGCGTGATTGATGCAGGCTCGTTGCTGCCTAGTTACTTCACTGGCAAGAGTCCGACAGGTAAGTATAATGAGTCTTTTGAACAGTTCTCTAACTTTGTTTGTTTCCTTCCTTAGATGAGAGCCGGCGTCTGGGGATGGTGACGTGCTGCTGAGATGAGTAGCGCTGAAGGTGAGTGAGGGCGCGATGCGCGATGCAACCCTTTCATATTTGTATTGAACTGAGTTATTTTTCTGTGTCTTTTAGGTGCCGTGACGTTTTCAGCGTGGATGCCGGTTATGAAGAAGAAATGCGGTGAGTAAGCGCGGTATGCGGCGCCTCAAGATGTTTCCACGTTAACCTGGAGTGTCTTTTCCCTCTTGCAGATGGATGAGAAATTCCGGAGACAGAGTTCCCCCAGAGTGGCTGGGATTCAGGTAAGCGATTGAAGCTTGTACAGTCTTTAAAAATAAGCGAAGATTTGCTGAATGCTTAATAATGCCTTTTTTCTGTTCTTTTCCCTTTTCCTTAGGAAGCGGCGTGCCGGGATGGGAATGACACCGCCGAAGATGCCCGCAGAACAGAAGGAGCGATGAATGATGGGCAGAAGCGCCGCAAGGTAAGGCTGTTCCTAACAGTATTCTTGTTCTTGCAGGAGCTGAGCGCAGAAGAAAGATGCAGGCCTACTGGAGACCGATCCGAACACGGTGAGTGTAACGCTGCAGGTGCAGAAAACACAAAGCATGTTTCTCAGCCTGGGCGTGGCTTAAATAGTCTCTGGGTATCCCAGGTGTCTCTGGGCTGACCCACACCCAAAAGACTAGACCTCACATGCAGTTCTGGGAACCGAAATATGTGGGGCATCCATCTTGTCCCCATCAATGCACTACAAGTCCAATCCCCAATGTTATCCTATGGGAGTGAGTGAGTCTGGTGCCACAAGCGCCAAGTCTGACTCCAAGTGGGTCTTTGGAGGGATGGAGAGGCCCTTGAGGGCCATGTAGGTGATCGTGGCCTGGCTCCAGCCTGGCATCTTGGAGGGCTGGGGACATGAGAGGCAGGAATCATGACAGCACTCCCCCCCCCCAGGCCCCTCTCAAGGTGGCTCTTCTGTCTGGTCCTGGTTTGTTTGGATGGTTTTGATGAAATTGTCTAAGCAAGCGAGGTGCATGGATGTACTCGCAAGGCAATTTGGATCTGACCTACTTTGAATCCAGGATGTCCTTGACTTCGAATTCTAGCTCCCCAGCGACTACTCCTGGCTGCGGTGGCGTTGCTACCCGGGTCCCAGGTTGAACAGGTTAAAGGAGAGACATGTGGAACACAGGATGAATCTGCATGTTTGACGGCAAAGCTAGTCTGACCGCCACAGGATTTATCACGGAGGTGACGTTGAATGGACCCAGGTATCTTGGGCGGAAAGTTTGGGTTCCTTTAATGGACATGCGTTTAGACGCCAGCCAGACTTTGACTCCCACTTGGTAGTTGGGGGCCTTTGCTCGGTGTTGATCAGCAAACTTCTTTTGGCGATTCTTAGCTTGAAGTAGATGTTCAGCTGCCCTTTTAAAGGTTTGAGAAATGGTTGTGTGCAAGGTTTTGACTGCTGGCATTTCCAGGGTTGTAGGAACGTCCAACTCAGAAGTACGTGGGTGCCTGACATACATGGTATAAAAGGGTGTCTACCGAGTGCTGGTGTGTAGGGAATTATAATAAGCATATTCAGCTATCCATAATAGGTCGAACCATCTTCCTTCAGCTTGGTGTAACATGCAACGCAGATACTGCTCGAGCGTCTGATTTGTCCTCTCATTTTGACCATCCATTTGGGGATGATGACTGGTGGATAGCCGGATGTCGATCTGGGCCATAGAGCAGCATTTTCTCCAGAAGGTAGATACAAATTGAGTACCTCGGTCTGAGACTAAAACTGAAGGAAACCCATGGAGCCGTACGATGCCTTCAAGAAATACCTTTGCCAGAGTGGAAGCATTTGGGAGCCCCTTAAGAGGAATGAAATGTGCCATTTTTGAAAATAAGTCCACGACCACAAGAATAGTGTTAAACCCTTGACTGGGTGGTAAGTCAGTAATAAAATCGAGGGACAAGGTGTGCCAGGGTGCTGGTGGGATTTCCAATGGTTGTAATAGCCCAGCCGGTTTCTGCTTGGATGACTTGTTTTGAGCACACACTTGTTGGATAATGTCTTTACGCCACGTGGACCACCAATAATTTCGTTTTACCTTGGCTAGGGTTTTAGCGATTCCAGGGTGAGCCTCGATCAAGGAATCATGATAACCGGACATGACTTGTTCTTGTAGTTCTTGGTTTAGTAAGAATAAACAATTCCTGAAGTAGGGCAACTGATATTTTATCATGTAATGTCCTCCTTGAGCACCCCACGCTTGTAATTTCTCCGGACTCATCAGGTTTTGGATTTCTTCATGTAATTCTTTCTGAGTTATGGTTGCTGTGATTCCTAGGAGCTTGTCACTCAGGATGATTGCTATTGGGTCAGAGGTCTGATACCCTTGCTCTTCCACCCCCATACGGGAAAGGGCATCGGCCTTCCTGTTTTTCAGCCCTGGTCGAAATGTAATCATGTAGTCATATTCAGCAAAAAAAAGAGCCCAACGTAGTTGTCGTGAGGATTGGGCCTTTGCCATTTTTAGGTACTGGAGGTTCCGGTGGTCAGTTATTACGGTGATTGTGTGTCTGGCGCCGAAGAGGTAGTGCCGCCATGCCTTAAAGGCTGACTTAATGGCCAGGAGTTCTTTGTCTGTGATAGCGTAATTGAGTTCAGGGGGTGTGAATTTACGCAACCAGAAGGCAACAGGGTGTAACTGGCCCGTTTCGGGGTCCTTTTGTGAGAGGACGGCTCTCATAGCCATGCTTGAGGCGTCCGTTTCCACCAGGTATGGGAGATCAGGGCGAGGGTGGCGTAAGATTGGGGCAGATGTGAATTTTGCTTTGAGTTCCTGGAAAGCTTCCTCGGCTTCTGTTGTTCACTGGAACTTTTTGTTGCTTTTCCTTAGCAATGACGTGATGGGATGCACGATTTGTGAAAATCCTGGGATAAACCGGCGGTAGAAGTTTGCAAAATCCAGCATACTTTTAACCCCCTTGAATGAATTTGGGGATGGCCAGTTCAGGATAGCATCTACCTTGTGTACATCCATTTAGATTCCATTCAGCTGAGAATAAAGCCCAGGAATTCCACCTCGGAGATGTGGAATGAGCACTTTTTGAGATTTGCGTAGAGCTGGTGTTGACAGAATTTCTCCAATATGGATCAGACGTGTTTGACGTGGTCCTGCTTTGATGCGGAATATACTAGAATATCGTCGATGTACACTAGAGCACAGACATCAATCAATTCCCGTAGGACATCGTTCATGAAGTATTGAAATGCTGCAGGTGCGTTGCAAAGGCCAGAGGGCATTACTTGATATTTGTACAAGCCGTATTTGGTGCAAAAAGCGGTTTTCCATTCGTCCCCCTGTTTTACGCGAACATGGTGATATGCCCCCCTCAGGGCTAGTTTTGTGTAGATGTGGGCATCTTTTTTTTTATTTTTTTTTTTTACTTTGTTGAATTTTTTTTTTTTTTAAACGTTTTTTATTAAATTTAACCAACAAAACAATACAGACCAAATATACAGTACAAGATGCCATAATACAGTTTCGAATGTGTACAACATACAATTTGATCTCTGCTCCCCAAAACCCACCCCCCCCTACGAGCCCATCCGGTCTGTTCACTCTGTGTTCACACTGCACGGTGGGGTCTGTTCTCCATTAGAATCTGCCAGATCTGGCATTGTTCCAAACAATTCCGCTATCAGTGATTTCCAAGCCAACATGGTTCCCACCTCTTCTTCCCCTCCCATCATACTGGACTCCTGCCATACCATAGTCTCTGCTTCCGCCCACTTCTGCAATTCCTTCCACCATATCTCCACCTGTGGTTTATGACAAGCCTTCCACCCCATAGCAATCCTCCTCTTAGCCAGCACATACGCCAAGTCCCTCAATTTGTTAACATGCTTCAGTTTCTGCGATCTAGGGAACCCCCCCAATAGGCAGGCCCAGGCTGACTCTACAACCAGTGTGACTCCTTTATCCGCCAGGTTCGCCGCTATCTCGCTCCAGAAGCGCCCAACCACCGGGCAGGACCAAAACATGTGTAACATGTCAGCCCGTTCTTCATCACACTTGGGACATGCTTGTCTACCTGCGTTTTTAAACTTTGATATCCTCAGGGGCATCATGTACGCCCTATGCGTAATATATAATTGTATCTGTTTCAGCCTAGCGTTTCTCGACACCTTCTGATGATACCACAGAGCCCGCTCCCACATCCCATCCTCCATCGGGCCTCCCACCTCAGTTTCCCAATCTAATCTAAGTTGCGTTGGTTCTTTACCAATCCTAAGCATCAGCATGTCATACAATCTTGAAATCTCGTGCCCTCCCTCTGTTACGTCATATATAGTGTCTACAATACCATCCGGCTCTGCTTCGAGAATAGTTTCGGGCCAAGTCTTCCTAATTTCCCGCGCCAGTCTATGATATGTAATATATTGACCTACGTGTAGCCCTGTGTCCTCGCCCAACTCCTCAAAACTTATGATGGCTCCCTCCCGCCAAACATCTCCCACCGTTGCCACCCCCACTGATTCCCAGTGGTTTCTAATCCTCCTCCGCAGTTGCACATCTCCTTTAGCCAGTGCCACCAGTGGTACTTGCGGGGAACACGGAGCCGGGATTTCCATCATCCTGCACGCGTGGCACCAAATCCTCCACCCAAGCATCATCATTTTGGGGCGCCCCTGCATTTCTGTTTCGGATAACTAGATCATCTCTTTTAAGTAAAATGGGGCACAGTCTGCACTAAACAATCTGGATTCGGGGGTACTTTCATCCAAGAGCCATTTAGCAACGTATTGCAGTTGGCCCGCTACATAGTAGGCCTCATAGTTGGGGAGCCGTATCCCCCCTTTTTCGTAAGAGTTTTTTTAAATTTCCACAATGCCATCCTGCATCTAGTTCCCTGCCACAAAAAGTCCCTGCATATACTATTAAGCTTGACAAAAAACTTCCCAGGTATGAGGTATGGAATGTTCCCGAAATAATGCAGGAGTCTGGACAAAACCACCATCTTAAGCATTGCACTACGTCCCATCATAGCTAGCGGCAGTTTCCCCCAAAATTGCATACTTTTCTCTATTTTCCCCACGGCTACCTCCGTGTTGTGCTTATGTTCTTGTTCAACCGTATGATACACGTCTATCCCAAGGTACCGAAAGGTATCAACTGCCCAAGGGGCTTGCAATACCGGCAGCTGTTCTACAGGGAGACCCCTATATTTACCCAGCGGGAAAATCACAAACTTCTGTGGATTCACAGCTATTCCAGACAGCCCCGCATACCGATCCATAACCTCCAAAATATACTGGAGATTCTCCTCCGGATACTTCAGATACAATAACATATCGTCTGCATATAAAGAGATCAAATGTCGCTCCCCACCCACTTCGACGCCTATGGTGTCATACTGCTGTCTGAGGTATATAGTCAAAGGCTCCAATTCCAATATGTATAACGTAGGGGACCACGGGCATCCCTGTCTAGTACCTCTGCCTAACTGCCATCTCTCTGAAATAACAGCTCCCGTCTTAACTCTAGCGAGCGGCGCACTGTATAACATCTTTGCCCACCTTACATATCCGGGCCCCATCCCATATTCCGCCAGAGTCGACAGCAGCCATGGCCACTTAACAGAATCAAAAGCCTTTACCGCATCCAAGGACACTACTGCCTCATTTCCCCCCGCCCATTCAATGACTCGGTGAAGTCGCCTGTGATTGTGAGGTATGTTCCTGTTTGGAACATACCCCGTCTGATCCGGGTGTATGAGTTTGTCTATGACTCTTCGCAGTCTGCTCGCCAAAACAGCTGTTAAGATCTTGCTGTCTTGATTCAGCATTGATAGTGGTCTGTAGGAGCCACAACTGTGCCCAGGTTTATTCGGTTTAGGGAGCAGAATTATAATTGCTTCCCTTAGCGACTCCGGCAGCTGTCCCGTCTCAAACGCTTCATTTAACACATTCAGCATCGGAGGGAGCACCTCTGCCCTGTATGCTTTATAGAACTTGCTCGGAAACCCATCCGCCCCCGGGGTTTTACTAGTAGGCAATTGTCTCACCACCGCTTCCAGCTCTTCTAAAGTGATTGGTGCATCCAGCTCTTCCCTCTCTTCAGCACTTATCCTGGGCAGACCTATATCTTCCAGTGTTTCTTTTATCCTCCCTAGATTATCCTCCTCAACGTCCCCAAACAGTTCTCTGTAATACGTGGCAAATTCCTGATTAACTCCTTCCTGGGTGTCCGCTACACTGCCATCATCTCTTGTTATTGCTCTGATGGTGGATCTGGGGGTTTCGCTCTTGTATAACCACGCCAGAAGCCGTCCTGTCTTGTCACCACCTACGTGCTGTCTCTCTATGTATTTCTTATAATTCAATTTACACAACCTATCCCAATGCTCTCCACACTTCTGTTGAAGTTGAAGTATCCGCTCCGCTTTCGAACCAATATCGCCATCCTCCCTTTGTGCTTTTTCCAAATCCCTCTCAGCCTCCTGCAGATCAGCCAGGATACCGCCTTGCAGACTTTTGGACTTTGCTATGGCCACGCCTCTCAACACTACTTTAAAGGCCTCCCATAACGTGCACGCCGAATATACACTACCCGTATTCTCCTCAAAGTAATTTATGATCTCCTCCCTTACCTCTTCTTTGAACACGGGATCCTTAAGCGCCTCCGCTCGGAGACGCTACGTCGGGATCCTTGCTCTTGGAGGGCAGTATTGCCAGCTAACAATGAAGGGCGAGTGGTCCGACAGGACTCTCGCTTTATATTCCACCCGCCCCATTTCCATTATTATGTCCGACGTTGCAAAGACATATTCTAGTCTGGTGGACAGCTGTTGTGGGGCCGAGTAGTGAGATTACTGTCTTTCTTGGGGGTGCTTCACTTTCCATACATCAGTCAAATCAAAATCATTGAGTAACGCTCGCAACACCCGTGCCGCCAGGGCTGGTTTTTCCAACTTCTGGTCCGATCTATCCACCCTTGGGTCTAGTACACAGTTGAAATCCCCACCCCAGATTACCGCACTTCGCATGCACATACCAAGGTTAGCACTCAGGGTTCTAAAATACATTGCTGTATTCTAATTGGGAGCGTATGTATTGATTATACTTATTTCTCTGTTCTCTACCTGGCCCCTGAGTATGACCATCCTCCCGTCCCCTTCAGCAGTTTCCTGTAACCCATGAAAGGGGACATGCGGGGCCACCCAGATAAGGACCCCTCTAGCATAAGCTGAGTATGTTGAGCCCACCAACACTCCTTTCCATTTCTTCTTGATCATTCCCAGTCTCTCTTTTGTGAAATGGGTCTCTTGTAATAGCGCAATGTCTATCTTTTGTCTTCAAGTATAACATAACCTTGTTTCTCTTCAAATATCTGTTTAGACCCCTAACATTCCACGTGATTATTTTAATGTCCCCCATGGCTTGTTACATTTTCTACCCCCACCCCAGCCGCGCAATCCACTGTTCGTACCCGTTCTTGTCTACGTAGGCTGGTATCCCAATTCAAACTTCCCTTAACTGCACACACCCCAAACACCCCTCCCTTCCCCTCATCCCACCCAACCACACCCAACTCCCCGCACCTCCCACCCCCCATTCTCCCTCCCAACCCCCCCAACTCCCTCCCCAACTGTTGCCCAGCTCCATCCCTGGATCTCAGGCTCCCCCGCATCTAGCACTTTCCTGGCTCCCGCCTGTACTCGATGCTCCGCGGGGTAAGGCCGCCCTACAGGCTAGCCTGCTAGGACTGTTATGGGGGGATAGGGTGCTCACGTCCTGCCGCTCCTATTTGCTATAAACTCAACACACTTAACTGTACAAATACCACATATATTTACATTTTGCTATATTCAAGTCCTTGTGTCCGCTCCAGTCCATGAGATCTACTTCAAGTGCCACCCGTACCCAGTGATAACCCTCAACCAGAGCCACCACCCACATTTCAAATGGATACCCACTGCACATCATGTCCCGCTACATGTAATGTCTCAGCCACTTATCGTATTACTCTTGCGCTTGATCCGCTTCCTGTTCCGGACAACCCTGAAGGTCTAGCCAGGTCGTCGCTTCTTCGGGCGTGTGGAAGAAAAACATCTTGCTCTTATGTATCTCTTTTAGCTTTGCGGGGTACAGCAGCATATATTTGATCCCCGTCGCACGTAGCCTTCTTTTGATCTCCACGTAGCTGTACCGCTGCCTTTGGACCAGCATTGTGTAATCTGGATACGCCGTGACGGTGCATGACGCCCTCTCAATGGTTCCTCCTTTACGGAAGTATTCTAAAATCTTCTCGCGATCCTTATAGTTCAGTATTTTCGCTATTATTGGCCGGGGAGGAGCCCCTGGTTGTGGCCTCCTCATGAGGGCTCTATGCGCTCGCTCCAAAGCAAAACCTTGCGAGAGTTTTTCGGCCCCTATATTCTGCAAGAGTAAATTCCCGACATAGTCAGTGGGGTCTCGGCCTTCCTCTCCCTCTGGAAGGCCGACCACGCAAATGTTGTTCCTCCTCGCTCTCCCTTCTGCCTCCTCTGCCCGATTCTCCAGGTTAGCTACCTGTTGCTTTAGCACGTGAACCTCCTTTGCATTGCTGCTACTAGTGTCCGTGTTGATTTTCACTGCACTTTCCAAGCTACTCGTCCTCTCAGCCAATGCTCTAACATCCTGTCTCAGCAAGGCGACATCGATGCCCACTGCATCTATCTTGGCCTCCAGGGAAGTGCGCAAGTCCGCCATCGCCAACCCCCATGAGTCTTTTAGTTCTGTGATAGCCGCCAAAATCTGGTGGTTTTCGATCGTTGTAGTGCTCTCCATTGGTGCTGACGCACCCCTTGGTGCTGCGGTCACCGAAGACAACTGCGTCTTGGCAAATGATTGCATCGTGGACTGTCTACCCTTACTCTTGGTTACAGTCCCTCTTCCCGTCATCTTGCCTGCGGTAGCTTGGTCTCTGACGTGTCGGCTCCGCACTTCTATATCAATGCAGACCCAGGTCCCAGAAAGCTGCCCAGGAGAGCTTCCTTACAGGCATGCGTTCGCCGGGCTATTCCTGGAATGGGTTGTGCTCTCCCACGTATTGGTTCATTGGATTGACCGCAGGGATAAGTTCTCCTCGCGTCGCAGGCACCCAACTTTGGTGCCCTCCGCACAATGTGCACCGTTAGGTATGTCTTGAGCAATCTTCCTCGCACCCTACCCTGTGCAGTGCTTCGCTGTGATGCTGGTTGCACTTAGGCTCTGTTTTAACACACTTCAATATACCATTTGGCAGCGCCTACCAGCACAACAGTACCATGCACCATGCTCCCATGACCACATATATGTATCCTCACTGGCTCACCTTCCCAGTAGTGTCGTGGCTGGGCTCATCGCATCATGGGACGGGCTAGGCGTTAGTTCGCTTGCATGGTGGCTTTTTGCGGGGCAACCTGTGTTTTAGCGCCCATTTAGGCAGTCCAGCATTCCACCCGTACTTCGCCGATGGTGCCCTTCTCACTTCTCCATGCCCTTTCAGCGCATCTTCCAGTGGCAGCCTCCTAGTGCCTCAAGGCTTGCCATCTCCTTTGTGAGGGGCTGCTTCCTTTGTGACACCCACCCAGTGTTCGTTTCTTTATCGTGCTGCACCCTGATCCACGTTCTGGGTGCGCTGTGTGGTGCACCTTGACCTGCAGGGGGGTTGGTGCAGTAGTGCAACTCGGCACTTCGTAGCAAGGCTGCATCTGCCGCTTCTTCGTTTTACCGGCAGGTCATAATGGTTGGCAGTGTCGGTATCCTTGTTCCCTTAGGTTCGTTTTATGTTTCAGTTGGCTGGAGTTCCCTTTGTCTCTTATGGCGGCACGTCTCCTGTGTATCACTGCCACACTTCCATTATGCGTGCGCCCGCTATGATCTCTCGTCTTTCACAGCCGCTCTTCGTTTCGGCTGCAGAGGTGGCCACCGGCTGCGCCCGGTACCGCTGAATATACCCCAATTCATGGGCGTTCCATGCCCTCACTGCGGGCCCCCAGGCACCGCGGCACGTCGTGCTCGCTCCTCCTCCAGGGGAGTCTGCTTTGCGGTCTCAGGCTCCTCCGGGGCAGCCCCCCGCCGCCACGTTCTCGCGGGTGCTCCGGTGCGAGCAGGCTTGCTCAGTTGGGCTTCCCAGTGCCCTGCTGGGTGTGTGCTTCACGGTGCCTGGCTATTATCCACACCTCCCTGGGAAGCGCCGGCTCCTCTGGCCACTTCAGCCCGAGCGACGGGCACGGTCTTCACTCCTAAGGGTTCCTTTATCCGCGTCTCGCCGCCATTTTGATATCAGCTCCGCAGCGCTCACCAGCAGCATCAAAGTTCTGTAACTTTTGATTTATCAGTCCAAGCAGCACACAGCAACGTTCGTTGGAGTCCACATATATTCATAGCAGTGCGGTCATAATTTCTTGTCGGAATTTTCGGTTCGCATGCATGCGCTTGTACGGATCAATGTTCGGATCCAGGAGCTCACAGGAAGAGCAGCCTAGTCCATGGCTGCCAAGCCACGCCCCCCTTGGGCATCTTTGACTTGATCAAGCAATTCAGGGATCAGTGGCAGGGGGTAGCGTTTTTTTACGGTAATCTGGTTCAGTGCGCGATTGTCGATGCACGTTCTCAAGTCCCTCTCCTTTTTCGGTACGACGAATGGAGAACTGGCTGCTGGAGACTTCGAGGGACGGAGGAACCCGTTGGCCAGGTATTGGTCAAGATAGGCCTTCAGGTGCTGGTTTTCTGGTTCTGTGAGTGCGTAAATTCGCCCACAAGGGATTTGTGCGCCATGTATCAGGTCGATTTGGCAATCGTATGGTCTATGCAGTGGCAGGGTATTGGCCTGTTCTTTCTGAAAGACATCTTGAAAGTCCTGGTATTCACTTGTTAGGGTGCCGATTGCCACAGTCACAAGCGTGGAGGTTCTGGTGTCTATTGGTTGTTTCTCTTGGTGATAACATGTGTGGGCGCAAGTCTCGGGAAAGGCCAATTCTTTTGCTCGCCAATCGATTCGAGGATTGTGTGCTACCAACCATGGCATTCCCAAAATCAACCGGAACCGTGGTGCCTTAATGAGGTCGAAAACGATAGATTCTTGGTGTCCATCCTGGCACAGAAGGGTTAAAGCTGCAGTGCATTTGAATACTGGACCAGAAGCTATTTCCGTGCCGTTGACAGTGGTAACAGTGTCGGTGGTTGATTTAGGGCCTAACGGAAGCCCCATATTTGCCGCAAGAAGCTGGTCGATGTAATTCCCAACGGCTCCACTGTCAATGTACGCTCTTACTGCATGCATCCGAGATGGTTGTTGGTGATTGATCAAGACCACAGATAGTGCAAAATGGGAGGTCTGTAGTTCACTTTCTTCGCTCGACAAGTGGACCCCTACACTTACCGGGCTGGGAAGTTTTCCGATTCCTTGATGGTATCTTCCTTGTCCGTGGTCCCTACCATCCTCCTCAGTGGCTTCACAGGGCACTCTTTAAGGAAATGACCTGTCCTTCCACAGTACAGACATAACTGCTGCTGTCTCCTTTTATACCTTTTTGCTTTAGTCAAGGGGGATCTGACCCCCCCGATTTGCATTGGTTCTCCTTCCGTTGTGCGGACAATATTGTCCTTTGAATGCACATACATAGGGCGAGGGTCCAGTCTGGTTCGATCTGCTCTTCGGTCCTTCAATCTATGATCCAGTTGAACAACAAGGTCAATGAATTCTGAGCAGTCTTTCGGTGGGTTCACCAGAGGAGTTGCTAGGTCTGGAAAAGACCCGGGGCTAAGCTGATGTCAGAACTGTTGGGACTGGGGGCTAGCTAGTCTTTTGGCTGTAGCTCCTGAGATTCTATCCGGGGCTACAACCAAAAGATCAGGGGCTATAGCCCCCTTAACCCCCCCTAGCAACGCCCGTGGGGTTCACTACTTGTGCGAGAACATCCTTGAGCTCCGCCCGCAACCCCCGATGAAATAACGTGGTTCTCTTCTCCACTGGCCATTCTGCTTCAACTACAAATCTATTGAACGTGGCTATGTATGTTAATAGGTCTTGATTCCCTTGGTGTAGGGACAGAAGTTTGTTTTCTAATGCCTGCCCATGAGTACGACGGGCAAACAGCTTTTCCATCTCCTGCTGAAAGCCCCTGAAGTCATGCAGCAAAGGATCGTCTTGGGCCACAAAGGGTACAGACCAGTCCGCGGCACTACCACTCAGGTAGGATAGCACCAAAGCGACCCGTGATGGGTCATTCGGAAAGGCCCCTGGTCTACAAAGGAAGTGCAGGCGGCACTGGTTCATGAACGTTGCAAACCTCTTGGGATCCCCCGTAAATCATTTGGGCGGGACCAAGGGAACTGCCCCAGGAAGGGTTATCTGAACGGGATTGGCTGATGGTGCTGGCATCGAGGGCACGCTTCCCGGCAATGGTGCATGCCCTGCTTGTGACTGGAGAAGTTGCCGGCTTAAATCAGCAGTGCGTTCTTTGGCTACTATCAGCTCTCTCCTCAGGGTGTTGGTCTCCTGCCTGGCTGCATTTACTTCGGAACGTAGCTGCCCCAACATGTGGGCTAACTGGCCGGTTTCTGACGTTTCCATGACGCCCAGGTGGATTTTGATGTGATGCTTTGTGTTCTGTAACGCTCACCTGGTATCCACGGGGATGTCACTCAGCCTGTTCTGACCTCTTACGACCTCAAACCCTTCCCTGGAGTCTACTCGACTGGAGATTGGGCCTTGTTTTCTTGGAAAGTGTGCTCTCCGTCCTGCTTTCAGCGCAGGGGCGCTTTGATTGATGCGCACTTGTTGCTGCCTAGTTACTTCACTGGCAAGAGTCCGACAGGTAAGTGTAATGAGTCTTTTGAACAGTTCTTTAACTTCGTTCCTTTTCCTTCCTTAGATGATGGCCGGCGTCTGGGGATGGTGACGTGCTGCTGAGATGAGTAGCGCTGAAGGTGAGTGAGAGTGTGATGCAACCCTTTCGTATTTGTATTGAACTGAGTTATTTTTCTGTGTCTTTTAGGTGCCGCGACGTTTTCAGCGTGGATGCCAGTTATGAAGAAGAGATGCGGTGAGTAAGCGCAGTATGCGGCGCCTCAAGATGTTTCCACGCTAACCTGGAGTGTCTTTTCCCTCTTGCAGATGGATGAGAAATTCCGGAGACAGAGTTCCCCCAGAGTGGCTGGGATTCAGGTAAGCGTTTGAAGCTTGTACAGTCTTTAAAAATAAGCGAAGATTTGCTGAATGCTTACTAATGCCTTTTTTCTGTTCTTATCCCTTTTCCTTAGGAAGCGGCGTGCCGGGATGGGAATGACACCGCCGAAGATGCCCGCAGAACAGAAGGAGCGATGAATGATGGGCAGAAGCACAGCAAGGTAAGGCTGTTCCTAACGGTGTTCTTGTTCTTGCAGGAGCTGAGCGCAGAAGAAAGATGCAGGCCTACTGGAGACCGATCCGAACACGGTGAGTGTCACGCTGCAGGTGCAGAAAACACAAAGCATGTTTCTCAGCCTGGGCGTGGCTTAAATAGTCTCTGGGTATCCCATGTGTCTCTGGGCTGAACCACACCCAAAAGACTAGACGGCATATGCAGTTCTGGGAACAGAAATATGTGGGGGCATCCATCTGGTCCCCATCAATGCACTACAAGTCCAATCCTCAATGTTATCCTATGGGAGTGAGTGAGTCTGGTGCCACAAGCGCCAAGTCTGACTCCAAGTGGGTCTTTGGAGGGATGGAGAAGCCCTTGAGGGCCATATAGGTGATCGTGGCCTGGCTCCAGCCTGACATCTTGGCGGGCTGGGGACATGAGAGGCAGGAATCATGACACACTCGCTGTCTAACTCCTCACAACTCACTTTGCCCTCGACCAAGCAACAGCGCACATGCGCTATCCCATATTAAAAACATTTTGATATATACTTTATATCATTTTGATATAAACTATATATCAAACTGTAACAAAGTACACAAACACACTTTATATAGAAATTTATATAAAACGGATATCAAATCGATATAAAATGTGATATGGAAACATTTTGATATAAAAAAATGTATTGATATCAAATTCCATATCAAAAAGAAGCCAAACCCATATCAAAAGAGGGCAGAAATAAGGACACCCAGGGGACGTTCCCACCTGTCAAAAATGTTACATTACAAAAAAGGGGCCCCTTATAACTACTGGTTTCTTTTGCCTGTCTAATATGCCATTGAAAATCCTCCCTCGGGGATACCACAGACCGTTGCACTTACATGTACTAGGTACTAGTCATTTGTGAAAGTAGCACTCAAACACTAAGCTTGGCACACATAAGTAGTAGGTTTGGAATCATTGACAGTAACAGTAAACGCGCGGACCAGAGCATCAAAATGTAGAGGTTCTGAAAAAGGAAAGAAGACAGCTGGGGTTCTTGCAAATTGACAGGGGATTATTTGGAGATTAAAGAAATGCAACATTCATCATCGGAGCACACAAAGCAAAACAAGAACACAAAAAAGTCCTAAAGCTATATTCGCAAAGATTCAAAGATAATTCCTGTGATAAATCCCATGCTTAATGTCCTGGTTTTCCCTCTTGCAAATTATCAGCTTGCTTGTTTGTTTGTAATGCACGCCAGACCCAAAGGTATCAGGGCGCACAAGATACAAGAAGACTTTCATCTTAGGTTACACAGAAGTATACAGAGGTGGGCAAGAATATACAGACCATATTATGTACATACAATACAGTAGGAATACACAGTAAAACAATACATAATTTAAAAGAATGTGAAATTCATTGGGCATACGAAGTCTATTTACAGTGCCAAAGTTGAGGGATGCAGATAGGGTATGGCTGGTTCATTTGTGCATTAGTGATCATTTTCTTTGAGCCAGTTGATGAGGTTCTGTCTAAAAGTCAAGTAGGTTTGGTCCACTCTCAAGGAGGGTGGTAGGGAGTTCCATAGCTGTGCAGCTTTAACTGGGAAACAAGTTACCCCTGCTTTAGACAGTTTGAATCTTGGTACAGTCAGACAGTTAGTATTGGCTGTTCTAGTGGGCCAGCTAGAGGATTTTCTATAAAATCTCTCTATTAGGTAATGGAGTGCAGCGTTGTTAAGACATTTGTGTGTTAGCGAAGCAGTTTCCAGCAGAATTTTGTCACGGGTAGATAGACAGTTATTCTGTCTCCTTACCTCTGAAATATGCTCTTTCCTGGCAATGCCTAAAGCTGCTCTAAAGGCATTATTCTGGAGCGTCTGAATTTTTCTAACAATGTATTTATTGCCACCAACGTAGAGGGAGTTAGAACAGTCCAATTTGGACAAGATTAGAGCTCTGGCCAGGATAATGCAGCTATTCTTAGATGAGAATGATTTACCAGCTCTAAATAGCTTGCATGCATATGCAGAGGCAGAGGCTATAGAATTAACTTGTTTGGCAAAGATGAGTGTGGAATCTAAATAAAAGCCTAAAGTTTTAACCTCTTTGTCAACTTTAATAGAGTCGCTGTCGATGTTAAAGGAGGTGTATTTCGGGCCGAGTTTATTAAGGTTGGGGGTGATACCCAAAATAATAAGCTCAGTTTTGTCATCATTCAGGCATAGACCGTGGACAGCCATCCATGCCTGGATGATGAGGTATATTCTATTTACCAAGACCAAATCCTTGTCATAATCCCCAGTAAGTGGTATGAGAATCTGGGTATCATCTGCATAGTTACTGTAGGTGATACCAAGAAGGTTCAGATCACCGAAAAGGGGCTTAGTAAATATGTTATACATAGTGGGTGAAATGCAGGAGCCCTGAGGCACCCCACAGGTGATAGGAATAGGGTCTGCTGCTGATAATGATGAGAAGACTCTCATGGTCCTATTGCTCAGAAAATATTGTATCCAAACTATGGCCTCCTGAGAGAAAAGGGCTGCTGAGTCAAGGTGGTTACATAGGACCTTGTGGTCCACCAAGTCGAACGCATTCGAGAGGTCAAGAAGGAGTAGTAAGGCTGATTTCCCCTTGTCCCTGATCTCGTTAATTTGGGCCTTAAGATCAATTAGCGCTGTTTCGGTGCCAGGTTGAGGCCTGAATTCTGATTGGCGAGCTCCTAAGAGCTGGTTGTGCTCCAAATACTCCTGTATTTGGGGGTAGGCCTCCCTGTCTAGTATTTTGAGTAAAAATGGCACTGTTGTGATAGGCCTGTAGTTTGTAGGTATGGTTGGATCTAGTTTCTGTTTTTTAAGGAGGGGAGTACCCAAGACTCTTTTAGGTTACTCTGGATGGTTCCCAAGGAGAATGATGCATTGATTAGCTTCGATATGAAAGGTGCTAAATCTCTCACAGCATCCTTAATTATTTGTGCTGGGCATTTATCTCCCTGTCAGTTCAAAAGTTTGACTTTTTCAACCTCAAGAATTGATATTTTAGAGAAACTAAAATGGAGCGAAGGTTTATGAGGAGGCGTGGTGGTGCTGGGTGTATATCAGAATACATTGGTTTAATCCAATTTGTTAAAATGTTTGTTAAAATGTGTCTGCCACAACTACAGCTCCCAGAAAGCATTAGTTTGTTAAATGAAACTTCAGGGATGGGCAACGGGTGTCTCCCTGACATGGAGTTATGAAGTGATCTCATCTTAGAAGGTAGCAGCCAGCCAAAATAATTTCAGAAATTTCGAATGGATCTTTAAACTTTTAACGAAAAGCAAGAACAAAGAACAGCTGTTACCAGAGAAGCAATGGGAGGAAATCATGGCCAATCATTTTCTCTGGCCTATACGTAAGCCGGCAGGCTTGCCGGCCCCCATCCAAAGGCCCACTCTTAGCCCCGACCTCCATTTCACTTCTTTCCTTTCTGATGGTCTAAGTAGTAGCTGCGTGCGAGCAGCAGAGCCCCCACTGGGCTTTACTTCATCGCCCTTGCTCGCGCATTTTTGCAAAAGTTATCCTTATTTGTGGCTCATGTCTCCTGCTACTTCCACGCACCTTGAAAATGGACTGTGCGGGTTCGTGCACCCGCTTCTCACCGGCAACGATCTCCATTTTTTTGTGTTACCTATGTGAGCCGGCCATTCCAAGATGCCGGCCCGCATTCACAGTCCAGGAGTGCCTGAGGCGGTGGCTTGTGATTGCTCATGGCCAATCATTTTCTCAGGCCTATCCGTAAGCCACCAGGCTTACTGGTCCCCATCTAAAGGCCCACTCCTGTCCCGACCTCCATTTTACTTCTTTCCTTTCTGATGGTCTAAGCAGCAGCTGCATGCGGGAAGCAGGGCCCCTCCAGGGCTCCTGAATGCCCACCCTCCACTCCACAATCACAACAGAGCTTAGGTAGGCACCCCCTGTGGGCTTTACTTAATCGCGCTTGCTCGCGCTTTTAGGCAAAAGTTATTCTTTTTTGTGGCTCATGTCTCCTGCTACATCCACACACCTGGAAAATAGACTGTGCGGATTTGTACACCTGCTTCACACTGGCAATGATCTACATTTTTCCGTGTTACCTATGCGAGCTGGCCATTCCCGCATTCGCAGTCCAGGAGTGCCTGAGACAGTGACCTGTGATTGGTCATGGCGAATCATTTTCTCTGGCCTATCCATAAGCCGGCAGGCTTGCTGGCCCCTATCCAAAGGCCCACTCCTGGCCCGACCTCCATTTCATTTCTTACCTTTCTGATGGTCTAAGCAGCAGCTGCATGCGGGCAGCAGCGCCCCTCCAGGGCTCATGAGTGCCCGCCCTCCACTCCACGATCACAACAGAGTTTAGGTAAGCCCCCTTAAGGGCTTTGCTTCATCACTCTTGATCGCGCATTTATACAAAAGGTATCCTTATTTGTGGCTCATGTCTCCTGCTACTTCCACGCACCTTGAAAATGGACTGTGCCGGTTCGTGCACCCGCTTCTCACCAGCAATGATCTAAGTTTTTTTGTGTTACCTGTGCGAACCGGCCATTCCAAGATGGCGGCCTGCATTCACAGTCCAGGAGTGCCCGAGGCGGTGGCCTGTGATTGGTTGTGGCCAATAATTTTCTCAGGCCTATCTGTAAGGCCCACTCTTAAGACCCTTGTCTTCTCCCTGACCGCTACCAGAACGCTACTTGATGTAATTTCTTGTCACCCCTGCTCGATCCTTGATGCTGCTTTCTCCTTTATATTGTTGATTCCACCCTGGCTCAACGTCAACACCATCTTGGAAAGTCTCTTTGGCACTTTTCATGCATCCAGTGAGCCATCTCATTACAGTACTTGCCTGACTTTGCATATGGTTATTCTATATGCTTCTCATGTTCTTCCTCGTTCCAGTATGTTTTACATTTGTGGCAGTCTTACAGTGGCATGCCATTTGTTTTCTGGAATCAAGGGCAAAGCCCACATGATGTGTGTTCTTATGGATATACGGGCCTACATTGATTAAGCCAATCTGTACATATTGTTGTACTGTGGCCTGGCATTTCGTACTGGAGTTATGGACAAAGCAGACATGAGTTTGTTCTTATGTGAGAATACTGGCATATATTGGCGCAACCAGCATATACAGTCAGCATGAATCTTTTTTTTGCAGTGGCAGAATATTGGCATATTACGTCTTCCTGAGTGCATAACATTCTTGAACAATATCTGCCTATTAGTACCGATTGTTGCACTATACATAATGCAACACAGAGTACAAATAGACACCTTGACCCTAATTGTTTTGTTATCCCTCCAATTATCTGGCCTGCTCCAGTTATACCACACAGTCCTTTTAAAGAACAGTTTACCTTGGAAATCGCTGATAGTAACGGAACTGTTAAAAACATCATGTGCATCTCTTCTGTACAAAATTCAGGCACCCTACAACATAGAAGTAGCAACATCAGACACTTTAATGATCTTGATATCCCTGATGTTGCTGACCCAGGTCCTTTGCCCTTGTGTCTCCTCTTTGGCCTACTTAACACTGGCTCCATGGTTAAGCATGCAGAGGAGGTTTCCAACCTGATATTGACTCAGGAGCTTGACGTTCACTGTCTTACAGAAACGTGGCTTACCAGTCATACTAATCACGCTGCCATGACATCACTCCCTAGTGGATATCAGATGTTTAGAACTGACCAGGATACAGGTCGGGTGGTGGAACGGCAATAATTATCAGGAATACATTTGTCACCCACAGATGTACCTCTTCTCAGATTGACAAATGCCAATATAGAACGCCAATATACGTTTTTCAAAATCTCCATTGGTCATACCACTACTATTTGTGTTGTTAATATGTATAACCCCCCACCCCACAACCATAACATGGTTTAAGGAGCAACTTCTGGTGGTCCTTGGTGACATCATAATGAGCACATCCTATGTGGTTATCCTGGGTGACTTTAACTATTGGGGCTATCACCCTAACAACCATGTTGAACATGGTCTCCTCCACTCTCTTGAGGCTATTTGTCTGAAACCGTTTGCTATGAGCCCCACCCATAAGGATGGTCACACCTTGGACTGGGTACTCACTCATCGCTTGGGAATTGATGATCTTGAAATCTTAGCTTGTCCTTGGTCTGACCACTGCTTTATATCCTTTACTGTGAACCTTCCTGGCAAGCTTGTTTGGCAAAATACTAATCCACATTCTTTGAGGGTTGTTAGGAATACCCATAAGATTACCCCTGCAGCTCTCCATGAACAAGCTTTGCCTTTACTGGCCAATCTTACACCCTCCAGCAATGTGTGACTCTCACTGATCAATACAATGAGACTATTGCAGCCATTTTCAAATCACTTGCACCTCTTTCTACAAAAACCGTGAAGACCGAAAACCCTTGGTAAATCATGGTTCTCTGATACGATTCTTCACCTTCGAACATGTAAGAGAAATAAATTAGCAGTTCTGATGGAAAAATCCTTCTGCTGACTCTCTGGCAGCTTATCATACAGCCGCCTCTGAGTATAAACTGTCCATCTTGGCTGTTAAATGCAACTATTATCAAGAACGCATTGAAACAGCCAACTCCTCCCAAAAAGAACTCTTCACCTTTTCTGCCTATATTTTTTTTAAACATTTTTTTATTGGTTATTACATTTTAAACCTTTAACATTACTCCATTGAGTACTTAGAAGTATACCAAAATAAAATAAATAGTCTATTCCAATGCTGCTGCTTCTCGTGGATCCTTATCCTTTAGTGCTGACTCCACCAATTTTAGGGCTGCAATCGTCAATCCAATTTTCTCGGTCACCATCATCTCCTCCCACCATTGTTCTTCAGTCATTGAATCATGCAGATCGACATAATCACCTAGATAACATTTTCTAATTTCAGTAAATCCTGGACAGTTTATTATTCAATGCTTTATTGTCTCTGTTTCCTCCTGGTCATTACAAAAGCAGCAGGCTATCTCGTGGGGATTAATCTGTTTTCTTAATCGCAAGACCTCTTTGATGGGTAGTATGTTCAGTCTGCATCTCATCAGTAGGTCTCGGTAATGGGCCGATGGGAATTATTTTAGATATTTTGGTGGCTCATTAAGTTTCTTTGGTTCCCAAGTGATGTTAAAGACGTGCTTGCTTTTATACTTCATCTGTAAGGTTTCAATCCAATCCTTTTCCTGCAAGATCTTCTTTGCTTTGGTAGGGTTCCTTGTCAATATTTCTGCTGCAATGTTATTTGCCTTCAGAAATTTGCTATATCGGTTACCCCAATGCTTGAGATATTTGTCTTTCGGCGCCTTCTGATTGTTCAAAATCTCATAAGGCACCGGAGGGGTAGTTGTTACGCATTTCCTATATAGGGAAATAGTTTTCCACATGGTTATTGACGTCAAAGATTGGAGTCTAAGCTCATGTCTTATCATGTATGCTGGCAGGGACCCCAGGACTTCCAGGATAGGTTTAGTAGTGTCTCGGCTCCGTATGTCAGAACCGCCACCATCTTTTGCCTATAAAAAATCAGAATGGGAATCATGGAGAATTTTCTGTATCGGTTATGGAGGGCTCTCCCCTGGTTTGTCAGCTTCATGAGTTTATCTTTAATCAGCTGATATTGGCCTGTTTCATTAATATTTTTGTTGATCCTGACCACCAGGTAGATTATGTAGTCTAACGTAAAGCTCTCCCCTTCAGCTGTGTCTCAGTTATCGGCTTTCCTTTTTTTGTTAATAGTTTGATATTTAAGTCGCCGCAGATCATAATTAGCTGATTCTTTTCTTCTAGCATTGATTTGTCCACCTCTTTCATTATACCCTCAAGGTAGGTCTCTATTAGGGGCATGTTTTCACTCCAATATGTATTAATTATTAGCAGTTTAAGTTCTGCTTTCTCAAGTCGTTTACTTATTTTCATTATTTGCACAAAGGGATTGGGAATATGATGTTCTATAACCTTTAAGCCTGTGTCAATTGTGACTAAGGTTATGAGCCCAGCGTATGGTCTTCCCTTCTCTCCTTTTATAGCCGGGTTCATATAAACTTCATAGTTTTCGCATAGAGGCTTATTTGTTATCCATGTCTCCTGAAGACATAGGATTTTGTATTGCCCAAGGGAGCCATCCTCCCCTGAATACAGGTGTTTAAATCCATGTGTTCCATGCGGCACAGGTAAGTCTCATCCCGTCATCCTTCTTCTCATTCTACTGTTTCTTATTGGCTACGAGGCCTCCCGCCATCCAAGACCAGTCTTGAGTTTTCTCTCTGTATTGAATTATTGATTTTATCAGCTATACATGCTTTCTAGAGTTACCAATGGTAAATCTTAAAGTTTTATCCAGATAGCCAGGCTCGTTTTGTTCAACAGTCTCCTCGTCACGTGTCACCTCCAAAGTCTGTCGTTGCCCTTTTTACGGGCAATTTCTTCTGTTCCCTTCCTCTTTCCTTTACTTGTCGCTCCAAGGGGGGTTCCTTCGTTTCCCATTTTTTTAACTATACTTGAAGAGTGTGCTTCCTTGAGTCTGCTATTGTCTTTACTAACCTCCCTCGGTTCTTTCTCCTTCACTTTGTTTGATATTTTATTACCATTGATAGTATTCATTCTTTTTTCCTCCAGTGCTCTAAATTTTACTCGTTTTTCTTCACTCTGGGTTGCGGCTTTGACGTTCATACTAGCCTTCATTTTTTTGCCATTGTTTAGGATGTTGATCCCCTTCATTTTTTCCGATAGCGTTCCATTTTTATTAGTTATTGCCGTTATATCACATACTTTTTTTTATATTTCCTCCCATTCCGAGGAGCTCAGATTTTCCCACTCTTCTTCGTCCTGGTTTTTCTCTAGGATCTCTATCAAGTCATTCAGGCCAGCTTCTGACTCTGCATCTTGGGAATCACAATCATCAAAGTACTAGTGAGTCGTCCAACACATGTATTTCTGCTGATTCCTCTGAAATGATCATTTCTCTTTTTGCTTTCTTTGCACATTGCGTCAATTCCAATTTTCGTTGGGATCTTATATTCCTTAGGAATGATCTTGATCCATTTAATTTCCTTTTAGGAATGGCTTTCATGTTTTTTGATTTTTTTGATCCCTTCTTTCCTTTTGTGAGTGGAGGGAGTTCTTTTATATCAATGGTTTTTATTTTCTGTGATATGACTGCTCCTAGAAAGATTGGAAAGTGTGTTTATCCTCCTATTACAAAAGGCGATCAATGGTGCTCCGATATTCAACAGGGCTTCAGTAAGAAACGTAATGTCCATTGCGATAATATCGCTCTCCTACCCGCTGGTCATGCCACCTTGACCAATGTCCATTCCAAGGAACTTGAGTGCACTGAAACATTTAATTGCACTATTTGTTTATAATTTCAAAGAAAAAACGGAAGCTGAACTCTCTAATATTGTCTGTAATCCGAAGCCATCTTCCTGCCGTGATGATCTCTGTCCAACATTAAAGAATCTTTTCAATGTCTAGCCCCTTTTGTCACTAAATTAGTTCATTCCTCCTTTGTCACTTCTACAGTACCGGCGTCTCTCAAAATGGTCTGGATTTCCCTTGTTATCAAGAAGGTTTCTCTTGACCCGGCTGCCGTAGAGAACTACCACCCTATCACCAATTTTACATTCTTGTTGAAGATCTCGACAGGGTTGCTTTCCTGCAGCTTCAGAAACATATTGAGGAAAATCGGCTTTTGGGCTCTTTGTAATCTGGCTTTGGAGCGTTCACGTCACTGAGACTGCTCTTTTGGACCTTAAGGCCAACCTGTGCCATGTTGTTGACTCTGGTCAGGTTGCTATGTTGATGGTCCTTGCAGTGTTTGACCTTGTTGACCATTCTCTGCTGTTGGAGAGGTTGGGAACCATCGCTAACTGTTCCAGTAGCATCTTGGGATGTCTGGCCTCCTTTTTGGGACCCCGCTCTACCTGTGTGGCCTCCAGTGTCTTTAAGTCACTTGCCAAACTCCTTACCTGTGGTGTCCCACAGGGTGCTTGCCTTTCTCCCAGCCTCTTTAACCTCCATATTTGTCCTTTCTTCAATCTTCTGGATAGCATCAGCGTGGGTTACACTAACTACTCCTATGATACCCAGATAATGATCAAGCTGACTGGAAACTATGAGGGGATCAATCCAGGATCACTTCTATCTACACTTTGATTGAGGAGTGGATGATTAACAACTCACTGGGCCTTAAGGGGAACAAAACCAAACCTATGATGGTGGGCACTACCCAACGCCTTGGTAAACTAGATGCCAGGTATGCTGCCTTTGACATGTCTGATACCTCTATTAAAACCAGCCCCTGGGTCAAGACTCTTGGGGGCCGATTCATGGAACAAACGTGCGCCGCAAATCCCAGCGCAAGCAGGCGCAAGGAGGCGCAAGCGTGAGAAAGCAAGCGCACGCGCATGCGTGCGATTCAAGGAAGGCGCTGCGCTACTTTCCCACTGGTTGTGCGCCAAATCCGTGCATGGCGCACGCTGGTGCACACGTCTCCAAACAGCGTGCGCTAAGCGCACAGCGAAAGCGCACATAGTGCAGCGCACACAACAAATGTTGGCGGAATAGGGGGCGTAACACGCGGAATGGGGAATAACACGTGAAAAAGATGGCGTAACAGGGAAAGTACTACTGGGAAGTACACGGAACGCCCACATGCGATTTAAGCAGGGTACGTGTATTTCGGGGGTGTGCGGGAAGTTTCACACGCGATTTCAGCAGGCTATGTGTATTTCAGGGGTGCGCGGGAAGTTTCACACGCGATTTCAGCAGGGTACTTGTATTTCGGGGGTGCGTGGGAAGTTTCACACGCGATTTCAGCAGGGTATGTGTATTTCGGGGGTGCGCTGGAAGTTTCACACGTGATTTCAGCAGGGTACGTGTAAAACTTCACACGAACCCCAGGAATACACGTACCCCACTCGCACAGGGCCCTTGCGCAGGAAGTTTCACATGCGCAAGGGCCCTGTGTGAGTGGGGTACGTATATTCCTGGGGTTCGCGTGAAGTTTTACACGCGAAAGGGCCCTGTCCGAGTGGGGTACGTGTATTTCAGGGGCGCGCGGGAAGTTTCACACGCGATTTCAGCAGGGTACATGTATTTTGGGGGTGCGCGGGAAGTTTACACGCGAAAGGGCCCTGTGCGAGTGGGGTACGTGTATTCCTGGGGTTCGCGGGAAGTTTTACACACGAAAGGGCAACGCCCGTGCGCGATACGTCACAGATGCACTTACGCGCTAAGGGCCTTTGGTCCAATGAAATCGCATACGTGTGCAGACGCGCTTACGCGCTAAGGCCTTTCCTCGAATTACACGCTGACATGCAATTTTTTCACGTGTCAAATCACTCCGTATCAAGCTGGCCACGCGAAAACACACAGAAGACCACGCTCCTGCCCTGAAGGCCATTTTCCTGCCCCCCAGATCCCCGAGCACGCTCCCACCTGCCATCTGCTGCTGCCTGACTGCCTTCTGCCCAGGTGCCCTGCTATTTGGTGCCTGCACATCAGCCATCTGCAGGGGTCCAGTTGCTGTGTCCACCCCTGCTGGAGCAGAAGACTCCCGACTGGGATACCATCGCTCCACAGCCCAGCCCCAGGACACAGTTGCCCACCCACGCCTGCCTCGGGGGTCGCCATGTCGGGGCAAACACCATCTGAGACCACTGGCGACCCCCAGCCAGAGGGGCAGAGAGCCACCAGCTTCAGTCAAAAGGAAGTTGGTGTCCTGGTGGAGCATGTCCTGGGGCATTATGATGCCCTCTTCTGAACATCACGCGCCAACAAGGAAGGACGGGATAGGATCTGGGACGACTTTGTGGTTGCCATCAACGCGGAGGGGGTGGCAACCCGCAACATCACGCAAGTGAAGAAGTGCCGGGAGGACTTGAGGTCCAGGACCCTCATAAAGGCCCGGCGCCTCGTGGAGGGGGGCCGGGGCAGCATGAGTACCATCCAGATCAGGGTCCTGGAACGCGTAGGCCCAGCGCTCCACGGCCAGATCCTTCAGAGGCAGACCCGTCTGGAGTTGAGCGGTAAGTGGCCAAGCATTGCTGTGTGAGACAGGGCATGTTGCAGGGTGCTGGTTGTCTGATACTTGCCTGTATGTGTGACATAGGCCATGTACGTATGTGTGTGTGCAGGGACATCATGGTCATGCATGTGAGACCAGTAATGTGTGAACCACATGGTAGGTGTATGTGTTACAATGCAACATGCGGAGCAGCATGCAGAATGCACACATCAATGCATGCCTGTCTCTGTTATTGGACATGGATGGGGTGTGAGAGATGGGTGCTGCTGTCATGGACATGTATGGTGTCCATGTCGGTGTGTCTGACTTGCGTGTCTGTGACTTGTAAATGACATGGATGCATGACACATGTCTGTGACAATGTTCAGATTCACTGATGCAGCCTACTCATCCTTGTATCCACTGTGTCTGGGGTGTACGAGGCCAGATGGATGAAACTACGGTGAAGTGTGTGCATGTGGTAGGCATGACCCATGATGCATGTGAGTTTCAAACCAGCATTGTATGTTTCAAGAGTCCCTTGGACATGTATGCTAATGTTCATAGCATGCGCCATGCCTGTTACTGCATGTGTTTTGCCTGCACTGACCCATGTGTTGTGGAGGGACATGAAGGAATTGATGTTTGACAGTGCCACTCATCTGCTATTGCTTCCTGTCTAGGGGACCATTGTACAGTACCCTGATGCTTGTGTTCTATGTCTCCCTCTACACAGCGGCAAGTGATGAAGAGGGCAGAGATGGCGCTGTGGAGCAAAGCGGCGGGGATGCCCCCTCCGGCCGGCGACGCAAGGCCCAGTCACCCTCCCAGAAATTACCATTGTCCGGGAGTGAGGGGACTGGTGCTGCGTCTGCCACTACGGCTGCAGCGGAAGGGGTGGGTGAGCCCCCACAGAGGCTTGCAACGGTGGAAGACGGTGTGGAGCCATCCAGGTTGGTGGTTTCCACAGAGGAGGAGGAGGCCGCTACTGAGCCTCACATGGGGCCTGGTGGGCCTGGTGGGGGTGGTACCACTTGTACAAGTGGTGCTGTCCAGGGGCAGGGGCAGGAGGCAGCACAGGTTGCTGTGGAGGGGCCTGTGCATGTCACTGTCCCTGACACTGTGACTGCACCACCATGCACCAGCAGGGATACCCCATCCCAGGCCCGTCTGCAGGTAGAGGGGATGTACATGTCATCTGACACTCCTCTACCTGCGGACGAGGGGACCCTTGGCCGTATGGAGAAGGTCCTGATTGGTGTCGCGTTGCGCACGCGTGACATTCGTGATGACGTGCGTGCTTCCCGGGGGGATCACGCACGTCATCACGAAGAGCAGCGTGCCAACGTGGCCCAGTTGGGTGTGTCCATGGTCGGGGGTTTTGTACATGTGTTGGCCACTCTGGCGGCCCTCTCCTCCTCTGTGGAGACTATGCGCCAGTCGTTCTCCATGCCGTCTTTCGGCCCAGATGCCACCAGGGCCCCCTGTGGACCTGCCCTGACCAACGCAGCCAGCTTGGTGGGGATCCCATCCCTGCCACAGTCGGGAGTTGGAGGTCCAGCAGGGGTGGACACCCCAGCAACTGGACCCCAGCAGATGGAGGATGTGCCGGCATCATCGGGCAGGGCACGTGCACGACGGCGTCGGTGGATTCCATCAGCCTGGATGCCGTCGTGCTGGCAGAGGCAGTGGCGTCGGAGGCAGCGGCAGGCTTAACGTGGGAGGCATCATGGCTCGGGGCCATCTACATCAGAGGGGCAGGCATCGGCCGGAGGGCAGGAGGACCCTGGAATGGGAGTGTCTTCCGTGTGGCAGCGGTTGGGCCAGCAGATAGGTGCGGAGCGGCGGCGGGCAGAGGAGGCACGGCTCACAATGGTCAGGGCGGAGAACTCCATGCGCAGGGCGCTGAGGCGGGCTGAGTGCCTCGAGGGAATTCGCAGGGAGTTGGAGGTGGACATAGCATTATCCCTGCGAGACCTCGGGGCCAGAGAACAGGCCCGCCTCCAAGACATTGAACAGGAGTTCGATGATGCCCTGGCCCATGACATGAACAAGTGAGCCATTGGACTTGCCCGCCGCCATTGTATATAGTTCATTAGTGTTAAGTTTCATTTCTTTTTTCTTTCATTTTGGGCGCATGGACTATGCCCCACATTTTTGTATATAGTTAGTAATTAGGTAGGTTTCATTGTAGGTTTCATTTATGTCGTTGGGCTCATGGACCCTGGATTTGCTATTTGTACATAGTTTTACAGTGGATTTTTCTCCTTCATCTTTTTTTTTTCACCATGGAGCAATGGATATTATGCTTTTCTTTCCCTTTGGATTTGCTTTGTTGGACGGTGACTTTGGACACATTTTCATTTGGATTCATTTGGATTCTCATTTTTTTTATTTATCATTTTTTGGGACATGCTGCATTTTGATTATTATTGGCATTATTGTGTGTTTTGATTTCATTCCCTTCATTTTGACTTGAATACATTTTTGTTTCATACTTCAATGTGTGGTCTTCTCTCATTGGTTTCATGCATGTCACAATGTGGGTTTTCTCAGTCATGTGTTGCCATTGTGTGGGTCTGACAGACTTGTACTCATGTGCATACTGCTTATTTGTGATCTATTATGTAATGGGGATTTCAATTTGGAGTGGATGTAAAGCTTGGTTGGGTGTTTGGAGGACTGGGGTGGCGTGGGGTGGGATTTGGGTGGCCATAAGAGCCAGGGATCTAGATTGTGATGACGTGTTGGCTGGGGGACATGTGTCGGGGCCTGCTGGCAGGTGCCTGTCAATGATGGGGGTGTGGGGGGGCTGGGGGACATGGTTGGGGGCCTGCTGGCAGGTGTCCCTGACTGCTGGGGGCTGGGGGGGCTGGGGGACATGAGTGGGGTCCTGCTGGCAGGTGCCCCTCACTGCTGGGGGGGTGGGGGGGGTGGGGGACATGAGTGGGGGCCTGCTGGCAGGTGCCCCTCACTGCTGGGGGGTAGGGGTGCTGGGGGACATGTGTCGGGGCCTACTGGCAGGTGCCTGTCAATGATGGGGGGGTGGGGGGGCTGGGGGACATGAGTGGGGGCCTGCTGGCAGGTGCCCCTGACTGCTGGGGGGTGGGGGTGCTGGGGGACATGTGTCGGGGCCTGCTGGCAGGTGTCCCTCACTGCTGGGGGGGTGGGGGTGCTGGGAGACATGAGTTGGTGATCATATTGCAACGTGACATGTGGCTTGGCTGGGGGGCATGCCCATGGTGGATGGGCAGCCTGCGGGACATGACCAGGGGAGCAGGGTAGTCCCCTGTGGTGTGGGCTGCCTGCAGGGGCCGTGGAGGGGGTAGAGGGGACACCTGGGAGGACCCACACTGCCAATTCACGTGTAGGACTCCCTGTGCACCCCCGAAATATGCGTTCCCCGCTCTGACAGCAACATCGCGGTGAAACTTCATGCGCAGCCCAGTAATACACATACGCTGCTCCAATCGCGTGTAAAACTTCCCGCGCACCCCTGAAATACACGTACCCTGCTCCAATCGCATGTAAAACTTCCTGCGCACCCCTGAAATACACGTTTCCAGGCCAATCGCATGTGAAACTTCCCGCGCACCCCTGAAATACACGTACCCAGGCCAATCGCGTGTGAAACTTCCCACGCACCCCTGAAAAACACGTACCCAGGCCAATCGCGTGTAAAACCTCCCGCGCACCCCTGAAATACACGTACCCAGCCCAATCGCGTGTGAAACTTCCCGCGCACCCCTGAAATACACGTACCGAGGCCAATCACGTGTAAAACTTCCCTCGCACCCCTGAAATACACATACCCAGGCCAATCGCGTGTAAAACTTCCCACGCACCCCTGAAATACACGTACCCTGTTGAAATCGCGTGTGAAACTTCCCGCACCCCAGTATTACACGTTCCCCGCTTGGCTTTGCTGTTTGGCAGCCCTGTAAACTGGTCCAGGGTTAGCGTGGCCCTTTGCGCTGGATTGGGGATTTTGATGGCTTTTCCTTGCGACAGGGGCGTTCTTGGGGGCGTAACTGGAACTGCTGCAGGGTCGCTGCGCCACTCTGCGCCATGGCTGGTTTTGGAGGCTAAAATCCATGAATATGCTGTGCGCGGAAATCAATTTTAGCGCACGTGGCTGGCGCCGACATTCGCACGTGCACACTGTGCGCCAGCCGCGTGCGCCACTTGTACGCTTAATTCTATGAATTACCCCCTTGGTGTCTATTTTGATGCCTCTCTCAGCAGGAATACACACGTTAGCCCTGCGAAAAGATCCTGTGACTACACTACTCGCCTCATTAGGCAAATCAAGCCCTTCCTCTCTACAACTAATACTGCTAACCTCACTATTGCTCTGGTCAACTTTAAACTGGACTATGGAAATAGTCTTTTGGCAGGCACTTCAGCGTCCAACCTGGCCTCGTTACAGGTGGCTCAGAATAATGCTGTTTGAGCTGTTTCTGGTTTGGCAAGAAGGAATCACATCACTGAGGCTCGTAGATCCCTGCATTGGCTTCCAGTTAAACATTGTGTCACCTATAACATTCTTCTCCTTACTTCCTCTCCGATCTAACAATTCTAATAGACTTGAGCAGCCTTGCTACAGACTGGCTCGATTTGGTGGCACCTGCTTTGATTCTATTGCACCTCGCATGTGGAACACGCTGCCCACTGATCTTCTTTGCTCTGAACTTTTCTAATTTAAGAGATCTCTAAAAACTCATCTCTTTAATTCCAATGAGTTAGCGTCTTACTTCCTCCCATCTCATTCTGGTTTTCTAGACCTCCTGTTTCTTCTCTTACATGCTGCGCACTGAGGCCCACCGGCGAGAGGCGCCTTATAAAAGATATTTAATATTAACATGAACATATAGTGGGCAAATAAATCACGAAAACATTCCTGTGCACTGTTGGTGACTTGGCATCTAGTGTTTTTTTCTGTATGCATAGTATAGGGCAGGTGCACATATGTATTTGGAGGCATTGTGCTCCATGACACAGGATGATAAGCATAAGCAATTTCTTGTTAAGCCAACTTCTAAAATGATGACGATTGCTTGAGCTTAAAAGGGGAACAATGACTCCGAAGTCGTGGGGAATGTTTCTAGATTGGATTGGGGAAGTGTAGTAAGGTAGGATACCTTTCATCAAGCGTTTCAGTGGACAGGTGGCCCTGCCCTTTACCACGCCGCTGAACCCCTATGATTTTGATTGAACCCCTATAAATAAATAATGCCGCCCACGAATGTTATATTAATTTTATATAAACACGATAAGAACCCCGCTCTGGTGTATATATCATTTTATAGGCATGTATCTGAACCCCTATACATTTATTGAACCCCAATACATTTTATGACCCCCTAAGAAATGATATCCATTTTATATGAATTTTATATAAATTTGCTAAGAATTCCAATGGGCCTCATTACAACAGTGGCGGTACAGTTATAATGGCTCTGGTAGTGCTGCCGGCGTCATTATCACTGTAACTCCAAATTACGAGTTCTGCTTGAGGGTGCCGCTCTGCAAGCCTGGTCAGACCAGGCGTGCAGAACGGCACCCGCGAGCAGAACAGGATGGTAGCAACGGTACCGTTATGAACGGTACCACTGCTACCATCCTCCCCATTCCCATTGAGCCCTATGGGGGCTCAAATGGGAATGGGGACGTACCGGCTCCGGGTCCCGCGAAAAAGGAATTACCGGGCCCGCAGAGGTTGGAATAGCCCGGTAATTCCCTTTCGCGGGACCCGGAGCCGGACCAAAGTTTGGAGGTAGCCATGCCCTTATTAAGGGCATGGCTATCTCCAAACTTGTAATGAGGCCCAATGTGTTTGATATAAAAATGTGATATAGATTTATCCGAACTCCAATACATTTAATTGAACCTCAATAAATTTGATGACTCCCCAAAAAAGGTTATATGATTTTGTATGATTTTCATATAAATTTCATAAGAACCCCAATGGATTTGACATAAATAGATATATGTCTATGGGCAGTTCTAAGGCTATGACTCTATTAGGGGTGGGTTTCACAATGCAGATATATAGCTGTTATTGTAGGCCTTGAAAACATGTGCGCTCTTTAGACTTCTCAAGGCTAGACAGCGTGGTGTTAAGGAAACTGTATTTATGAACAGCTTCAGTAACAACAAGAAGAAAACAGCCCCCGGCAGCCCCATCGATCCCGATGATAGTTATTTGCCTTATTGCCTTAGAAGATACAACAGTCTTGATGCAATGGATGACTCTCATGCTTTGATGGCAGACTGTGAAGATCGGGAGCTCATTAAGAACATGGTTACGCTTTCTGTGAGCAGTGAGTCTCCTCTCATTGCCACTGTCCTGGGGCTGTCTGTTGGAGATGCCATTAAAAACACTCGGGTGAGTGCAGTCAAAGATATAGCTAATTTGGAAATGACTACCAGTGTTGATGCTGTGGTTCTCGAGCAGCCCATGGGCATAGAGCCTTTGCCACTATGTTTATCTATGTAATATGGCGGATTTGAGTCTGAAGATACTGCATAGGAATCCATGATCATTCAGAATGATGGAGTTGAGGTGGGGGAAAATGACCCCAAACCCCTGAACATTTGGGGAGTGCAGAAGGACATGGAGCATCAATATCGGATATCTGACAGCCGGTCGGTATATTTTTAAAACAACGGTTTGTATCCTCTAAGGGTGTGGCACCTAACTCAGAGGTAAAATCATGCACTTCTGTTTTTGTCTACAGCCTCTAGGTGATAAAAAGGACGGAAATGAGGAGAGGCAAGCTGCAGCAGAGGCTTTCAATGTTTATTGTGTTTGCTGTTCAAATCTAGTTGAAAACCCAGGGAATCACAATAATAGCCTGTGTAATCAATGTATATATCTAATGGACCGATAGTGTTAAAGATGATGTGGACACAACAGTTGTGACCTGTGTTGATATCCTAGACATTCAGGGCTTCACAGCTATAGAGGTGAAAACAACAATTTTACAAATGGTGCCCGGCCGTAAAATTGAAAATCCACAGCAGAAGGATCATGAATGAATACATTGCTAAGTAAAATACGTTATATGTTGAGCCCTAAACAGCTTGTAAAAATGATGCATCTAATACACCCGTCAACCCAGTTAAGGGCTAGGAAAGGGGTGGAACAATCCTGTTGGCTATACAAGTAGCAATTTACCCCCTCTTGAAAACCATGGTATCTGATATCGATCAACAATGGCAGTCTGATCTTATAGATATGGGCCAGTTCCAGGGAGTCAATGATGGCTTCCAATATATTGTAGCCATCATCAGTGTCCGATCAAAATACGCTATGTTGAGACAGTATAAGGCAAGGTGGGACTCAGTGTAGCAATGGCTTTTAAACGCATATTTAACAGCGGGAGAATACCCACTAAACTAAAGACAGACGCCGGTAAGAATTTTCTAAATAATCCGCTACAGACCCTTCTAAAACAATACAGGGTGCACCATTTCATAACACACTCTGAAGTTATAGCCTCTATTGTAGAACATTTTATACAAACTTTTAAAACATAGATATGGCATTTCTTCACAGCTCAAAATTCCCACAGATATGTGGACGTGTTACCCGCATTTATAAATGTGTATAACAACACACATCAAAGATAAGATCTATTAAAACTTCTGCCGTAGCTGTTACACCCCAGAATTCCTTGGAGGTCTGGAAAAACCTGTATGCCAAAAGACTTTTTGAAAAGGAAACACAAACTCCCCTTAAAAAAGGAGATCATGTGCGGGTTGCAAAACTCAGGACCGTCTTTACAAAGGGGTATAAGCAGCACTACAGTGATGAGGTCTTTATCATAGATGGTGTGGCTTTTGGGGAAAGTCTTTACATATACAGACTAATCGATTACGTAGGGGAAGCTGTTTAAGGTGTTTCCTATAAGGAGGAGATCCAGAAAGTCAGCAAAGACCAACACAGAGTTTATAGAATAGAAGAAGTTATAACTAGCAAAGGAGGAGGCGCTAGGAAGCAATGTCGAGTTATATGGAAGGAGTGGCAAGTGAAATTCAACAGTTGGGTGGACGCCAGCTCTCTAAAGGCCCTGGGTGTATGGCCGGAGAGCCATGTAATCTAGACCTTTTTACATTATGCTCCCCAGCAACGCTACCGCAGATACATTACCTGAGAACACAGTATCCAACTTCATCCTAAAGCTGGCCAAACCCATACATTTGGAAGGACAGAGGACTGTGGCACTCACTGAAGTTCAAAACATCAGTTCATGGGATACTTTAGGCAGTGGGGAATGCCACGTTCGTCATAAAACAAACAAACCCTCTGAGGCTTTCATCGGGACGATTCATCAAGGGGTACAACCCAAATATACAGGATCTTGTCAGAGCCATCAACAAAAGCATATCAATGTCAGGCTGAGTCTTGCCAACAATCCGCAGGAGCAGCTGAACCACAACAGACCCTCAAAGGCGTGAAGCACTCAACTCCTTGAACTACAGTTAAGCAAATCACACCCCCGGGGGAAAGAGGGAAGTGGAGAAAATAACAAAGGAAGACTCCTTCAGTACACCCAGGATAATCTGCAGCAGGAAGAAAGAGCACATACATTCATGTTAAACACAACATTTGCCATCTCTCTTTCTAACATTGACTACTTGATAAGTGAATGTATACCTGTTAATCCTCAGCAGAAAGCCTTGAGGACGAAACCTTTCTCTTTTGAGTGAACTGGAGCAATGGACTCCCTAGTTACATTTATGCTACTTATTATTTTAACTTTGCTGAAACAAACGTGATGCTTTGCCTTAGTCTTCTTTTTCTAAATAAGACTCTGCCCTTTGAAACTGGTCTCTTGCAGGAATGTCAACCAATGCTATGTGCCACACACTTTATAATGAGGCTTGCAATAAGTAAGAACTAATTACGTTTCCCCTTTCTACTTGCCAGGAGAGGTTAAATGTTTGTGGCTCTCTGCTCGTACCAGGCACCCCTGTCTCCTCAGGAAGTAAATTAAAAGAACAAAGGCAGTGATCTTCACGCTCTCGTGTCTCCACGGATATAAGTTCTGTCTCTGCGCTACACGTGAGATATAAAAAACAAAATGAAGCTGTAGTTCATTCACTTGCCTGCGGACTAAATCTGTCCTGACCAGGAACACATGCAGTCTTCTTCCGACGCCAACGACGTAACCCGAAAGAGTTTCACGCAGTCGGGAAGGAAAAGGAATCAAATGATGCGCTCCGCTACCAAAGAGCGGTTCAGAGCGCAGGGAGTTGCTTAGCAACTTGGTCCCTAGTAAACTCCCTCTACTGATTACGATCTCAGTAAATATCCCGAAGCGCCATAGAAAACAGATGCATAACGTTTAAAGAATGAACCGGCTGCAACATAAAAAACAATTACATCTGCTACGATTTTAAAGCTATGTAGTTGGGGAGGTTTATATTACAAACGTCTCACCTGAGTTGAGCATGAGCTTGCCAGGAAACGACAAATAACACACACTGCTGCACTGCTCCTTACAGTTATTGCCAATCACTCAATTTAAGGAAGTCTTTAGAAATAAATTGGGAATTTATCATTACTTCTCACTGAAACTGCTAAAACCTCGCACTGCAAATTGACAAACTTTAAACTCCAACAGGTTTCTTTTGAACTTAGCTTAGTCTTGTAGTCTTGCAAGGTTCTTCTTCAGGTTCAGGGGCTAGGCGCGTCTGTCAGGTTTTCAACAACTGTCAGACTGTATAAAATATTGGGAAATGTGCAACACGTTGGAAGTAGAGAATCGCGGGACAATACCTGGACTAATAAACAGTGTTACATTTGCAGGGATGAAGAGCTATGGAGATCCCAGGGCCTATATGGAATGTTATAGGACCCAGGCCGGCTATGGCGATCAACCATACTTAGTGTGAGCCCCGTAATGTATGGAGTCGGCTTAGCAGTATCTTTAGAAGTCTCTTCAGACATGCAATGCCCTTACAATGCTGCGGTTTCTAATTAGCTAAACCACACGTGATAATGGCTGCCACCAGTATTGCAAAAGATGTAATGAGGAGTAAGACAACAGTAGTTGCCAATCGTCTCACCAAACAGAAAAAGGAGGGGCAGGGTGGATCAGGCTTCATTTATAAACCTTGTGAGAGTTCTAAGAGGAAGAGGTCCATATCACATTCATGCAGCGCTCCAAAAAACATAAAGAAAAGAAGCTGAAGGGCCTGACTCAGACATCAAACTAAGAAGAAGCACGTTAGACCTAAAAGACACAAGGGCTGTTATATTTTCTAAAGAACAATGGCCTTCTAACATGGTTCATCCGGGGAGTGTGTGAAATCAAAGCGTGATCTCTTAAGTGTACCGCCAACCCAAACCAGTATTGAGAACAGTTTTTCATGGAGTTGTCGCCTCTGGCAGTGTTATTGCTGCTAGCCCCATAGAATTCTTTGTACAGGGTTCGACCGACATATATCTGGATTTGAACAACACATTGTTGCATCTAACTTGTAAAATAACAAATGCTGATGGCACCAATATTGCGGCTAGAGAGCGAGTGTCTACTATTGCATACCCCATAGCCACAATGTTCAACCAGGTGGATGTAACACTGTGCGATCGAATTATAACACGAATTATAACACAGAGTGATACTGTGTACGCACACAGGGCCTATTTCGAGAGCATATTAAATTATGGCTCTGATGCTTGGAAAAGCAGCTTTCGGCCGGTCTCTTTCACCAAGACAATGCAGGGCAGTTCAACGTTATTGGTCTGGATGGTGAAAACATGGGGTCCATGAAGAGAGCCTGCTACACCTCGCCCATTTGATTTAATAGGATCTCCACATTCTCACCTTTTCTTCCAGGATAAACTGTTGATTAATGGCATTGATCTTAAGTGAAACTATGCCGAAAGACAGACCCTTTCGCTCTCATTAGGGGGGATGCTGAGCTATACAAGCTAGTCATCATATTGGCTTGTTTGTTCGTTAAACATGTGATTGTCTCCCCAACCATTACACTAGCACATGCAGAGGCATTGAAAACATCAAACGTGAAGTATCCGGTTGAGGGCGTAGCACTTAACGTCTTCAGCATTCTAACCGGTAGCCGGGGTACCAGTCAAGACAACCTGTTCCTGGGGCAACTCCCAGAAAATAATCATCATAGAAATTGTTGAAATAGCGTTGCTCACAGGCACATATGCTCAAAACACCTTAGGCTTCAAACATTGTAAATGAACTATGCAGCATTGCATAAGGATTGTGTATTGATCCCAACCAAAGCATACACACCTAACTTTGGAATTCAAATTTAATCAGGGAGTACATGGGGCTGGGGTATATAACGGGGAAGCACATGTGGCATGCGCCAGTTGCATTTCCACGCAATGACTGTGCCCGTGGCTACCCGCTACTGGCCTTCGTTCTAAGACCCGACAACGCATCAGCTGGCCATTTTAACCTATTGAGGAGTGAGACCCTATGAGCTAATATGAAGTTTGAAGGAAACCTAGCCACTACACACTCTCTTCCAGTGTGGAGCATTTTCGACAGCATTCTTGAGATTAGCGCGCAGCGAAACATACTCTTTGATATATATACATGCATAAAACACTGTATATTATTTGTTAGTCAAATGTTGCAAAGGCGATCATTGTCAGCTGTTTTGAAAATGTGCTAACAATCTGCTAAAAATTGCAAGCAAAACGATCAAATGGTGATGACATTGTTAATTATAAGACATTACACAGCGTGTGCAGATCTCACAGACTTTTATCCTGTGTCAGAAATGCATATGTGTGTGTTCTATTTAGTGTTATCTTGTATGAATACAATCACTTCTTTAAAAATCAACAAGTGTCATGTGTTATTATACAAAGATATGCCAATGTAATAAACAACCAGTTCAATGTATTACTTGTTAAAATATTTATTTACAAAAAGACATATATAATAAAATAATGTTAATACAGAAAGGACAAAAGGTATAAATTGAACAATAATTTTAATACAGAAAGGATTAAAGATATAAGTTATGCTTGAACAATTATTTTAATGCAAAAGATGAAAAGATATTGGTTATACTTCAGTCATTATTTAAAATAAATCCTGACAATGGGTTGTTCGCATTAATCAGACAATCAACTTGGGCCTATTCGTCTTCTGCGAGGCCTATGCACTTCAGAGCTATAGAGGGTAGGGCCCCCATAGTATGGTGATTTGATGGGTAAAGAGTCTTTAAAGCCCAAAGTATGCCATCTCGCTTCAGAGCTCGATGATCGGGATCTGTTTATAGGGGTGGATGGCCTGGGTGTATTTATAGGACATTGTTGCTGTTGTGGGTAAGCGGAGTCAACAGCTTTTAACCTTCCAGGAGGCATTGTTGGATAACATTCCCTACAACAGATGTCCGGATATTCAAATCAGCAACCGCCTGTATGAACTTGTCCCAGCACTGGGGGCATTTTTTATAGACCTTGGCTGTCAACTTGTAATACCCCGTACTAGATTGTGCAGGTTCGAGCTGCTTATAACCCTACCTCTGTAGATAAATTCTCCACTATTGGTCCACGCTACCATATCCTTTACAAGCTCCATTTCATGTAGCAATAATTCTGCATTAGGTCTATAGCGCTGGCTACGTGTATTTACCACATCCGCCACAACACGGTCTACTGCCTGTGTAACCTTCACACTGTTAGATTCACTGGGTGGCATGTACAATGTTATTTTGCTCTTTTCTGAATTACCGTGCCTAGCGTGATTTAAGTATTTATGCAGAATATTTGCATATAAGGCTACTTTATAATGAGCCGTTAAATCAGGCCTGTTTAAAACATCCTTCATTTCAGAGTCGAGTCGCATGGTTACAACCTTTGCTATATCCCAAACCGCCATAGGTGCGGGTGGCAGGCTTTCTAACTGGTGTGTGTCCACCAAATACATTTTGTGAGTGTGCTCCATCACTGACCCCCATGCAATCTGGTGTTTAGTGGTACGGCTATGCCTATGAGAGATCCTATCAATCCACCGGCCTAAGAGACCACTTTTGTATTAGCCTGTATGGATACCTGCTTTTTACCCAGTTTCTTGGTGATGCCCTTTTTTTAACACACGTACTTGTCATTGTGTTAAGGGGTCGTGTTCCTTTAAAGTGTTCTGGGCAAGCTCAGAAATAGCTGCCACTAGATCGTCAGATACCGTAGCTAGAATGGTGTTCCTTTGCTGGGTAGTAGCGTATTCAAGCATTTTGAGCAGCACAACGTTTCTCTGTATGCGTGCTGACATGTTGAAATCTTGAGCACCTACTGATGTGGTGCCGTAGTTAAGGGTGTTTTCTAGATGTTCTAGATTACTGGTAGATCAGGTGGGAATATATCAGTGCGCAATCTTTAATCCTCTAGAGTGGTTGTTTTCAAATCAACCAGCATACATTCGTAAGGTTTACTGGTAGCATCTTCAAAAGCCTCCATGAAGAACTGTGTTTTGGATGAATACATCTGTCGAGCTATGATGGCTAATTGTTGTTTATCACATGGGGTTTTAAATAAAACTTTATAAATAGAATTTATTGTTATAGATTTGTTACTCCTACCCTTGTTGAACAGGTTCCTAGATTGCAGTCATGTGAATACTAGGTAAAGGCTTTTTCTAGTTCAGCTCTCTGACCACCGTGTAATCAAATCATCGACGATTACCATATTCACCATGCTTGGTGGTAGTTGCTGATCATCGCTGAGACTGTCTAGCATACCTTTGTCATGACCGCTGTCAGGAGCCACAAGCTGTGCCACAAGCAAGCCCCCACATCTACTCCGAGGGCCTCAAGACTTCTGCAAAAAGGCTCCTGGAGCCAGTCCTGGCGCATCTGGCACCAGGCTCATGTACTGTAAGGAGATACTTACCAGGCTTACTTTAATTGACTACATGGGTCTTTAAATCCAACGTGGAAGCAACCACACAGCCTAGTTCTCAAGAACCAAGCCATGCGGTCTAGTGTTCTGGGTGTGGCAGGTCTGGAACTACTTTCCCTGGTACTACTTTTCCTGGGCTATTTAAACAACACCCTGACTGCAGAACACGCTTTGCGTTATTGTGCAACTAGCAGCGTGATGCTCACCGTGTCCAGCTCTTGGTCTTCAGCATCTTCCTGTAGTCCTGCAAGAACAAGATTATTCAGTCTTACCTGAGAAAACACCATCCAGCACTCAGCATCTCATCCGGGTTGCAATCTGTTGAACCGAGAGAAGAAGAAACATCACTCACCTATGAGTACTAGCTTAAAGACTTCCGGCGAACCGCTACCACAGCTGCTGCTCGAACATCGTGACCTGTGAAAACGAGAAAAGGAAAAAAACAGTATTAGAGCGAGCGCGCTTCCAAAACATCGAACCCCATCAGTCTCACCTGAATTCCATGGCGCTATGCAGCGCTTCTATCCAGAGCACCACAGCAACATCCTGCAAAGGAAAAGGAGACATATTAAGGTTTACTTTCAATATACAACAACCGCACATCACTTTACTTACCTTAACGGATTCTGGGGGTCAGTTTTTCATCGCGCTCTCATCCAATCGCAGCACCACAGAGGCCTGTAAGGAGAAGAAGAAGAAAACACAGGTTAGCTTTAAAATACAATAAAGGCACGGGCTTCACGCTTTCTCTTACCTAAAATGTGCCTCTCCATACGGCACGTCAGCAGCAAAACCTTCGCACCTGAAAAGAAGGTGATAAAGACATTAAGGGAATCCCACCACAAACAGAACAAAGGCTTACAACTAACAAACCTACCTGCCTATCAGCAGATTTGGCGTCACAGCAGGCCTTGGCCCAAGGACGCCAATGAAGCAACTCGGGCAGCTCATCAACAAACATCAAGCACCCCTGCACAATAAACGCAGAACGGATAGCTCACCCTACAAATAACTAAGGTGAGAAAGAACCAGTGGGAAGGGGACCAGTCAGAGGGAGGTGGGAGATTCATCCATTAGAGACAGTTATCACAAAGCCTCCCTTCTGTAATTGCAGATTCATTATTCAGCACTGGGCAACTGCGCATCCAGGGTTCCAGATCTCAGAGCCTTCCAGACGCCCCCGGGGATATCAGGTGAGCATAACAACCTTCTACAAATTGGAGGTGTTTAAACTGGTGTTGTAAAGTTGTTTAGAGATGCTGCCAACTGCTGTACAGCCATAAAATATTCGATGGAATGTATGATATCACTGTGTGTGCACTTTCTAGATGTTTTCTGACAAAATAACTCTTGCCGCAGCTGGAAGGACCAGCCAGCACACACGAAAATGGATGTTGTAGTCTGTATCCATATGTGACCTAGTATGACCCTGACCTCGGCCTCCCCAGTACACACACTCTCCTCACCTGATCTGCTGGAAGTGTCAAGCTCTTGCAGGTGGCGTCTCGCGAGGTAGTCCTTCTGTTTTTTGGGAAGATGGTGCTTGTCACGGAGGGAAGCCACAGTGACTGCTGTTTAAACAGCTGTCCCGCGACTCCCTTCCAGAACCAAGCCAGAAATCAGGGAAAAACCCCCAAAGGGGAAAAAACCCTGCAGTGGAGCTGTGACGCTCTTCAATCCAGATGTCAGTATGGACCGTTGGCAATGGTCGAATCCGAGGCAGAGCACAGTGTCTGTAGTGAAGGGATAGTCCAGATACCAGGAGTGCAGGAGTAGCAGAGTCCGGGAAGATGCGACCAGTATGAGGCAGGAAGGAAGGCTTGACCTGGATATGGTACCGCTGGATGAGGCAGAGCCTCAAAGATAAGCAGAGAGGCCAGGTAAGGAGAGGGAAGGAGAAAAAAGGAAACAAGCGGTGGGTGCCGCAGCGGAGGGAGAGAAAGACCAGCAGAGCCCAGCTCCGCATAGAGGGGAAGGAAGGTGCCGACTGCGAGAATCCAGAGAGTATAGAGGGAGGCAGAGGCACAGAACAGCACAGGTAGGAAAGTTTCCGTAAGAAAGCCAAAGCCGGAGGACAGAAACAACACAGCGTGTTAACCCGGAAGCAGGAAAATATCCAGAGGAGGGTTGCAACGCAGCGTCGTGCCGGAAGGTGAGGCCTTAAATACGACGGGCCACGCTGCGATGCATCGCTGGAGACGCAGAAACAAAGAAGGGACTAAACTCTACCTCCGCGTTTCCAGCTCCAACGCGGAAGCAACCGCCAATCTCGGCTGCGGCCGGCCTGGCAGATGACAGTATGCCCCTCCCTAAATCGCACCCACCCCGGCTTCCCCGGGTGGAGGTGAAGGAATTTGGCAAGCAAGCGAGGGGCATGTACCTGTGAAGCTGGCTCCCAGGAGTCCTCCGACTCAGGGTACCCCTTCCATGACAAGAGATATTCCAAACATCCCCGGTTATACCGAGAATCCCGGATGGCAGAGACTTCGTACTCCTCCTGAGAGGAGGCAGGAGCCGGAGACTGCCGGAAGGGAGTCCGGGGATGTGGATCAGGGAAGTAGGCCTTGAGAAGAGAGAAATGAAAAACAGGGTGAATGTGTTTAAGAGACGGGGAGAGTCTCAAGAGATAGGCCACAGGATTAACCCTAGAGAGAATAGAAAAAGGACCCAGGAAGCGAGGTGAAAGTTTGGAGGGTCTCGTCCACCTGGGAAGAAACCTGGTCGACAACCATACTTTGTCCCCTGGTTTCCAGGACGGGCATGCTCTGCGGTGTTTGTCAGCACTAGCCTTATTCTGTCGTCTGCTGTCTTCCAGGCTATGCAAAGCGATGGTCTGAGCCTCTTTTAATATGCCACAAAACCTCTTCTGCCATCGAAGAATTCGAGAACAAAGGCACCTCTGAAATTAGGAATCTGGGATGGACCCCGTAGGTACAATAAAATGGAGAGAGACTTGTGGCAGAGTGGAGACCCAGTTATCCTGATGTCTGGAAATGAAGCATCTCAGGTACTGCTCAAGAGTTGCATTGAGTCGCTCCGTCTGGCCATTGGATTGCGGATGGAAACCTGAAGAAAGAGCCCTTTCTATCCCCAATCGGGTGCACAAGGCCGACCAAAACTCCGAGACATACTGACTTCCTCGATCCGAGATCATTTTGTCAGGTAACCCGTGTAATTTGAAAATGTCTCGGGCAAACACCTCTGCCATCTTGGTTGCGGTGGGGAGACCCGCTAAGGGAGAAAAATGAGCCAATTTGGAAAAGGCGTCCACCGTTACCATGATACAGGTACAAGCTTCGGATTTGGGAAGATCCACGATAAAATCGGTGGAAATGAGTCCCCAAGGGCGAGTTGGCAACTCCACTTAGGTAAGGAGTCCGAGGGGTTTGCCCGAGGCATACTTGGTCCTGGCACAAATGGGACATGTTTTAACATAATCCAGCACCTCCCTTCTGATATTGGGCCAGAGGAACGACCTTGAGATTAGTTCAAGAGTTCCGTCGCCACTTCTGTGCCCTCCCATACGGGAGTCATGACACCAACTCAACACCTTGTCACGTAGGGGACCTTCTGGGATGTACCACTTCCCTTTATAGAACACCCAGCCGTCCTTCATTTGAAAAGTGGGAATCAGAACGGAAGGAGAGATGGGGTATCTTCAGCATGACAGTGGCCTTAACCTCTTGGAGAAAGGAGCCCACCGCAGCCAGTATTTGATTCCTGTGGAACATGGGCTCGACCTTGATTGCCGCTCTTTCGGTGTGGGAGTCCTTGCGAGACAAGGCATCAGCCAGACGATTGAGTGACCCAGGAATATAGGTGATCCGAAAGTCGTATTGCGAGAACAGGTATGCCCATCTTGCCTGTCTGGAGTTCGAACATTCCATCTCCTGTACAGCCTTCAGGTTTTTGTGATCCGTACGAATGAGGAACGGGTGTCTTGCCCCCATGAGGAGATGCCGCCATTCATCACAAGCCGACTTCATGGCAAGCAACTCTTTTTCGAGAACGGAGTAGTTGAGTTGGCTGGGTGAGAGCGTTTTAGACAGGTAGGCCATCGGGTGTTCAACTCCTTGAATAGTCTGAAGAAGCACGGCCCCAATGGCTATGGCGGATGTGTCCGTCTCCAGAATGAATGGTAGTGTCTGATCCGGATGTTGCAGAATTGGGGCCGAGCAAAAAAGGCTTTTGAGACTGCAGAAACTCTGCTCCGCCGAGGCAGACCAAGAAAAAGGGTAGGCTTCTTTTTTAAGCAATCTGGTGATGGGAAACACCACCTCCGAAAAGTTTGTGATGAACCTCCTATAGTAATTTGCAAGTCCTAAGAACCACTGCACCTCCCGGATAGAAGTGGGGGCTGGCCAATCCAGTATGGCATTCACCTTGTCTTGGTCCATGGCTATCCCTCTCTCAGACAGGACATAACCCAGGTATTGCACAGAAGGTTCAGCAAATCTGCATTTCTCTGCTTTAACGAGTAGATGATTCTTCCAAAGGCGTTCTAGTACCAGTCTGACCTGCTCAATGTGTTCGGTCATGTTAGGGGAGAACACCAGAATGTCATCCAGATAGATGACGACCGATATCAAGAGCATGTCGGAAAACATTCTGTCCATAAACCTATGGAATGCCGCTGGGGCATTCACCAATCCAAACGGCATAACTCGGTACTCAAACAATCCTAGAGGGGTCCATAATGCGGTTTTCCACTCATCTCCTTCTGCGATTCGCAGCAGATGGTAAGCGTTCCGGAGATCCAGCTTGTTAAATACTTTGGTTCCCTGTACCGCCTCAATGATGTCCGTGATGAGGGGCATGGGATACCTATCACGAACAGTAACCTTGTTTAGGCCCCGATAGTCTATCCAGGTCCTAAGATCGGTCGAGTCTCTCTTCTTGATAAATAATAGTGGTGCTCCAGTTGGTGATTTTGAGGGTTGAATCAGACCGTTCTCCAAATTGGTGTCTAAGTATTTCCGAAGAACCTGTCTCTCCGTCTGTGTGAGAGAGAACATCCGTCCGGATGGCACCAAAGCGTTGGCTTCCAGGTCGATGGTACAGTCTTCTGGCCGGTGAGGCAGCAACTTAGCGTGAATGTATTCCTGAAATACCTCTGAGAATCCTGAACAGAAGTTGGGTAAAGCATGAACTCCTATGTGATGGTTGGAAGAGATCTTAACCGGTTGTAGACCTCCCCGACTTTCCAGTGAGAAACATTGGTTACAGCAATAGGAAGAATCAAAACTTAGCTGGTTCTCAGTCCAATTTATTCAGGGATTATGCCGGCGGAGCCAAGGGATACCCAAAATGATAGGGAAGTGGGCAGCCCTAATGATGTTGAAACGTAAGACTTCCTTGTGATGATCTATCGTCAAGGCTAGCTCCTCTGTAGTTTGGGTAATGGGGCTAGAGGATAAAGGGGACCCATCCACACCTTCAACCTTCTGACCCTCCTTCCGCTGTATCCGGCGTAGACCCACTCGGTCTGCCCACAGGGTGTCGACGAAGTTGCCCGCCGCACCGCAATCCAGTCGAGCTAGGGTCTTAATTTGTCGGCCGTCAAGGTCAAGAAGTACCGGAATCACCATAAGTCTGGAGTCGTCCTGTGACTCGGGTGAGGAAACCGAGAGGGAGACATAGGGATGAGGAGAAACGTTTGGAGACCCTCGGTCATCTGTCCCTATTGACCCCGAGGCGGACCGTTTCCCAACCTCTTGCTTGGCAGTTCTGTGCAGTCTTTAAGAAGGTGTTGGTCCGAGCCACAGTAGGCACACAGACCTTTCTCCCGTCTGCGACGTCTTTCCGCCGAGGTCAGTGGTGATCGGGTGGTACCGATCTGCATCGGTTCATCCGTCAGAGAGACTGTGGAATGCCCAGGAGAAGAGTGTGCAAAGGGTTCTGGAAGATAACCAAGGCCTTTTTGTTTGCGACGTTCAGCCCTCCTTTCTTGGAGGCGATATTCTATGTGAAGGGCCGCAGCAAGCAGATCCGCGAATGTGGGTGAACGAGGGGACCTCGCAAGCTCATCCTTAATTTCTTCCTTCAAACCCCTTCTGAAAATGGCGTATTGTGCGGATTCGGCCCATCCTGTTCTGGCCGCCAACGTTTTGAAGGTTGAGATGTAAGACAAGACATCCAGGGAACCCTGTTTGACGTCCAGCAAATCTTCACAAGCAGTAAACGATAATTTCGGGCGTTCAAAAGTCTGCTTTAGCAAATCCTGAAACGCAGAGAAATCCTGTAAAATGGCGTTACCACTGGTCACTAGCGCAGTAGCCCAGGATAGTGCGTTTCCTGTCATATTCGAAATCAGAAAGCCCACTCGGGCTTGATCAGAGGCAAAAGTGCGAGGGCGGAAGGTGAACTACACCATGCATGCTTCTAGAAACTCCTTCTCCTTCTTGGGAGAGCCGCCAAATTTTCCGGAGGATAGCGCCATGGATGGCAATTCAGGGGGAGCGGGTTCTCTAGCGGAGACCATCTGTTTTAGCAGAGCGTTCTCGGTCTTTACCCCTTGTAGCTCCTGGGACATTGCTTGGAATGCCTTCCATAACTCTTGGACTTGATCCTCCGCCGATATCGTGATTCCTTTTGGCGTTGCAATCTGTGACCTAGTATGCACCCTGACCTCGGCCTCCCCAGTACACACACTCTCCTCACCTGAGCTGCTGGAAGTGTCAAGCTCTTGCAGGTGGCGTCTCGCGAGGTAGTCCTTCTGTTTTTTGGGAAGATGGTGCTTGTCACGGAGGGAAGCCACAGTGACTGCTGTGTAAACAGCTGTCCCGCGACTCCCTTCCGGAACCAAGCCAGAAATCAGGGAAAAACCCCAAAAGGGGAAAAAACCTTGCAGTGGAGCTGTGACGCTCTTCAATCCAGATGTCAGTATGGACCGTTGGCAATGGTCGAATCCGAGGCAGAGCACAGTGTCTGTAGCGAAGGGATAGTCCAGATGCCAGGAGTGCAGGAGTAGCAGAGTCCGGGAAGATGCGACCAGTATGAGGCAGGAAGGAAGGCTGGACCTGGATATGGTACCGCTGGATGAGGCAGAGCCTCAAGGATAAGCAGAGAGGCCAGATAAGGAGAGGGAAGGAGAAAAAAGGAAACAAGCGGCGGGTGCCGCAGCGGAGGGAGAGAGAGACCAGCAGAGCCCAGCTCCGTGTAGAGGGGAAGGAAGGTGCCGACTGCGAGAATCCAGAGAGTATAGAGGGAGGCAGAGGCACAGAACAGCACAGGTAGGAAAGTTTCCGTAAGAAAGCTGAAGCCGGAGGACAGAAACAACACAGCGTGTTAACCCGAAAGCAGGAAAATATCCAGAGGAGGGTTGCAATGCAGCGTCGTGCCGGAAGGTGAGGCCTTAAATACGACCGGCCGCGCTGTGCTGCATCGATGGAAACGCGGAAACAAAGAAGGGACTAAACTCTACCTCCGCGTCTCCAGCTCCAACGCGGAAGCAACCGCCAATCTCGGCTGCGGCCGGCCTGGCGGATGACACCATAAGACCTGCTAATCAATAGCTCTAGTGATGGTCAAGCCTTCTAGGGCTAATGTCGTTTTATCAAACAGGATGCTAAGAGTCTTCTGGAGCGTAATCATGCTAATTTCCCTCAATATTTGTTGCTTACGATACACGGCTGTGTAACAGTAATAGCTTTTGGGTTGTCATCCCCTGTGTATGTGACTGTGCAAGATCTTTCAAACTGTCAAAATATATCTTGGCTGTATTGTTAATATTCAGCATTACGCCTTTCACTAACATACTGACAGTCCCTACTGGAGTGCGATAGATGTATGTTTTAGGCCCTACATATACGAACTCCACAATGTACTTGTTGGGGGTATTTCTGTGTCATGGTCATAGGGCCAAGAACACAAACATTAAAGGGCCACATACACAGGGGCCCCGGATGGACACAGTCCTGGCACCTTCGGCGCCAGTCTCATGAATAACAATAAGCAAGAACCTTTATTTTGGACAAGAATGCTTTTATTTGGACATAACACCTCATTTTGTGTGCAAGGTGCACTTAACATGGGAACTTCCATCACTAAAGCAGCCCCACATGTTCTCTTGGGTGTGGCTGCTGCTGATATTGGGTTGCCTTGCACGTGCTGACTCTCTAGGAGTGGCAGGGTGTGGCAGGCAAGCGAGGCCTAGTGGGCGTGCCCACGATCAAAGCTATATAAGCTGCTCCGATCCTTGAGGCAGACGCTTCGTGTTATTCTGCAGCATAACGTTCACCGCCGCCTGGGATTAAACTTACATTTGGAAATCCTGCTTCCAGCTTTCATACTTACCAACTGGGGAACCTGCTCTCACCTGTGCGCGTCTTCATTGATCCTGACATTCTACTCCAAATCTTCCGGAATGCTGACATCTTCTTCTTGACACCGCAGTTCATCTTCAAAACTTCTGGGACGCTGGAATCTTCATCTTGGCACCACAACACGACACGCTTTGTCAGCGACAGCATCACCTGCAAGTAAAAACGAAAGGCAAGGTTAGACACTTAAAAGACATTGAGCCTCATTACACGGTAGGCGCTAAGGGATTACCTGTACTGGTAAAGTCACCGGTGCCGGTAATCCCTTAGCGTCCTACTACGAGGTCCCTCAGCGGGTCCCATTCTTAACGCCTGGTCTGACCAGGTGTTAAGGACGGGACCCGCTAAGGGACTTCAGAGATAATTAGGGTACCGCAAATTGCGGTACCGTTATTAGCTCCTTCCCAATTCCCATTGAGCCCAATGGGGGCTCGAATGGGAATGGGGAATGCTATTTGGCATGGGGACTTCCCGGGTCCTCCAGGGTCGGAATGACCCGGTAAGTCCCCATACCGCCTACCCGGACCCGGTATGCGGTAAGGGAGCAGCCATGCCGCTAATAGTGGCATGGTTACCTCCTACCGTGTAATGAGGCCCATTCAGTTTAAGGTTGCGCTACCACCAAACCTCACGCTTTGCCATAAACCATCACTCACCTGTTGTCGGACATTGCGGTTTCAACCATCTTCTTTCTGGCCGTGTTCCACGCCCCCACAGCTGCTTTTGAGCTGCATTTCCAGCTATTGGGAAGAAAACAGAAGAGAAAATGTTATTCAGGAACTAACAGCAATATTGAGAACAATAATACCAAGACAGAAAACAAGAAGAGGCAAAGAGAAAACGGAAAGGGAAAGAGGCAAGATGAGAAGCATAGTCGCAGCTGGACTCGACTATTACTTACCAGGGATCAGTGAAGGAACTAGATCCAATCGACAAGCGCCCCTGCCAGAAGTAGCAGGACGGAGAGTTTAACATCAATAATTAACAGGTGAGCCCTATGGGCCGGTACATGCCCACAGAAATCGAACCTTGGGTAGAAGGGTTTGAGAGGCACAATATCCACCGATCAGTGCACTCACGTTTTCTCATTTCCACGCAGGAGCAGTGTCACCAATTGCCTCCGCTCACTGCTTATCCACATAGGGAAAGATCGACGGGGTGATCTAACTCATGGGAGGGCATCAACCATGCCCCAACACCTCTGCAGAGACCACGTGAGCGTAACAGAACGCAAAGCCTCTACGACTCTCTGCCTGGGCGTTATGGAAACTTCTGAGACAAACCAATTGGCCCAATTACTAGGATAATTACGGGCTGAAGTACATGCTTCAAGGCAGGAAGCCAGTGCATTAAGGAGGGATCTATTGTAACTCGAGAAAGAACCAATGACTTGGCAAGACAGATGCTACAGGCACGGGCAGGTTCCCTTGCCATTCTTCCATGCCACAGCAATCAACACCGGTTCAGGTGGTCCTTCCAGGAGCAGTGCCTTTAGCCCCGCCCGATCGCTTCATCAGCGATCCAAACAAGTTCGCCATATTCATGAACCAATTTCGCCTTCATTTCTTATGCAGACCAGGAGCCTTTCCTAATGATCAAGCCAAAGTTGCATTCGTACTCTCATATCTAGGAGGCAACGCAGCGGACTGGTCAATACCATTGGTCACTCAAGATGATCCTTTGCTTCGGAACTTTGGGGATTTTCAGCATGAGATGGAGAAATTGTTTGCCCGACATACTCAAGGACAAGCTCTGGACAACGAATTGTTGTCACTCAGACAGGGGAATCAAGATCTATTAACCTACATTGCAACCTTTAATCGTCTCATAGCCCAGACCAACTGGCCAGAAGAAAAGAGAACTATGCTATTTTATCGAGGGTTACGTGGAGAACTTAAGGATGTATTGGCTCAAGTTGTGAAACCACCTGAGGGGTGTGCGAACTACATAGACCTGACAGTGCAACTCGATCATAGGTTGCAGAATAGGAAAATGGATTGAGCCAGAAAAGAGGGAAGGTCAGTTTATGTGCGACCCCGTGAGAACCAGACCAAACCACACAAACAGTCGCAACCAATTCAAATCGGTGGTTTACGGAGTCCTCTGACCAAGGCGGAAAGAGAGAAAAGAAGGCAGCAACAGCTCTGCTTATATTGTGGTAATGCAGGTCACTTCCTCAGTGAATGCCCAGTAAAACCACCCAAGAAAATAGTTGGAGCAACGGACAAAAAAACCGACAAAGACGTACAGGACTTGGGAAACTCCAAAGCTCGGCGTGCGTAGGGGTCCACTTGTGGAGCGAGAAAAAGGAATCCATGCAGACCTCACATCTAGTCCTTCCGTTACTTTTAGTGAATCACAAGCAACCGTCAAAGATCCATGCCTTGGAGGCGTACATTGACAGTAGAGCTGTGGGTTTAGTTTAGTTTCTTTATTTATACCGCGCGCCGAACCCTGGGGTATCTGGGCGCCGGAGACATAGAGGAAGTTACAGCAGAGTATATACATACAAGATGATAACAGTAAGTGCAGTTGACCAGGTTACATGGTGGTCGGCAAAGAAAACAAGTACATTAAGTAGTGTGTCAGATAGCAGTGGGATGCTTGTTGGCGAGCCAGGACTTTGTTTCTGCTCTGAAAGTCCAAAAGGAGTGTTCTGCTCTAAGTTTCAGTGGTATAGTGTTCCATTGGTTGGCGGCGAGGACTGGGAAGCTGGAGCTGCCTGCTTTTTTTTTAGGGAGAATTTGGGGATGGAAACACAGTGAGAGTACAACGTTCTAGTTGGTCTGGTAGAAGTGTGTTTGATGAACTTGTCTGCCAGGTATTTGGGGGCGACATTGGAGAGGCATTTGTGGACGATGATGAGGGATCTGGGGTGATTCTATCTCATACAGGGAGCCAATGGGCATCTTGTCTAAAGCTTGAGATGTGTGAGTGTTGCGGGATACTCACAGCGGCTCTGAGTGCATTATTCTGTAGCACGTGCAGTTTATTCAAATTGCGTTCTGAGGAGCCAGGAAAGAGAGTATTGCAGTAGTCAATTTTTGAAAGCACTAGCGCTCTGGCTAGTGTAATGCAGCTGGAGGGCGAGAGGAAGGGTTTGCAGGCATTCATGAGCTTATTTGTATAAGCTATGGAGGAGGCTGTGGCGTTCACCTGTTTTTTGAGCGACAGTGTGGAATCTAGATAGACCCCTAGAGTTTTAAATTCTTTGGCCACAGCGAATAGGTTACCGTCTATGTTGAAAGACGCGTAATGGGTGTCCAGTTTGTTTAGTCATGGTTGGGAGCTGACAAGAAGAAGCTCAGTTTTCTCGTCGCTGAATTATAAGCCGTGTACTGCCATCCAGGCTTGGATCTCCAGGTAAAGGTTGTTAATCCGTGTGGAATCCTCTTCATAGCAGCCTAATAGGGTGATGAGAACCTGGGTATCGTCAGCATAATTTGTGTATGTGACCCCTAGGTTATCAAGGCGGTCAAACAATAGCTTAGTGAAGATATTGTATAGGGTCGGCGAGACGCACGACCCTTGTGGGACGCCACAGAGGATGGGGATGGGGTGGGCTGAAGCCCCTGGAGAGAAGACCCAGGTGGTACGGTCGGCTAGGAAGGATTGGACCCAGGCAGTCGCCTGGTTAGAGAAAGCAGCTGAGGCCGTCAGATGTTCAGTGAGGATCTGATGGTCAACAAGGTCAAAGGATGCCGAGAGGTCAAGCAGCAGGAGAATGGCTAAATTGCCCTTATACTTTGCCTCGTCCATCTGGATTTTTAAATCCTACATTGGTAACTAAATTGACCAAGATCTGGCTATGCGAATAGGCCTTCCTCTCCAACAAAAGCAGAAATCGGAAAACGTCACTGCAGTGGATTGTTCTCAGCTATCATCCGGCCCAGTGTCACAATACACTGAGAAAGTCAAGCTTCTGTTGCAGGACTGGCATTAAGAGGACATTACCTTCGATCTCATTAGTGCTCCTCAGTTCCAGATGATATTGGGAATGCCTTGGCTGGAGACCCATAACCCTAGGTTCGACTGGCGAAAACGAGTTCTGACCTTTCCTCCGATTGTGCCGATACCTGTTACAATAAAGACGTTGTCAACCTGAAACCAAAGAAAGAAATCGTGCTGGGCCTCACTGACTTTTTTACCACTTGAATACCTGGATTACCAGGATGTCTTCCAAAAATAGCAGGCCAATGGTTTGCCCCCGCACAGACCCTACAATTGCCAAATAGACCTCGTACCCAGAGCCCAGATTCCCTGCAGCCAGATTTACGGTCTAACAGAGCAGGAAAACCAACATCTTAGAACTTACCAGGATCAGTATCTGGCATACGGTTTTATCCGTCCATCCAAGTCCCCTGCTTCATCGCCCCTTTTCTTCGTGCCTAAAAAGCAGGGGGACTTAAGAACCTGTATTGACTACAGAGCAATCAATCAGATCACAGTAAAAAAACGATACGCCTTACAACTTATACCAGAACTCCTAGATCAGGTGAAGCATGCTCAGATTTACACAAAGCTGGATTTACGAGGGGCCTACCATCTTGTGAGAGTCAAAAAAGGAGATGAGTAGAAAACAGGCTTTCGCATTAGAAATATGACCTCTTCGAATACCAGGTCATGCCCTTCGGGTTATGTAACGCCCCCGCAGCGTTCCAATTCTTTATGAATGACATGCTCAGTGAACTATTGGACGTTTGTGCACTTGTCTACATAGATGACATTCTCATTCTCATCTACTCAAATTCCAAGCAAGAACATGTTGGTCATGTCCGGGCAGTTCTAGAGATGCTTCGACAACACCAGTTGTATGCCAAGCTGAAAAAATGTTTCTTCCATGTGACCGAGGTCGAATTTCTCGGTTTCATGCTCACATCACAGGGCGTACATATGGACACGCGAAAGGTAGACACAATCCTCCAATGGCCTTCACCAACATCCACGAAAGGAGTACAAAGTGTGCTCGGTTTCGCCAATTTCTCTTGTCGATTTATCCCTGGGTTTTCGCAATTTGTACACCCTATTACCTCCCTGCTGAGAAAGAACAAGACATTCAATTGGTCCACAGAAGCTGGGGAAGCCGGAAACTGAAACTAGCATTTACCACAGCACCAGTTCTTAAACACCCTCGACCAGACCTGCCATACGTGGTTGAAACAGATTCTTCAAATGTGGCGATGGGAGCGGTATTGTCCCAATGGAACCCGGAAACAGGACAGTTACATCCCGTCGAATTCTGGTCCCGCAAGTTCTCTGCCCCCGAATTGAACTACGCAATCACAGATAAGGAATTACTGCCGATTAAAGCAGCACTCAAGGCATGGAGACATTATCTTCTTGGGGCAAGACACACGGTCACCGTCATCACGGACCACCGTAACGTACAATACTTGAAGACTGCCAAAGCACAATCCTCGCGTCAACTTCGTTGGGCTCCCTTTATCTCAGAATACGACTTTATTATCACCTATAGACCTGGAGTACGGAATGGAAAGGCAGACGCACTATCACGCATGAGTGAAGAAAAAGGGGCTTTTACAACATCAGATCCTGTGGCCATCATTCCTGAAGAACAAATCCAAACCAAGATCGCCGCCACCACATGTGTAGTGTAGATGACTTAAAAACCAGTTTGCAATCCCAGATGAATCAGTCAACACAACAGGAATGGCTTTTAAAGGAAGACCGGTACACCATTGAAAACAATCTACCATATTTTCAAGGACGCTTATATATCCAGGATAAGAAACTGCTAAATCAAATCATCACAAACTATCCCGATTCATTAGTGAAAGGATATCTAGGAATAGCCAAAACTCAGGCTAAGATAAAGCAAAACTACTGGTGGTAAACTAGACATTGCCCAGTTATTGCAACCTGTGGTGTCTGCGCACAAGACAAGTCTCAGAAGCAAAACCCTGCTGGTTTACTATGTCCCTTGATGGTGCCACCAGCACCTTGGCATACTCTGTCAATGGACTTTATCACGGATCTTCCTCCCTGCAATGGTTACAACACCATCTTAGTCCTTGTGGATTTATTCTCCAAAATGGCTCATTTCATCCCTCTGAAGGGACTCCCAACTGCATCGACTCTCGCTACTGTATTTTTAGAACAAATTATCCGATTGCATGGATTTCCATCAATATTAATATCGGATCGTGGAACTCAATTTGTTTCCTCCTTTTGGAGAAGGTGTTGTACAATGGCCAAAATTGACCTCCGATTGTCCACAAGCCATCACCCCCAAACGGATGGGAAAACTGAACAAACTAATCAGACGTTAGAGCAGTATTTAAGGTGTATGTTACAGCACTCCGAGGACTCCTGGAAAAACATACTCTGGGTAGACGAGTATGCATACAATAACTCTGTTCACACGAGTACTGGGCAAACTCCATTCTATACTGTGCACGGAAGACATCCGCGGATATCAGTATTTGATCCACTCGATACTTTGGAAATGCCAGCAATAAAAACTTTGCATAAAACCATCACGCAGGTTCTTGAGGAAGCGACAGAACATTTGACTAAGACCAAAGAAAGACAAAAACTGTTTGCTGATCGGCACAGAAAAAAGCTCCTGATTACCGGATTCGGGATAAAGTCTGGTTAGCATCCAGATACATACCATTGAAAGGACCAAGGGCCTTCCGCCGCAGATATTTGGGCCCCTATAGTATCAAAGCAATAATCAATCCTGCCGCCATGAAATTAGAGTTACCATCACACATTAAGATTCACCCAGTAGTTCATGTCTCTCTCCTCAAACCAATTAAACCAAATTCATGGATTAGCCCTCCACAAGAGCCCAAATTACTGTAACGCTCACCTGATTCCCGCAGAGGCGCCGGTCTTGACTGGGTGAATGCCGTATCTTCAAAGGTGATGTGTAACACACGGTTGGCTCTTTGGGCTGGACCTCTGTGCACTGTATGTCTGACTCGAAGAGTAAGATGTCTGCAGATAGAAAATATGGGATTAATGAACTGGGGTTATTGGGTGCCTCTCTCCTCTTCCCTTTCTCTTCTCCTGTAGAACCCCAAAGGTTAACGCCCTCACCTTAGGTAAGTGAACGCGGAGCTCTCCATCTGCCTCGGGGCAGGGTGCCGTAACCAGTTTCTTCACGGGATAAGGGTGCAGGCCTCTTGACCTCAGAGGACTGCTGTCCGTCGTTAACTGCACGAACGGTAAATTCTGGGCACTTCAAATGTCTTAAAAGTCTTTTGTAATGATATCTCTTGTGTGGCAGGGTTCCGGCGATGGCGGATGGCGGGCTGATGAGAGTTGAGGATCGAACCCGTGTGAGGAATAGAAGCGCCTGGAAGCACGTAAGTAAGCGCTTGTAGCCTGCTTCACGATGCGCACTAACTGTCCCTTTTATCTTGCAGGTACCAGTTCGGAGCTTTAGAGAAGCTGAAGGGTGCTGGAATACCCACTGGATTCGGCGTGTGAAGGAGTAATGGCACGTGAGTAATAAAGTTGCCCAATGTCTTTAAACGCACCTTCTTTTGTCTTTCAGATGCGGGATGCAGCGCCGAAGGCCTCCGGAGCGTGCGAAGAGCTGGTAAGCTTTTGTCTTTCAGATGCCGGAATGCAGTGCGAAGACCTCCGGAGCAAGCGAAGAGTAGGTAAGCCTTTGTCTTTCAGATGCCGGAATGCAGCGCGAGGCGTTGGTGACAGCCGATGGACCAGGTAAGAGATGCGCTGCCACTGAAGACCGTAGTGCTAACCTGTTCTTTCTTTGTCTTTACAGGTGCTGCTGAAGACTGGATTCCAGGATGGTAAGCCTTTGTTCCCTTAGGCCCAGGATCAGAAGCAGAAGACACGATGAGCGTTCTGCTGCAGAGAATGCAGAATAACGCAAAGCAAGATTCATCCATCGGGTGTGGTTTAAATAGCCTCCTGTAGTGCTTAGGTGTCTCCTTCCACAGCCTCACCTAGGTAAGAAAAGAGTTCCTGCTTTCCAGAAGAGTTCCAGTGTTCTGAACCTAGGGAGTGGCTCCTGCCCCACCCAACAGGAAAAGTAGTCCCAATCAGAAGAGGATCAGGGGCTCAACTGGCAGGTAAGTAAGCAGCATGGTCTGCTGCAGGTAAGTCCACCCAAGCATTATGAGCCCGGCGCTTCCAGCGCTGGGACTGGGCATCTTTATGAGCCTGGTGCCACTGGCGCCAGGACAGGGTCCAAAAGGTCCCAATTGGGACTGGCTGGCACTCAGAACCGGGGTTATGGGTCTGCTTCCAAGGGAGTCGGGCAAGTCCTGATCTTTTGGAAGCAGAGATCATGACAGCACCCCCCCTCAAGGCCCCTCCCAAACCGGGCTTCTCCGGGGGTTTGGGCTTGTTAGGAAATGTTCGATGAAATCTTTTGATTAGACGAGGGGCGTGGACATATTCTGCAGGTTACCAGGATCTTTCTTGGGGACCGTAGCCTTTCCAGTCAATCAGGTAAAATAGTTTAGATTTGGAGATCTTGGAATCCAGGATGCTTTTGACTTCAAACTCGAGTTCTCCATCAACTAGAATAGGTTTTGGAGATTTAGTTAGTCGGGTTTGAGGTTGCACGGGTTTTAATAGAGAGACGTGGAAGACCGGATGTATCTTCATGTGAGGGGGCAAGTCCAACTTGACCGCTACTGGATTTACTATGGTAGTGATGGAATAGGGACCAAGGTATCTTGGGTTGAATGTGCGTGGTCCTTTTAGAGGTAGATATTTGGTGGATAACCAGACTTGATCTCCTACTTGATATTGGGGGGCTTCCTTCCGATGTTGGTCTGCTCCTTTCTTGTATTGTTCTTTAGCCCTTTAAAGATGAGAAACGGCTTCCTTAAAGGCTTGGGTGATTGTAGAATGCAGGTGGTCTACTGCTGGTGTTCCAAGATCTTGGAGTGGATCCAACTCCGAGGTTCGAGGGTGACTACCGTATAAAAGAAAAAACGGGGTCTTCCCAGTTCCTGAGTGGACAGAGTTATTGTAGGCATATTCGGCTATCCAAAGGATATCTTTCCAAGTTTTTTCAGTTTGTTGTAGCATGCAGCGCAAATACTGTTCCAGAGTTTGATTGGTCCTCTCGGTTTGTCCGTCGGTTTGAGGGTGGTGGCTGGTCGAAAGTCTCACATCAATTTGAGCCGACCGACAGCAACTTCGCCAAAAATGAGAAATAAATTGACTACCTCGATCCGAAATGAGAACTGAAGGAAAACCGTGCAGTCGGACGATGTTTTCGAGAAATTCTCGGGCCAGAGTAGCTGCTGTTGGTAAGCCTTTGAGTGGAATGAAATGCGCCATCTTGGAGAATAGGTCCACGATTACTAGGATCGTATTGTATCCGGAGCATGGAGGTAGATCGGTGATGAAGTCCATAGAAAGCGTATGCCAAGGGCGAGGTGGGATGTCAATAGGGCGTAAGAGGCCGGCTGATTTTTCCTTTTGACTCTTATTTTGGGCGCATACTCCACAGGACATTATAAAGTCTCTGATATCTTTTTTCCAAGACGGCCACCAGAAGTAGCGCTTGATCTTTTCTGAGGTCTTGGTCATACCGGGAGGTCCTTCCATTAAAGAATCGTGATAACAAGAGATTACCTTTTTCTGTAAATCTGTGCTGGGTAGGTATAACCGTTCTTGGAAATATAATAGGTTGTCCTTCACCGTAAAGTCTTTTCCCTGCAGATGCCAATTCTGTATGTCTGCTGGAGTTACCAGTAGCCTGGCTTTATCCTTAACTTCCTCTATGGATTGTGTGGCGATTACACCTAGAATTCTTTGTTCGGGAATGATAGGTACAGGTTTATGATTGATCAAATGTTCTTCCACTCCCATCCGAGAAAGGGCATCAGCTTTGCCGTTTTTTGTACCAGGTCGATAGGTAATTATGAAGTCAAACTCGGCAAAGAATAGTGCCCAACGGAGTTGCCTAGAGGATTGAGCTTTTGCGGTTTTCAAATATTGCAGGTTTCGGTGATCTGTAATCACAGTAACGGTGTGTCGGGCCCCCAGAAGATAATGCCGCCAAGCCTTAAAGGCGGACTTGATAGCTAGAAGTTCCTTATCAGTAATAGTGTAATTGATTTCAGGAGGCGAGAATTTGCGGGACCAAAATGCCACGGGATGCAACTGATTGGTTACTGGGTCCTTTTGTGATAGAACTGCCCCCATGGCAAGGCTCGAAGCATCAGTTTCAACGATGTAGGGGAGCTCGGGGCAAGGATGTTTTAAGATCGGTGCAGAGATAAATCTAGTCTTCAAATTCTGGAAAACTTGTTCCGCCTCGGTAGACCATTCAAAACGTTTGTTTTTCTTTAACAAGGCGGTGATGGGCTGGACTATTCGAGAGAATTCGGGGATAAACCTGCGGTAAAAGTTAGCGAAGCCTAACATGCTTTGAACACCTTTTACGGAGGATGGCGATGGCCATTTGAGAATTGCATCGACCTTCTTTGAATCCATACGCACTCCGCTAGGTGATAATATGAATCCCAAGAATTCAACTTCAGTCACGTTGAAAACACAATTTTCCAACTTATTGAAAAGTTTGTGTTGACGCAATCTCTCGAGGACCATTTTCACGTGTTTCCGATGTTCAGTTTCCGATGAAGAATAAACGAGGATGTCGTCAATGTAAACAACAACACACACATCTATGAGCTCTTTGAGGACATCGTTCATAAAATATTGAAAGGCGGCCGGGGCATTGCAAAGTCCGAAGGGCATGACCTGATATTCAAATAGCCCATACTTGGTGCGGAAGGCCGTCTTCCATTCAGCGCCCTCTTTTACTCGTACCAAGTGGTAGGCTCCTCTAAGATCCAGCTTTGTATATATGCATGCTTTTCTGACTTGGTCCAGGAGTTCAGGGATCAAAGGTAACAGATATCTATTCTTAACGGTGATCTGGTTCAGGGCGCGATAATCTATACAAGTTCTAAGGTCCCCTTCTTTTTTTGGAACGAAGAACAAAGCTGAGGAAGCAGGGGACTTGGAAGGACGAATAAACCCATTCGCTAGGTATTGATCCAGGTATTGTCGGAGGTGAAGATTCTCAGGCTCGGTGAGGGCATAAATTCTACTACAAGGAGGAGTAGATCCAGGTATCAGGTCTATCTGGCAGTCATAAGACCTATGAGGAGGTAGAGAGTTAGCCTGATCCTTCCGGAAAACATCTTGGAATTCTAGGTATTCAGGAGGTAACTGGGGAGCCTCTGAGGAAATTGCTGCCAGTGCAACACCAGCTCGAGGGTGACAAGTAGAGACACATTCTGGAAACTGAACCGTTCTTGCTCGCCAATCGAACTGAGGATTGTGCTTCTCTAACCAAGGAATTCCTAGAATAATCTGGAACTGAGGGGCCTTGATCACATCGAACACGATCTTCTCATGGTGTCCATCTTGACTTACTAGCGTCACTTCTTGGGTGGTATGCGTTACTGGTCCGGAGGCTATCTCCGTACCATCCACCGTAGTAATGACGTCCTTTACAGCCTTTGGACAAAGAGTCAGATTCATCCTCAAAACCATTTCATGATCCACATAATTGCCGATGGCACCGCTGTCGACGTAAGCTTCAATCGCATGTAATCGATCCGGATGTTCAGGGCTAATGAGGACCATAGGTATCACGAAATGCGAGGTCACGGAACTGGTTTTAACGCTCAGCAAGAGGACCTCTATTCTTGTCGGGCGAGGTCGTTTCCCTGCTCAGAGTTTGTGACCCTGGTAACTGCAGCTCCTACTGCCTTCTTGGCTGGTTTCACCGGACAGTCTCGAAGAAAGTGCCCCGAGTTTCCGCAATAGAGGCTTAATTGCAGCTGTTTTCTCCTTTCCCGCTCCTTTTGTGTTAGTGGTCCTTTCAGGCCCCCTATTTGCATGGGTTCCCCGGAGTCTACTCCTTTGGTAGGAGTTGGTGGTTTGGAAAATACTCGAGCATCAAACTTGGAACGATCGGCCTTCCTGTTCTGCAGTCTGTGGTCAATTTGAACGACTAAGTCAATATAGTCCGAACAGTCTTGCGGGGGATTCACTACTTGGGCTAACACGTCTTTGAGCTCTCCACGTAGACCTCTATAAAACAGCGTAATCCTTTTGTCCTCAGGCCATCGAGTTTCCACTATCAGTCTGTTGAAAGACGCAATATAAGCCAAAAGGTCTTGATTACCCTGTCGCAATGAAAGGAGCTCATTGTCCAAGGCCTGCCCCTGTGAATGTCTTGCAAACAGTTTTTCCATACTGAGCTGAAAAGCTTGAAAATCATGGAGAACCGGATCATCTTGATTAACTAGAGGGATCGACCAGTCTGCCGCATTGCCACTAAGGTACGAAAGCACGAAAGCTACCTTAGCTTGATCAGTTGGAAAGGCTGCTGGCCGGCATAAGAAGTGCAACCGGCACTGATTAATAAATACTGCAAATCTCTTTGGGTCACCAAAAAATTGTTCGGGCGGAGCCAGAGGTACATTCCCAGGTAGGTTGATCTGCACTGGGTTGGTAGAGGATGTTGAAGGAAGATTTGCCCCTGATGCGGGTAACGGAGTTTGTCTGGCTTGTGACAGTAGAAATTGTCTAGCGAGATCGTCTGTTCACTCCTTGGAAATAATCAGTTCCCTTCTTAGAGCATTCGTTTCCTGACGGGCTGCATGCACTTCTGCTCTTAGTTCCCCAAGTAACTGGGCTAGCTGGTCGGTATCCGAGGTTTCCATAGCGCCTGGGTGGGAGTTTTGCGGTTGGCTTTGCGTTCTGTAACGCTCACCTGATTCCCGCAGAGGCGCCGGTCTTGACTGGGTGAATGCTGTATCTTCAAAGGTGATGTGCAACACACGGTTGGCTCTTTGGGCTGGACCTCTGTGCACTGTATGTCTGACTCGAAGAGTAAGATGTCTGCAGATAGAAAATATGGGATTAATGAACTGGGGTTATTGGGTGCCTCTCTCCTCTTCCCTTTCTCTTCTCCTGTAGAACCCCAAAGGTTAACGCCCTCACCTTAGGTAAGTGAACGCCGAGCTCTCCATCTGCCTCGGGGCAGGGTGCCGTAACCAGTTTCTTCACGGGATAAGGGTGCAGGCCTCTTGACCTCAGAGGACTGCTGTCCGTCGTTAACTGCACGAACGGTAAGTTCTGGGCACCTCAAATGTCTTAAAAGTCTTTTGTAATGATATCTCTTGTTTTGCAGGGTTCCGGCGATGGCGGATGGCGGGCTGATGAGAGTTGAGGATCGAACCCGTGTGAGGAATAGAAGCGCCTGGAAGCACGTAAGTAAGCGCTTGTAGCCTGCTTCACGATGCGCACTAACTGTCCCTTTTATCTTGCAGGTACCAGTTCGGAGCTTTAGAGAAGCTGAAGGGTGCTGGAATACCCACTGGATTCGGCGTGGGAAGGAGTAATGGCACGTGAGTAATAAAGTTGCCCAATGTCTTTAAACGCACCTTCTTTTGTCTTTCAGATGCGGGATGCAGCGCCGAAGGCCTCCGGAGCGTGCGAAGAGCTGGTAAGCTTTTGTCTTTCAGATGCCGGAATGCAGCGCGAAGACCTCCGGAGCAAGCGAAGAGTAGGTAAGCCTTTGTCTTTCAGATGCCGGAATGCAGCGCGAGGCGTTGGTGACAGCCGATGGACCAGGTAAGAGATGCGCTGCCACTGAAGACCGTAGTGCTAACCTGTTCTTTCTTTGTCTTTACAGGTGCTGCTGAAGACTGGATTCCAGGATGGTAAGCCTTTGTTCCCTTAGGCCCAGGATCAGAAGAGGAAGACACGATGAGCGTTCTGCTGCAGAGAATGCAGAATAACGCAAAGCAAGATTCATCCATCGGGTGTGGTTTAAATAGCCTCCTGTAGTGCTTAGGTGTCTCCTTCCACAGCCTCGCCTAGGTAAGGAAAGAGTTCCTGCTTTCCAGAAGAGTTCGAGTGTTCTGAACCTAGGGAGTGGCTCCTGCCCCACCCAACAGGAAAAGTAGTCCCAATCAGAAGAGGATCAGGGGCTCAACTGGCAGGTAAGTAAGCAGCATGGTCTGCTGCAGGTAAGTCCACCCAAGCATTATGAGCCCGGCGCTTCCAGCGCTGGGACTGGGCATCTTTATGAGCCTGGTGCCACTGGCGCCAGGACAGGGTCCAAAAGGTCCCAATTGGGACTGGCTGGCACTCGGAACCGGGGTTATGGCTCTGCTTCCAAGGGAGTCGGGCAAGTCCTGATCTTTTGGAAGCAGAGATCATGACAATTACTCGATGGGGAACCGGAGTATGAAGTTAAATCCATCCTGGACTTGAAGGTGGTTCGGTCCAATTTGTATTACCTTATAGGCTGGAAAGGTTACGGACCTCAAGACTGAACATGGGAACCCAGTGAACAGGTCCATGCTCCACATTTAATCAAGCAGTTACATCACAATAATCCCACCAAACCAGGACCGGAAGGAGGACCACTCTTGAGAGGGGCCTTGAGGGAGAGTGCTGTCATGGTCATCGGGCCAAGAATGCAAACATCAAAGTGCCACATACACAGGGGCCCCAGATGGACACAGTCCTGGTGCCTTTGGCGCCAGGCTCATGAATAAAAATAAGCAAGAACATTTATTTGGGACAAGAATGCTTTTATTTGGACATAAGACCTCATTTTAGGTGTAAGGTGCATTTAACATGGGTACTTCCATCATTAAAGCAGCCCCACGTGGACTCTTGGATGTGGCTGCTGCTGCTATTGGGTTGCCTTGCACATGCCGACTGTGTAGGAGTGGCAGGGTGTGGCAGGCAAGCCATGCCTAGTTGGCGTGCCCATGATCGCAGCTATATAAGATGCTCTGATCCCTGAGGCAGACGCTTTGCGTTATTCTGCACTTCTATGCTGAGTAACACTTACTGCCGCCTGGGATTAAACGTACCTTTGGAAATCCTGCTTCCAGTTTTCATACTTACCAACTGGGGAACCTGCTTTCACCTGTGCGCGTCTTCGTTGATCCTGACATTCTTCTCCAAATCTTCCGGAACGCTGACATCTTTTTCTTGACACCGCAGTTCATCTTCAAACCTTCCGGAACAGTGACATCTTCATCTTGGCACCGCAGCTCATCTTCAAATCTTCTGGGACGCTGGAATCTTCATCTTGGCACCACAACACGATGCGCTTCGTCAGCAACAGCAGCATCTGCAAGTAAAAATTAAAGGCAAGGTTAGACACTTAAAAGACATTCAGTTTAAGGTCACGCTACCACCGAACCTGGCGCTTTGCCATACACCATCACTCACCTGTTGTCGGACATTGCTGTTCAACCATCTTCTTCCTGGCCGCGTTCCGCGCTCCCACAGCTGCTTTTGAGCCGCCTTTCCATCTATTGGGAAGAAAACAGAAGAGAAAACGTTATTCAGGAATTAACAGCAATATTGAGAGCAATAATACCAAGACAGAAAATGAGAAGAGGCAAAGAGAAAACAGAAACGGAAAGAGACAAGAGGAGAAGCATAGTCTAGGCTGGCCTGGACTATTACTTACCAGGGATCAGTGAAGGAACTAGATCCGATCGACAACGCCCCTGCCAGAACTAGCAGGACGGAGAGGTTACCATCAATAATTAACAGGTGAGCTATATGGGCTGGTACATGCCCACAGAAATCGCACCTTGGGTAGAAGGGTTTGAGAGGCACAATAGTCACCGATCAGTGCACTCACTTTTTCCCATATCCACGCAGAAGCAGTGTCACCAATTGACGCCGCTCCACAGAGGGAAAGACCGGACGGGGGTGATCTAACTCCTGGGAGGGCTGAAACCGTGCCCCAACGCCTCGTCAGAGACCAGGTGAGCATAACACTCTGAAGTAAGATCCCCTAGGTAATCACTGGTGCCCAGATTGACATCACCAGGGGCACTGACCAAAATAACCCAATCGGTATCATGATACAGAACCCACTCTTGCAATTGCTCCATCACATCGTACAGCTTCAAGTGTGCGTGAGTGGTTGTAAATAAGGCTATGAATATATTAGTATTGTCAGAAGTTGTTGGGTATTCCTCAGCATATCGCCAGCACAAACAAGCTTTTTCACCATCTATGAACATGCAGCTGCGTATGTCATAAGAATTATGAAATAAATAGGCCTAAAGCTCATCGGAGTCTGTGATGATGACTGAGTTTGACTAATTAGATATTTGTGCAAACTCGCCGCATAGGGAATGAAGACATAGTTTTGCTAACAGCTGCCGAGCAGCGTTGTCTTCGGTGTGTTCCAAATGCAAACTTATACCCTGATGTTTGTAATAATCATCCATGTAAGCCTGTTTAGTGGCATTGTCCACACACCAGGAAGGAAAGCATTTGAATATATTCACAGAAGAGCAATAGGGTGATTGTTTTAAAATGCCATACCTGTTATGCTCACCTGGTCTCTGCGGAGGCGTTGGGGCACGGTTGCAGCCCTCGCTGGAATGTGATCACCCCAGTCGGATCTCTCCCCCTGCGGATAGGCTGTAGACTGTGACAATTGGTGACTCTGCTCCTGCATGGATATGAGAAAAGGGGGAGTGCGCTGCTCGGTGACTATGGTACCTCTCACACCCTTCTACCCAAGGTGCTATTTTTTGGGCATGTACCAGCCCATAAGGCTCATCTGGTATTTATTGATGGTGAGCTCTCTGTCCTGCTACTTCTGGCAGGGGCATTTGTTAATGGGATCTAGTTCCTTCACTGATCCCTGGTGAGTAACAGTCCCGTCCAGCTGTGACTATTCTTCTCTTGATTGGTATTAAGTGTTTCTCAATGTCTCTTGTCTTTTCCTCTTTCTGTTTTTCCCCTTTCCGCTTTCTGTCTTGTATTATTGCTCTCGATTTTGTTGTTATTTCCTGAATAACATTTCTCTTCTGCTTTCTTCCCAATAGATGGAATTGCGGCTCAACAGCAGCTGTGGAGGTGCGGAACGCGGCCGGGAGGAAGATAGATGAAACTGCAATGTCCGACAACAGGTGAGTGTTGGTTTAAGGGAACGCGCGAGATGGGATCAGAGCGCAACCTTAAACTCAATGTCTTTTTAATGTCTAACCTTCCTTTTGGCTTTTTCTTGTAGGTGCTGCGGTCGCGGACGGCTGCGGTGTCAAGAAGAAGAATTCAGCGTCCCTGAAGTCTTGAAGGTGAGCTGCGGTGTCAAGATGAAGAGTTCGGCGCTCCGGAAGGTTTGAAGGTGAGCTGCAGTGCCAAGATAAAGAGTTTGGCGCTCCAGAAGATGTGAAGAAGACGTGCACAGGTAAGAGCTGATTCCTCAGATGGTAAGTATGGAGGCAGGAAGCAGGATTTCCAAGGTAAGTTCAGATCCCTGGCGGCGGTGAGCGCTACGCTGCATGGATGTGCAGAATATCGCGAATCGTCTGCCTCGTGGATTGGAGCAGTTTATATAGCTGTGAGCGTGGGCACGCCCACTAGGCCTGGCTTGCCTGCCACACCCTGTCACTCCTAGTGAGTCCGCACGTGCAAGGCAACCCAGTAAATAGCAGCCCTACCCCCAGAGTACACATGGGGCTGCTTTAAGTGATGAAAGTGTCCATGTTAAATGCATCTTGCACCCAGAATGAGGTGCTATGCTTACAATAAAAGCATTTTGTCCCCAATAAATGTTTCTTGTTGTCTGTTATTTTTGAGCCTGGCGCCAAAGGCTCCAGGACTGTGTCCAACTGGGCCCTGTCTGTGTTCTTTACCCGCTGACCATGGCAGCACTCCCCCTCAAGGCCCCTCTCAAGGGTGGTCCTCCTCCTGGTCCTGGCTTGGTGGGATTATTGTGATACAATTGCTGGATTAAACATGGAGCATGAACGTGTTAACTGGGTTCCCATGTTCGGTCCTGAGGTCCGTAGCCTTTTCAGTCTATAAGGTAATACAATTTGGACCGAAATACCTTGGAGTCCAGGATGGATTTAACTTCATACTCCGGTTCCCCATCTAGTAATTCGGGCTCTGGTGGAGGACTAATTCGCGTATTAGGTTTCATTGGTTTGAACAGAGAGACATGAAATACTGGGTGAATATTCATGTGAGATGGTAACTCCAAATTCATGGCGGCAGGATTGATTAACGATTTGCTAGTATAGGGGCCCAAATATCTGGCGCGGAAGGCCCTTGGTCCTTTCAACTGTATGTACCTGGATGCTAACCAGACTCTATACCCAACCTGGTAATCGGGAGCTTCCTTTCAGTGCCGATCGGCAAACAGTTTTTGTCTTTCTTTGGCCTTAGTCAAATGTTCTGTCGCTTCCGCAAGAACCTGGGTGATGGTTTTTGTTAGGAAACCATTTCCCGTGATCTCCTCGCCTTACGTTCCAGGTTCTATCAGACATGCTTCTAAAACCGTATGTGCGGTTAAAAGCAAAATTGCCTTCCTACCTGCTTCGGGAGCAATGGCACGACGTGTTAGGACGCGGCTCATGGAGCGCTGCAGATTACCATGCCAACTACATCGGGGTCAGCAGCGTTCCGTGCGTACACGGCGTTGTTTCACATGACGTGATGGTATGTAAGGAGACCCGGAACTAGCCGCGCTGCTCCTAATTTAGTTTCTTAGCTTGTTTGGTTCCGGAAAGTTTACTGGCATTCTATGTTTACGGATTGGCTTATGTTTTACGGATTTTCGACCTGCTTAACCCTTGTCTGCCTTGTCTTGCTCGGTTGGAACTACGACCTTCTGCCTGTTCCTGGATTGTTTTGGTCTACGCTTGGTCTTGTGTTTTTGCCTGTTTGGAACTACGACCTACTGTCTGCCCCTGGATTGTGTCTGTTTTTGTTCAGGATATTGCATGCCTGGAACTCTATCCTACTGCCTGTCAGTGGATTCCTTTGCTTGGTGCTCTGTCACGGTAATTATCTGCCCGTGCACTGCTGCAATCTGACTTAGTTTTCTTGTCATGCTTCCACCATTTCCTGAGTACCTATTTCCTGGGACATATTTGCATCAAACATCCAGAGGAGTATTTCTTTGATACTGAGTACCTATTTCCTGGGACATATTTGCATCAAACATCCAGAGGAGTATTTCTTTGATACTGTTTCTCTTTCCCACATCGACGTTTCTGACACTCCATGAACTCATATATGGAAATTCCAGGCTCACACCCCTGCAAGGAGGATTGAAGCACACCCTGCCTTCTGGTCCACTAAAGGAGTACTATCTATTTTAGGCGTCCTCGTTTCGTTGTGTCCGGTGTTTCTGTGGGTACTAGAGACTGACCACCTCAGGGCTAGGCGTCCTCGTGCCGTCGGTTTCTGTGACCCTAAGGGAACTAGAGACTGGTCACGATTAGAATCTTTTCGTGGGATTTTTTTTCTACCCCTGTGGACGAGAAGTGCCCTAACCCCATCTCCTGGGCAATTGGTGAGTATAAACCCCACATTCCTGTTAGTCTGTTTTGCTAACATTACTACATTGCCTATATCAGGCATGGATTTTGATTCGACTACTATTGTATTGTAGGGGGCTTTGATTCTACGGAGGTTATTTCCATTTAGGATCCATAGATCACCAATCTCCCGTCCAGGTTAGTGCGTTTTCTTTGTGGATATTGTATTGATTTGATCTTGTATTCTGACCATGATTGTGATGGTAATTGGCATATCATTCTCTAGATCTCGGTGACTTGTCCTGAAGTTCTCCTCCTTGGGAATCCTCGTGGAAGTTTCCTGTCCCCACGAGATCCAGTGGTATCCATCTTCTGGTCAATTTTTCTCCGGTGTGTTTGTTCTTGGCTATACACAGGAGTTACATTGTCTTGAGGAATTCCTCGGCTACACTACGTAGGCAAGACCGGCGGATTCCTGACAGAATTAGGAACCTATCGAGATGGAGATCAGTGAGAATCTAGCGGGTATCATGCAACTTGTTGCTGATTTACGGACCGACATGGCCACCGCTCATAATGCCACGCAACGTCGTATGGATGAGCTCCAGGCGGCCATTCCCGCTCTCGCTATAAGTGGGCCCTCGGTCTCCGGGGGATCAACTTCTGGGATGCGGTCAGGGAGTCAGTCCCAGGGACCCGTGTATATGACTGCGCAATTCCCTCTGGCACCACCTGAAAGATTTACAGGAGATTCTCGAGTATTTAGGACCTTTGTAAATCAGTGTCGCTTGCACTTTTTGCGCCGCCCAAATTCGTTTCCTGATGACACTATGAAAGCTGCTTTTGTGCTCTCTCATTTGGGAGGAACGGCGGCCGCTTGAGCCAATCCTCTTCTTGAAGAAGGCAGTCACTTATTATATGATTGTGACACATTATTGGCAGCTATGAGTCGGGTTTTCGATACCCGATACAAATCCCAAGCCACTTATTTAGAGTTACTGGAACTGAAACAAGGGGATTCGTCCTTGTTCTCCTATTTGGCTAAATTCAACCAATTATCGGCAGAAACTAATTGGCCAGAGGAAAAGAAATCCTCTTTGTTCTACAAGGGACTATCTGATGCACTAAAAGATATCCTGGCTACGGTGCCTGTTCTTCCTACTACTCTCCCAGAACCATTGGATATGGTCCTTCAGATCGATGCCAGACGAATGGAAAGAAAGGGAGTAAAAAAAGGTCATGTTTCGGTGCCGGTTCCATTGGTTAGTTCTTGGGGCACAGAACCCATGCAAATCGGAGCGATCCGGGGGCCATTGACCCAAGAGGAAAGGGAACGGCGCAAGAGGGAAAATGTATGCTTTTATTGTGGCTCCCCAGAGCATATACTGCGTCTCTGTCCTCAAAAACCTGAGAAGCAGGGAAACTTGAAAGCCCGGCAGTAGATGGGGTCCTATTGCCGTGCTCTGATCCTATAGACCCTGTTTTTCCTGTGGTCTTTACGGTCCTTGCGCACTTGGAGATTCCCGCTGGCTCATCTTGGACCATTAGGCCAGTTATTGATTCTGGAGCCACGGGGAACAACATAGATCACCAATATGCACATGCCTTGGGGATACCCTTGATCACAAAACCAAAGCCAGAAGTAGTGAACGCAGTCGATGGTACTACGCTCTTGTCCGGTTTAGTTACAGAGAGCACGACCCCATTACGAATGACCATTGCTACAGGCCATTCAGAGAATATAGTCTTTGATGTTATTGCTGCACCCCAGTTTCGAGTTAACCTCGGTCTTCCATGGTTATCCTTACACAACCCCTGCATTGACTGGAAATCAGGGGAGGTTGTGTTCACTTCAGAACATTGTGCAAAGTCTTGTAGTTCTCCACCGGGGTGTATGACTAATCCTTGTAAGTCATTACTGCTGGTGGCCTCAGCGGTCGGGCACTTACGTCCGTTGAATTACCCAGACAATACACCAAATATCAATATGTCTTTGATCCCAAGGGCGCGGAGGTTTTACTACCTCATAGGCCGTACGATTGCCCAATCGACCTAGTGCCATTGGCTAAGCTACCGGTTGGTATGGTTTATTCATTGACTCTCAAGGATGATGCCCTCTTAAAAGAGTATATTGACAAGTCACTTAAGTCAGGGTTTATCTGTCCATCCAAGTCACCGGCGCCCTCCCCTATGTTTTTGGTGCCGAAGAAAGAGGGTGATCTAAGACCCTGTTTTGACTATTGGGAATTGAATGCCGTTACAATCAGGAACCAATACCCCATACCTTTGATTTCTGTTCTCTTGGATAGACTGGGGTCTTCGGAAGTGTTTACTAAGTTGGATTTGCGGGGGGCTTATAATCTTGATAGGATACGCCATGGAGATGAGTGGAAAACAGCTTTTAAGACGCGTTATGGCCTTTTTGAGTATTGCGTAATGCCCTTTGGACTTTGCAATGCCCCTGCAACTTTCCAACATTTTATTAATGACGTGTTCAAGGACATGTTGGATGTATTTGTGGTGATCTATTTAGATGACATTTTTATATATTCACCCAACTTGGAAAGCCACATCCAGCATGTCACATCTGTTTTACAGAGACTAAGGGAACACCGCTTATATGCAAAACACAAGAAATGTGTCTTCCATGTCACGTCAGTGGAATTTCTTGGTTACATCATCACCAATCGAGGTATTTGCATGAGCAATTCCAAGGTGGAGGCAGTCTAAAAGTGGCCAGTGCCTCACAATCTGAAGGCTCTACAGTCCTTTTTGGGATTTTCGAACTTTTATAGATGATTTATTTGCTAATTTTCGACCATAGTGGCCCCGCTATCCGCCTTGACCAGTAGCAAGACACCTTTTATTTGGAATCCCGCTGCTCAAAGGCCTTTGATCTCTTGAAGACAGCCTTTACGATGGCTCCGGTCCTGAAACACCCTGATCCTACGTTGCCTTTTGTAGTGGAGGCCGATGCCTCTGACGTCGCAGTAGGCGCTATATTGTCTCAGACTTGCCCGGATACAGGTAATCAACATCCAGTGGCTTTTCACTCCTGGAAACTCACCCCCTATGAGAGGAATTATTCTGTTACAGAAAAATAACTCCTAGCCATCCGAGAAGCTTTTCTGGTTTGGCACCACCACCTTTTGGGCACCCCTACACCGGTGCAAGTGATCACTGCTCATAGAAATCTGGTTGCACTACGATCCGTGAAATGCCACACTGCCGGACACGCTTGCTGGCATGAGTTTTTCTCGGCATACAATTTCACGATCATGTACCTTCCCGGTCCGCAACACTCTAATGCAGATGCACTTTCTCGTCTTTTTGTTTCGGAGTCCGAGCCGGTACGTGAAGATGTGGCGGTTCTTTCGACACAGGTGGCGTGTGGGTATGTATTGCAAACCTCCTGAGGACTCAGTTACTTGAGTGGGTCCGTTCTGATCCATTCGAGATAAAGGATTATAACATGGATTTAATCCACGGTTTACCATATGTACAGGGAAGAATCTACTTCCCTGATGAACAGACATGTAATCATGCACTTAACTGGTGTCACGATTCAAAGGTGGCAGCACATCCAGGATCAAGGAAAATCCTTGAGCTACTCACCAGGTGGTGTTGGTGGCCCTCAATGGGTAAGACCGTACGCTCATACATCTCTTCCTGTGCGGTATGTGCCCAGGCTAATGGTGTGCATACAAGACCTATGGGTTTGTTGCATCCACTTCCCATTCCAGATACACCATGGACCATGTTATTCATGGATTTTGTTGTTGACTTACCTCCAGTACGAGGTCATGATACCCTGTGGATAGTTGTGCACTATTTCAGTAAAATGGCCCGTTTTGTACATTGCAGAGGGTTGCCCTCGGCACCGGTTTTAGCTGAGATGTTTCTGCAGAATGTTTTTTGCTTCTTTGGTCTACCTACAATCATAATATCTGATAGAGGATCGCAGTTCACATCTCGATTTTGGAAGGCTCTTACTACAGCTTTGGGTATAGATGACCGTTATTCGTCGGCTTACCATCCTCAGACAGATGGGCAAACCGAGCGACTGAATTCGACTATGGAACAATATCTACGATGTCTTCTCTTGCAACATTAAGACACTTGGCTCTCTGTCTTGGGGATGGCGGGGTTTGCGTACAACAACTCTTTACACTCTTCTACCAAGTCCTCCCCGTTTTATGCCTTGTACGGATTTCATCCGCGGTCCCTTCCTTTATACCCGGCTTCGACCTCTGATGTTCCCACTGCTCACTCTTGTATTTGCGATCTTGTCAAGGTGCGTGATGGTATTAAGTTACACTTGCATGACGCACAGGTTGCGGCGAAATCTGCTGCGGATCGTCACAGGTCGCTGTCACCGATATATGAAGTGGGATCACAGGTATGGGTGTCATCCAAACATCTGCGAATCCCGGGACGTAGGGCTTTGTTGCCTCGCTTTGTGGGACCCTATACCGTCTCGGCAGTCTTGAATCCTGTGGTGGTACATTTGCAACTGCCTGATCGCTGGAAGGTCCACCCAGTCTTCCATGTTTCATTGTTGAAGCCATGTCCGCCTTCTACACGTTTACCTGAGATGCCCCACCCTGTTGTTGTGCAAGGGTCTGAGGAATTCAAAGTACATCAGATCCTAGATACCAGGGTTCGTAGGGGACAATGGCAGTACTTTGTTGATTGGTTGGGTTATGGACCCGAGGATCGAACGTGGGAACCAGTTGACAATATACACGCTCCCAAATTACTGTCCATGTTTTGGGCCTCTAGACGTCTGGGGTCTTCTTTGGGGAAGGGAACTGTTAGGAACCATTTCCCGCGATCTCCTCGCCTCACGTTCCAGGTTCTATCAGACATGCTTCAAAAGGGAGGCCACCAGGGGGCGCACAGGCAATGGCAGCCTGAACACGCCGCTCCCGCCGTAACTGGGACACGCAGAGGGATTGAGCCCCCCCGCGAACCCCCCACGGGAGATCCACGGGCCACGGAACCCGTGAACCTCGGGTGCCCCCCGAGGCGAAAGAGCGGCATCTGGGGACCCCCGGGGGCCCGAGAACGAGCTCCGTGGCCCGAAGGGAGGAGCCCCGGAGAGCCCCAGGCAGCGTCTCAACCATCGAGAGGGGAAGTGGCGGCCTGTATTCGGAGGCGCGCACGACCCCCTCTCCTCCCCGAACACGGAGCGCGCCGGCGCCCCGGCAGAAGACCCGCCGGCGACACCCCTGCAGCACCCTACCGAGGAGCCGTCGCGGAGGGGAAGTCCCCCGCTGAGGAGCTGGGAGAAACGCGGGCCGCGACCCGCTTAGGGAGAGGCGGCTTGCCCACGCTCCCGAACTCGGTGCCGAGGTAGGTGGGGGGAGCCCACCCCAGCCCCCACGCAACCCTCAAGGACCCCGGGGGACCAGCCGCGGGACGCATCGGTGGGCTCGGAGGGGCGAGTCGGCCCCGCCCCCCCCTGTCAAGCCCCCCCCCCCCAAAAAAAAAAAAAAAAAAAAAGTGAAAAAAAGTCGGGAAGACGCGGGGGGAAACGCCCCCAGCCCTGGAGGGGTCACAAATCTTTTGGAGGAGAGTATCCTCGAGCCCATCACTTTCCTAGGTGGAGGCCCCTGGGCTCTATCCCAGGGCGAGTGCCCGCCTGGGGGCTCTCGCTGGAGGAATCGCGCCTGAGAGCCCCCCAACAAACCGCTATTGGACAGCCATGGCCGCTCCCCCCCCCACCCTAAGAACTGCTACCAAAGACAGAGGACACAAGGGGGCGAGGGGGTGTGAGGCCCCCACCGGAGGTCGGTGGGGCGAGTGCCCGCCCACGAGAGGCCCCCCACAGAGGGCCACACCGGAAGGAGAGAGAGCGCGTCCCCCGACCGGGCTCTGTCCCTTGCCCCCAGGGGCGCACCAGCGGAGGGGAGAAGCAGGAGGACCGAATGAGTTGGCGCCATACCCTCCAGGAGTACCGCTACCAAGACACCAGCAGGGAGAACAGCGACCCAGACCGACGGGCCGGCATGTCTCATTCCGAGACCCCACCCCTGCCCACCCTCACCATGGAAAAGGGCTTTGCCTCGGTCTTGCAGGAGATTAGGGACATGCGGGCAGACATCGCCCAAAAAATGGAAAACATGGACCGCAGAGTGGACAAAGTCGAGGATAGACTGTCACAACTAGAGTCCAACCAGTCCTCAGCAGCGACCCAGGAGCTGGACACGGCCCTGAGACTAACGGCCCTGGAAAAGAGAGATGAGGAGAGGGCAAGACAAATGGACGACTTTGAAAATAGAGAGCGGAGGAACAACCTCAGAATTTTCGGGGTGCCGGAGTCGGAGGGGGAGACGGAAAGAGACTTGACCAGGTTAGTGAGGGACATCATTACCCTCCTCTTCTCGGATGAGATGACAACCGAACCGACGTTTGATCGGATCCATAGAGCGGGGGGAAGAGCTGGGGGCCCCTGGTCAATTCTGGTCCGCTTCCACTACTACACTGAAAAAGCGAAGGTCCTAGAGGAGGCCAGGAAATCCCGGGAGATAACCTATAACAACGCTCAGGTGGCCATTTTCCAGGACCTCTCATCATACACGCTGGCCAAACGGAGGATGTGCCGCCCGCTGACCCAGATGCTGAAAACAAAGGGGGTGCGCTACAGATGGGGGTTCCCCTTCTCCCTCATGTTTGAATACGAAGGCCAACGAGTGAACCTGATTACAGAGGAAGATATAAGGGGAGCAATACAGGAATACGCAACGGACCCGACCCCGCGGAGGGAACCCTCCGGGTTCGCCGCGGATGAAGCCAGAGCGCGCCGGTCACGAGGAGAGAGGAGAAAAAAGACTGGCCCACGGAAATTTAAAAAATTGAACCCTCCGTCCCCATCAACGGACAGGAATGACACGGAACCCGGCCAGGGTGGAGCGGGACTGTCGGACCCGGGCGAGGAAGGGAGCTGAGGCATCTCACGGCAGGCGTCATCAGCCTCGGGGGAACCGTGTAAAGAATTCATCACGGGGACTCACCATCTGTTCCGGCCCGCAGACAGGCCGTGCTCCAGGACCATGGGGTCCGAACTTGTGTGGATCCTCCCGGAACAGCAAGTATGAGAGTTACATTGAGGGGGGGGGAGAGGGGGTAGGGGGGGCTCATGGAGGCTCTAATTTGGATATTCACCCAGCAGGAGGCGGTAGGCTGGTGGTCCGGCCAGTTACCAACAATGGTAGAACTATTTGGCTGGACGCCGGGGTGGGGGGAGGGGGGTAGGGGGTTTGTTGATGTTGTTACGTTCACAGGGGGGACCAGGGGTCAGTTGGGGCAAGGTTACAGGACCACCTGGGGGGGAGGGGGGGAGGGAAATGGGAGATCAGAGGATAACACGAAATGAGCCGGACAAGGAAAGTGCCACGAGTCAGCTATCCAGTAGCTGGTTATTCTTAGACAATGGCTGAGGATCTGCCTACCCTGGGCGTGGGCTCCCTTAACGTGAGGGGACTGAACACCCCCACCAAAAGATCCCTGGTCTGCAGGGAATTCAGGAGGGCTAAACTAGACGTGCTTTTCCTTCAGGAGACGCACTGGACGAAGGGGAAAGAACCAAAGCTACGGGGGGGGGATTGGGGAAGTCCTCAGCGCCTCCCACAAGACCAAGAAAAGGGGGGTGGCCATAGTGCTAGCGAGGGACATTGGCTTTGAAGTAGAAGCCTCACTGAAAGACCCAGAGGGACGATTCCTGCTGACGAGGGGCTCCCTGCGGGGCTCCCCTTTAACACTTGCAGTTGTGTACAGCCCCAATGAAGGCCAGGCGCAATTTTGGGAGGGAGTGAAGGACAGATTGAAATTATTCGTACGCGGGCTAATGGTGGTGGGGGGGGACTTTAACATGGTCCTGGACCCGAAAGTTGATAGGAAACGCTTGGAATCCCAACCCACCAGGGCTGCAGACGAAATGATGGCCCGCTCCTTCCAAAGGGTGAACACGGAGCTGGGCCTAGTGGACACCATCCCGACCCCTAGGGCAGAACACCCCTCCTTTACATACTATTCTGCAATCCACACATCATACTCCCGAATAGACTACATCCTGGTAGACGAGTCCCTGCGCCCATATGTCTCTGGCTATGAGGTTGACCCGGTCCCCTGGTCCGACCATGACCTGGTCCGTACCACCATTATAGGGGAATGGCGAGGTGGCAGAAAAGGGCGATGGAAGTGCAATGACTCCCTGCTGAAGGACGACGTCCTGGCGCAGGAAGTGCAGGACGCCATTATGGAATACTTCAAGCTGAACGACAATGGCGAGGTGGGTGCGCACGTGCTGTGGGACGCCTTCAAGGCGACCTTACGCGGGGTTCTTATAAGAATGGGGGCTCAGAAAAAAAGGGAAAGGGAGGCCCAAGAAAAATCCCTTAGGGAAAAGATCGCACAGCTCCAGCCGGGAGGCCCCCCGGAGGCACCCTTGGCTATGGAACAGACCACTGCCTTAGAAAATTACAAACTTCAATTGAAAGATCTCTTGTTGCATAAAACTGAGCGCAACCTCCAGCTAGTGAAACAAAAATACTATGAGAAGGGGGATAGAGCCGATAAAATCCTGGCCTGGAAACTCAGAGAGGTCCAGAGAAGCAGAATGGTGAGGGCGATCAGAAACGAACAGGGCTCACTAGACCATAGCACCCCAGTCATAGGAGCGGCCTTCCGACGCTACTATGAACAACTATATTCGTCAGAATATGCCGGGGAAGACACTCAGATTGAGGAGTTTCTGGACTCCATCCAGATCCCGTCCCTGACAGGCGAAATGGCAGAAGGTCTAGAGGGAGGGGTCACAGAGGAGGAGGTGGAGAATGCAATCGGTGGGATGAAGGCGGGAACGTCCCCGGGGGAAGATGGGTTCTCAGTACTCTTCTATAAGAGGTTCCGGTCCATTTTGGCCACACACCTGGCGAGGGTGTTCAATGCAGTACTGGAGGGGGGCACCCTGCCGGAAACGATGATGAGAGCCATCATAGTGGTACTGCCCAAGGAAGGAAAGGACCCCACTGACTGCTCCTCCTACCGCCCGATCTCCCTCTTAAATATAGATGTTAAGATCTTAGCCAAGGTGATGGGAAAACGGTTAGAGGGGATAATGCCCAAATTAGTACACGGGGATCAAGTGGGGTTCGTGAAGGGCAGGCAGGGCTCAGATAATATCAGGAAGACTATTGACCTAATCCACTATGCCCAGGAATCAGACCTAGAGGCTAGTTTGCTTTCTTTGGACTCCGAGAAGGCATTCGACAGGGTCGAGTGGAGGTACATGCAACTCCTCCTCCGTCGAATGGGCTTCGGGCCTCACGTCAGGACCTGGGTTTCCGCCCTCTATGGAGCCCCAACAGCGAGAGTGCAGGTGAACGGGGAACTCACCGACTCATTCCCCCTCACGAGGGGAACACGACAGGGGTGCCCACTCTCTCCGTTAATATACGTCCTGACGATGGAACCTCTGGCCATAGCGGTCCGGGCCCACCCCGACATCAAAGGGATCAAAAGGGGAGAAGTAGAGTTCAAGCTCTCCCTGTTTGCTGACGACATCCTAGCGTACTTGGTGGAGCCCAGCTCCTCGCTCCCCCCCCTATTGCGTCTGATGACAGCCTTCGGGCAGTTCTCGGGACTAAAAATAAATGCAGCAAAATCAAAGCTCCTACCCATGAGGGTCCAGGACCCGAGGTTAGACCCCCGGGACAGGTGTGCGGGGATTGCGGTGGGGAAGGATTCCATCAGGTACTTGGGGGTAACCCTGACTAGAGATCTCTCGAGACTGGCCCCGGTGAACTATGGGCCTACCTTGGCGGGGGTTACGTCAGATCTGAGGAGATGGGATGGTATGATTCTGTCCTGGTATGGGCGCATGACAGCGATAAAGATGAACGTTCTGCCGAGATTACTATATTTATTCACCGCGCTCCCAACGGAGGTCCCCACCCAGTTGCTCCGCGATCTACAAAAAGCAATCCGCGAGTTTATATGGCAAGGGTGGGCCCCGAGGATAGGAAAGGCCACCCTAACACTACCCAGAGAGGAGGGCGGGTTCGGACTACCGGACTTTCTCCTTTACTACCGGGCCGCCCAGCTGCGGGTCTTGCTGGAGCACATGAAGGAGGGGATGGGCACCTACTGGTCATACCTTGAGGATATGGATGCCCACCCTCTGAAAGTGCGCGACCTCCTGTGGCTGCCGCGCAGACTCATCCCTAGCAAACTGAAAGCCCACCCAACCCTGGGAATACTTTGGACAATCTGGAAAGAGGGACCCACAACCTCATACCTCACGACATGGCCCTCTCCAATGTCTTCGCTTTGGGGCCACCCGCTCAAACTAGGTAGCAGGGGTTTCAGGAGTGCCCAGTCCTGGTCGGACGGGGGTCTGGAATGGGCGGGACAACTGTTCAAAGAGGGCGAGTTCCTCGAATACGAGGCCCTGCGAGACGCACTGGGGCGGGAGTCCCTCTCAATTTTTGAATATCTGCGCCTGAAAGGCATCCTTTGCGACCAATCATGGGGCCAGAACCTACGGAGACAGCTGACCCCCTTCGAAAAATTTCTGGACACGGCCACATCAAGGAAGGGGGCGGTCTCCAAAATGTACCGAATACTGAACACCGTTAACTTGGAGGGGAGAAGAGGGTTTCGAGGGTTTTGGGACGACCTGGCGGGAGAACCACTTACAGAGGAGGCGTGGTCCAAAGTCTTTAAGATAGCATTCCATGGGAACCTATTTACATCGGACATGGAGCACAACTTCAAGATCTTACAGGGCTGGCACAGGGACCCGTTGAAACTGTCCAAGATGTTTTCGGGAGTGTCCCCCAGGTGTCCAAGGGGCTGTGGCCAGTGGGGTCGAGGGGGCATATGTGGTGGTCCTGCCCCAAGGGCATATGTGGTGGTCCTGCCCCTGGGGGTCTTATGACAATGTTAAAAGTGATGATTACAACGCTCCCAGCGTTGCCGTTTGTTTTTTCCTTCTAAAAACTACTAATAAAACCAAAGTTTTAAAAAAAAAAAGACATGCTTCTAAAACCGTACGTGCGTTTAAAAGCAAAATTGCCTTCCTACCTGCTTCGGGAGCGATGGCCCGACGTGTGTTTCTTACAGCAAGGACGCGGCTCATGGAGCACTGCAGATTACCATAGCAACTAGGTCGGCGTCAGCAGCATTCCGTGCGTACACAGCATTGTTTCACATCACGTGATGGTATGTAAGGAGCCCCGGAACTAGCCATGGTGCTCCTAATTGAGTTTCTTTGCTTGTTTGGTTCCGGAAAGTTTATTGGCATTCTATGTTTACGGATTGGCTTACGTTTCACAGATTTTTGACCTGCTTAACCCTTGTCTGCCTTGTCTTGCTCGATTGGAACTACGACCTTCTGCCTGTCCCTGGAGTGTTTTGGTCTACGCTTGGTGTTGTGTTTTTGCCCGCTTGGAACTACGACCTTCTGCCTGTCCCTGGATTGTTTTGGTCTACGCTTGGTCTTGTGTTTGTGCCTGTTTGGAACTACGACCTACTATCTACCCCTAGATTGTGTCTGTTTTTGATCAGGATACTGCATGCCTGGAACTCTGTCCTACTGCCTGTCGGTGGATTCCTTCGCTTGGTGCTCTGACACGGTAATTACCTGCCCGTGCACTGCTGCAATCTGACATTGTTTTCTTGTCATGCTTCCACCATTTCCTGAGTACTATTTGTACCTTGCCTCTTATCTGGGATACTGCTGAACTGGAACATATTTGCATCAAACATCCAGAGGAGTATTTCTTTGATACTGTTTCTCTTTCCCACATCGACGTTTCTGACACTCCATGAATTCATATATGGAACTTCCAGGCTCACACCCTTGCAAGGAGGATTGAAGCACACCCTGTCTTCTGGTCCACTAAAAGAGTACTATCTATTTTAGGCATCCTCGTGTCGTCGCGTCGGGTGGTTCTGTGGGGACTAGAGACTGACAACCTCAGGGCTAGGATTCCTCGTACCGTCGGTTTCTGTGACCCTAAGGGAACTAGAGACTGGTCACAATTAGAATCTTTTCGTGGGATTATTTTTCTACTCCTGTGGACAAGAAGTGCCCTAGCCCCATTTCCTGGACAATTGGTGAGTTTAAACCCCACATTCCTGTTAGTCTGTTTTGCTAACATTACTACATTGACTATATCGGGCATGGATTTTGATTCGACTACTATTGTATTGTAGGGGGCTTTGATTCTAGGTTATTTCCATTTAGGATCCATAGATCACCAATCTCACGCCCAGGTTAGTGCGTTTTCTTTGTGGGTATTGTATTGATTTGATCTTGTATTCTGACCATGATTGTGATGGTAATTGGCATATCATTCTCTAGATCTCGGTGACTTGTCCTGAAGTTCTTGTCCTTGGGAATCCTCGTGGAAGTTTCCTGTCCCCGCGAGATCCAGTGGTATCCTTCTTCTGGTCAATTTCTCTCCCGGTGTGTTTGTCTTTCGCTATACACAAGAGTTACATTGTCTTGAGGAATTCCTCGGCTACACTACGTAGGCAAGACCGGCGGATTCCTGACAGTTTTATGCAAGGATTTTATTGCTGGCATTTCCAAAGTATTAAGTGGATCAAACACTGATGTCCGCAGATGCCTTCCGTGCACAGTATAGAATGGAGTTGGCCCAGTACTCGTGTGGACAGAGTTGTTGTATGCATACTCGGCTACCCAGAGTATGTCTTTCCAGGAGTCCTCGGAGTGTTGCAGCATACACCTTAAATACTGCTCCAACGTCTGATTAGATCATTTGGTTTGCCCATCAGTTTGAGGGTGATGACTTGTGGACAGCCGGAGGTCAATATTGGCGATTGCACAGCACCTTCTCCAAAAGGCGGAAACAAATTGAGTTTTGCGATCTGATATTAACATCAATGGGAATCCATGTAACCGGATGATTTGTTCTAAAAACACAGTAGCGAGGGTCGATGCAGTTGGGAGTCCTTTCAGAGGGATGAAATGGGCCATTTTGGAGAATAAATCCACAATAACTAAAATGGTGGTATAACAGTTGCAGGGGGGAAGATCCGTGATAAAGTCCATTGACAGATTATGCCAAGGTGCTGGTGGTATCATCAAGGGATGCAGCAAACCAGCAGGGTTTTTCTTCTGAGACTTATGTTATGTGCAAACACCACAGGTTGCAATAAACTGGGCAATATCTTTTCTCCAAGTTGGCCACCAGTAGTTTTGCTTTATTTTAGCCTGTGTTTTGGCTATTGCTGGATGTCCTTCTATTAATTAATCATGATAGTTCATAATGATCTGGTTCTGTAGTTTCTTATCCTAGATATATAAGCATCCTTAAAAATATGGTAGATTGTTTTCGATGATGTATTGGTCTCCCTTTAAAAGCCATTCCTGTTGTGTTGACTGAGTCATCTGGGACAGTAAACTGGTTCTTAAGTCATCTACATACGTGGTGGTGGCGATCTTGGTTTGGATTTGTTCTTCGGGAATGATGGCCATGGGATCAGCTGTTGTAAAAGCCTCTTTTTCTTCACTCATGCGTGATAGTGTCTCTGCCTTTCCATTCCGTACTCCCAGTCTATAGATGATAATAAAGTTGTATTCTGCGAAAAAGAGAGCCAACGAAGTTGGCACGAGGATTGTGCTTTGGCAGTCTTTAAGTATTGTAAGTTACGATGGTCCGTGATGACGGTGACCGTGTGTCTTGCCCCAAGAAGATAGTGTCTCCATGCCTTGAATGCTGCCTTAATCGCCAGTAATTCCTTGTCTGTGATTGCATAGTTCAATTCGAGGGCAGAACATTTGCGGGACCAGAATGCAATGGGATGTAACTGTCCTGTTTCCGGGTCCCGTTGGGACAATACCGCTCCCATCGCCACATTTGAAGAATCTGTTTCAACCACGTATGACAGGTCTGGTCGAGGGTGTTTAAGTACTCGTTCTGTGCTAAATGCTAGTTTCAGTTTCCGGAAGGCTTTCTCAGCTTCTGTGGACCAATTGAATGTCTTGTTCTTTCTCAGCAGGCAGGTAATAGGGTGTACAATTTGCAAAAACCCAGGGATAAATCGACGATAGAAATTGGCGAATCTTAGCACACTTTGTACTCCTTTCGTGGATGTTGGTGAGGGCCATTGGAGGATTGCGTCCACTTTTCGTGTATCTATATGTACGCCCTGTGGTGTGAGCATGAAACCAAGAAATTCGACCTTGGTTACATGGAAGAAACATTTTTCCAGCTTGGCATACAACTGGTGTTTTCGAATTCTTCTCTAAGACTGCCCGGACATGACCAACATGTTCTTCTTTGGAATTTGAGTAGATGAGAATGTCATCTATGTAGACAAGTTCACAAACGTCCAATAATTCACAGAGTATGTCATTCATGAAGAATTGGAACGCCGCAGGGGCGTACATAACCCGAAGGGCATGACCTGATATTCGAAGAGGCCATAGTTGATAGGGAAGGACGACTTTCACTCGCCTCCTTTTTTGACTATTACAAGATGGTAGGCCACTCGTAAATCTGACTTTTTGTAAATCTGAGTGTGTTTCACCTGATCCAGGAGCTCTGGTATAAGTGGTAAGGGGTATCCGTTTTTTAGCGTGATCTGATTGATTGCTCTGTAGTCAATACAGGTTCTTAAGTCCCCCTCCTTCTTTGGCACGAAAAAAGGGGCGATGAAGCAGGGGACTTGGATGGGCGTATAAAGCCATTTGCCAAATACTTATCCAGGTAAGTTCTAAGATGTTGATTTTCCTGTTCTGTTAGAGCGTAAATTCAGCTGCAGGGAATTTGGGCTCCGTGCACAAGGTCTATTTGGCAATTGTAGGGTCTGTGCAGGGGTAAAATGTTGGCTTGCTCCTTTTGGAAAACATTCTGGTAGTCCTGGTATTCAAGTGGTAAAGAGCCAGTGAGGCCCAGCACGATTCCTGTCTTTGGTTTCAGGTTGACGACGTCTTTGTTGTAACAGGTATCGGCACAGTCTTGAGGAAAGGTCAGAACTCGTTTTCACCAGTTGATCCTAGGATTATGGGTCTCTAGCCAAGGCATTCCCAATATCATCTGGAACTGAGGCACACCAATGAGATCGAAGGTAATGTCCTCTAGATATCCATCCTGCAACAGAAGCTTGACTTTCTCGGTGTGTTGTATCACCGGCCTGGATGATAGTTGGGAACCATCCACTGCAGTGATGTTTTCCGATTTCTGCTTCTGGTGGAGAGGAAGGCCTATTTGGATAGCCAAATCTTGGTCAGTGTAGTTTCCCACCGCTCCGCTGTCAATGTACGCCTAAAAGGCATGTATTCTTGACGGTTGCTTGTGATTCACCAAAAGTACCGGAAGGACTAGATATGAGGTCTGTACAGATTCCTTTTTCTCGCTCGACAAGTGGACACCTACGCTTGCCGGGCATTGGAGTTTCTCGAGTCCTGTACTACTTCTTCTTCGTCGTTTTTTTTGTAGGTTGCTCCAATGATTTTCTTGGGTGGTTTTACTGGGCATTCACGGAGGAAGTGACCTGCTTTACCACAATATAAGCAGAGCTGCTGCTGTCTTCTTTTCTCTCTTTCCACCTTAGTAAGAGGGCTCCATAAACCACAGATTTTCATTGGTTCCGACTGTTCGTGTGGTTTGATCTGGTTTTCACAGGGTCACACATAAACTGACCTTCCTTCTGTTTTAGCTCGATCCATTTTTCTATTCTGCAAGTTATGATCGAGTCGCACTGCCAGGGCTATGTAGTCTGTACACACCTTAGGTGGGTTCACAACTTGAGCCACACATCCTTAAATTATCCACGCAACACTCGATAAAAGAGCATAGTTCTCTTTTCCTCTGGCCAGTTGATTTGGGCTATGAGACGATTGAATTTCGCAATGTAGTTCAACAGATCTTTGTTCCCCTGTCTGAGGGACAACAATTTATTGTCCAGAGCTTGTCCCTGAGTATGTCGGGAAAATCATTTCTCCATCTCGTGCTAAAAAATCCCCAATGTTCCGAAGTAAAGGATTGTCTTGAGTTACCAATGGTATTGACCAGTCCGCCGCATTGCCTCCTAGATATGAGATAACGAATGCAACTTTGGCTTGATCATTAGGAAAGGCTCCTGGTCTGCATAAGAAATGAAGGCGGCATTGGTTCATGAATATGACAAACTTGTTTGGATCGCCGAAGAAACGTTCGGGTGGGGCTAGAGGCACTGCCCCTGGAACAACCACCTGAACCAGTGCTGATTGCTGTGGCGTGGAACAGTGGGCTATCCCAGGCAACGGAACCTGTCCTGCTTGTGCCTGTAGCATCTGTCTTACCAAATCCTCAGTTCTTTCTCGAGTTACAATAAGATCCCTCCTTAATGCACTGGTCTCCTGCCTTGAAGCATGTACTTCAGCCCGTAATTCCTCTAGTAATTGGGCCAATTGGTCTGTCTCAGAGGTTTCTATAGCGCCCAGGCAGAGAGTTGTTGAGGCTTTGCGTTCTGTTACGCTCACCTGGTCTCTGCGGAGGCGTTGGGACACGGTTGCAGCCCTCCCTGGAATGTGATCACCCTCCATCGGATCTCTCCCCCTGCAGATAGGCTGTGGTCTGGGACAATTAGTGACTCTGCTCCTGCGCAGATATGAGAAAAGGTGAGTGCACTGCTCGGTGACTGTGGTACCTCTCAAACCCTTCTACCCAAGGTGGGATTTCTGTGGGCATGTACCGGCCCATAAGGCTCACCTGCTATTTATTAATGGTGAGCTCTCCGTCCTGCTACTTCTGGCAGGGGCGCTTGTTGATGGGATCTAGTTCCTTCAATGATCCCTGGTGAGTAACAATCCAGACCAGCTGCGACTATTCTTCTCTTGATTGGTAGTAAGTGTTTCTCAATGTCTCTTGTCTTTTCCTCTTTCTGTTTTTCCCCTTTCCGCTTTCTGTCTTGTATTATTGCTCTCGATTTTGTTGTTATTTCCTGAATAACATTTTCTCTTCTGCTTTCTTCCCAATAGATGGAATTGCGGCTCAACAGCAGCTGTGGAGGTGCGGAACGCGGCCAGGAGGAAGATAGATGAAACCGCAATGTCCGACAACCAGTGAGTGTTGGTTTAAGGGAAAGCGCAAGATGGGATGGGAGCGCAACCTTAAACTCAATGTCTTTTTAATGTCTAACCTTGCTTTTGGCTTTTTCTTGCTGGTGCTGCGGTGTCAAGAAGAACAATTCAGCGTCAGTGAAGTCTTGAAGGTGAGCTGCGGTGTCAAGATGAAGAGTTCGGCTCTCTGGAAGATGTGAAGAAGACGTGCACAGGTAAGAGCTGATTCCCCAGATGGTAATTATGGAGGTAGGAAGCAGGATTTCCAAGTTAAGTTCAGATACCAGGTGGCGGTGAGCGTTACGCTGCATGGATGTGCAGAATAACGCGAAGCGTCTGCCTCGTGGATTGGAGCAGCTTATATAGCTGTGAGCGTGGGTACGCCCACTAGGCCTGGCTTGCCTGCCACACCCTGCCACTCCTAGTGAGTCAGCACGTGCAAAGCAACCCAGTAAATAGCATCCCCACCCCAGAGTACACATCAGGCTGCTTTAAGTGATGAAAGTGTCCATGTTAAATGCATCTTGCACCCAGAATGAGGTGCTATGCTTACAATAAAAGCATTTTGTCCCCAATAAATGGTTCTTGTCTGTTATTTATGAGCCTGGTGCAAAAAGGCGCCAGGACTGTGTCCAACCGGGCCCTGTCTGTGTTCTTGGCCCGATAACCATGACAATATCTCATGTATGCGCCCTAGTTGATGGCTGCATTTTAAAGCGGCCTGTAACTCGATTGTACACCAAGTATCTGTCAGCACCTTCTCTTCATCAGTGTGTTTGCAACCAGCCTGTTTTGTCTTGACGCATGTACGACAAAACAGGAACATTAGCTTTCCATCTCATCTATAGGACTCACACCTGATCAAACCGAAATACTGGTCTATAGCTCCAAAATGGTCACAGATGATCTTGGGGTATCCTAGCGCATAGTTTTTCATTGTCCACCGCCGTGTATAGAGTTGTGAAATCTAAAGAGTGTATTTGCTTTCCTTCTGTGATGCGATGGTGTAACTTTAAAGCATTTGTACGCCCTCTTTGCAGTGCATCTCGGGTTGTATGGGGTCATGCAGTTTCTTCCTTTTAAGAAAACAACCCATTTTTGGATTGCATTGTACCATTGAGTGCCACTCATGTTCTCAGATACTGACAACGCAAACTCCCTGACTGGCTTGAAACATCTGTTTCAACAGGATGCGTCTACACACCTGCTCATAAGTAGTCACTGTTAGAGTATTGAAACCCCCAGCTGGATAACATTTCAGGCACTCATGATGAAAACAACCGTTGAATTCATAGGCTGTTTCCATACCCCGTATCAAAGCATATTCGTCCAGACAGAATTTACTGGAGCGTTTCTCACCATTCCCAGTTAGGGCATGTTGTATCACAATGTTTTCGGTCTCTGCTAGCTATAAAAGCCATTGAATAGCCGCCGTGGAATAACGTTTTTGATGCTTGTGGTATGAGTCCTAGGGAAGCAGCGCAATCGTTTCAGGCTTTAGGTAAAATTGTCTGTAGATCTGAAAACAGCAACTAGCCAGCGTGACACTTTTAAAAGTATCGACGTATGACATGTGTAAACCACCCTGTAGAGGTGTTTCCCAATGTGTCAGTTGAATGATTCCGTCCCTGAGCAAATGACAAGCCTGCCTTAAAATGTTGACATCTTTTTTACAGTAAGCCCTTAACTCCTGGCAAAAGTGAAACACGATGTGTTCAATTACCTTGTACCATGTCATGAACTAGTCTTTTTCGCTAGGCATCCTGTACTCAACGCCATATTGATTGGGGCCCGGGTTGGGTCTACATAGTTTTGATTAGACGCTGTATTGAAAAGATGTGGAAAGAACCCCTTTGAACTGGGAAAACCAAAAGCTGTTGGAGTTTACTGAGCTTCATGATAGAAAGTTCAAGGACAAATTGTATTTATAACGTTACCACAGGCATTGACATGAGCTTAGCACCATGTGTGATAAGTTTCACTCTAATTCATTCCTTCACCAATTGTATAAAGTAGCCGTCGTACGCTTTGGCATTATGAGCTAGAAATGTGTACCCCATGAATTTAGTTGTTACAAAGGTGTTAACAAAATCACTCACACACAAATCACCCTCGAAATCCCAACAACTATCACCTGTTAAATGTCTGTCTGGCATAGATGTAGTTTGGCTGGTGCGTTATGTCCTCCTGCCGGGCATCCAGATCATAAACAATATAATCCTCGCTTTTCTTTTGAGGTCTACCAGCTGTCATATAACACAGGTGCTCATCCATGTTGACAACAGACACTGTGCATACTGGGCAGACTAAACCATTACACGTATGACTCCTGAAGGTGCGTGCATTTCCCGGATGTGGGGCAGTCAAAATGTGTCTCACACACGACAGCCCTGGCGGCAGCTTTGTCAATGTGACTGTTTAGATAACACACTGTTAGACTGGATAAACTCTGGCCTGGTGGACAGATGTTTAGGGCGCCAACCTAATTATACTGAACAGGCTAACTCTGGGAGCTTAGCCAAACCAATGAAGTTAGCATGGAGCATGGAGAGTGGTCAAGGCTGAGTTTCGGGAGAGGTGAGTGTGGTAAGGGGTCCACAATGAGTCCAACAGAGTTTGTTTGTTTATTTACTTGTTTGTTTGTTTATTTACTTATAATGCGCTCCAAACCCGGAGGTAGCAGGGCGCAGCAGACAAGAATGTGCAAGGCTTACAGGTTACAGATAAGTCATAGAGAGACCACATACATATGCATGTTATTTACAGTCAAAGGAAGGATACATGTGGATAGTAGGAATTCAAATTATATACAGTATATACAGTTATGTAATGTGCAATTGAGTACAGATTGCAAAGATAATTAACAGCTGGGAAAATGTTAACATTACAGTTGAGGACAACAGTGGTGCAAATTCCAAGATAATAGTTAGATAGGTAGTGTCTACACAGTGAAATCGATATGCTAGAGGAGAGAGACTCCCTAACCAACAGTCAGGTTGAGATGGGTAATGAATCGTTTTCTAAATAGCAGGTAAGGTTGGTCTATTCTGAGATCATGAGGCAAGGAGTTCCAGAGTTTGCCAATTTTTACAGGGAAGCTGTTGCCACCAATCTTAGTGAGCCTAAATCTTGGTACCACCAGGCAATTGGTGTTACCAATTCTAGTAGGCCTACTAGAGGTTCTTCTCGTCAGTTTGTCCGTTAGGTAGCTAGGTGTGGCATTGTTTAAGGCTTTGTGAGCCAGGGAGGCAATTTTTAGTTGTATTTTGTCGTATGTGGAGAGCCACCTATATTGACATCTGGTGGATGAGATGTGGAGTCTTTTGTTCATGCCTAGGGCCGCTCTTAGTGCATTATTTTGTAGGATTTGTAATCTCTGAATAGTTGCTTTGGTGGCGCCACTGTAGAGGGTGTTGCAATAATCTAATCTGGAGAGGATTAGTGCTCTAGCCAGGGTAATACAGCTTTCATTTGAGAGAAAGGGCTTACCAGCTCTGATGAGCTTGCATGTGTATGAGGTTGTAGAAGCTAGAGATTTGACTTGTTTTACAAAGGACATGGTAGAATTAAGGTAAAAGCCTAGGGTTTTTACCTCTTTGGATACCTTAATAATATTTCCATCTATGGTAAATGAGGAATATTTAGGACCTAATTTGTCTGAGTACCCAGAATTATGAGCTCTGTCTTGTCATCATTCAGGCATAGGCTGTGTGTGGCCATCCATGCCTGAATGGTGAGCTATACCCTATTCACCATCGCCAAGTCCTCGCGGTGATCCCCAGAAAGCGGGAGGAAAATCTGTGTATCATCTGCATAGTTAGTGTAGGTGATACCCAGACGGTCCAGATCATCAAACAAAGGTTTGGTGAAAATGTTGTATAGAGTAGGGGAGACACATGGGCCCTGGGGAACCCCACATAGGATCGGGGAGGGATCTGCCGGTGCTGAAGGAGAGAACACCCTCATGGTTCTTTCGCTCAGGAAGAATTTAATCCATTTGATGGCCTCTGTGGAGAAATGAGCTGCTGAATGCAGGTGTCTGCAGAGGACTTCATGGTCCACTAAGTCAAATGCAGCTGAGAGATCAAGAAGTAGGAGGAGTGCAGTCTCCCCTTTGTCTCTCAGCTCATCGATCTAGGTTGTCAGGTCAATAAGGGCGGTTTCTGGTCCATGTAATGGAGGGAAGCCAAATTGTCTTACCCCTAGGAGTTTATGTAGTTGAAGGTATTTTTGAATTTGTATGTATGCAATTTTGTCCAATATTTTCAGTAGGAATGGTACTGTCATGATAGGACAGCAGTTGGTTGCAATAAGAGGATCTAAGGTTTGCTTCTTTAGAAGTGGGAGAACCCAAGATTGTTTCAGATTGGCAGGGATGGTGCCAGAGGAGAATGAGGCGTTGACCAATTTGGAAATAAACGGTGAGTGCTCTCTTGCAGCATCTTTTATGATCTGTTCTAGACAGATATCTCCTTTAAAGTTAGATGGCTTAAGGGATAGGATGACATTTTATACCTCTAGGGGAGATATTTTGGAGAAATAGAATTGGTTGGTCTGAGTAATTGGAGAGTCATTAGGTGGGCTAGAAATATCGGCGTGAGGTAAATTCAAAGAGTCTTTCTTTAGTTGGATTTTCTTTTGGAGAGAATTAATTTTGTTGGCTAGTGCCTGTTGTATGTTTGAACACCAAGTTTTGTTTTTGTTACATATATCAGGTGTGGAAATTGGGGACTCAAGTTCTTTTAGGATAGAGAATAGTTCCCTCATTCTTGAATTGGAATTGGCAATGCATTTGTTATAAGAGTTATTTTTTGCTATGCAAATTTCTTTTTTGTTTTGACCTGAGATAGATGTAAATTCATTTTTATTCTCAGTCGCAGTGAGCAATCAAGGATTACACATAGGCAGGTGGGCGCAAAAATATTCTATTTATTGCTGGCCAAAAACACACGCTATGAAAAATGACTAATAACAGGTACTAATATCACACAATACTAAATAGTAAAATACATATACACAATCACAGTGAGTTAGTGTAAAACATTCAGTTCAAAGCCCCCAATACCAGAAGGGAAGGGCAGTAAATCATTTTTACACCAACAGTCCACACGAATATCAACCCTAACTTGTAAAGTCCATCCCTAAGTTGTATGTGGTCTTGTGGCCATAAGTTCACAAAGTTTCCAATAGTTTTAGGGAGAGGGACAAAGTTAGGTGGAAGGTCCTGTGGTTGTGAGGGTTGTTACAAAAGTTAAAAGAACACATAGAGCCTCATTCCGAGGTTGGAGGTAAGGGTTAACGGTCACCGTTAATGGCAACGGTGACCGTTAACACTTACCACCATATTCCGAGTTCCCCTTTGCGGGTTGGCATTTAACGCCTGCTTTTAGCAGGCGTTAAAAATCCAACCCGCAAAGGGACCTTGAAGTAAATTACAGCACCGTAATTTACGGTGCCGTAATTTACTCCTTTCCCATTCCCATTGAGCCCTGTGGGGGCAGGAATGGGGATGGGGAACCGGTATGGTGAATGGGGAATTACCGGTCCCTCCAACCTTGGAATGGACCGGTAATTACTCCATTGACCATGCCGGATTTCCATGGAGTAAATAGCTCCATGGTTGCTTACCATGGTGCTATTTACTCCATGGATAGCGCCAGCCTCGGAATGAGGCCCATATTCTGGTAAGTAAGACTGTCTCCAGATTTTGGAGGGCTTTCGGCAACACGTATTGCCAAAGCCAAACAGTTCTAAAACAAATCAAATGTTATTAAACTTTTAAAAGGGCAGAGATAGGGGTGCAGATAAGTACCACTGTAATTTACCCCCTTTAGTCTTGATTTTTCTCCAGACTTGTCAGGTCGGTGGAGGGTCGCCTTAGCTACGTTTTCCCACTGTTGGTTCCAGTCGAAGAAGCCCAGGAGCTGTGGGTGCAAAAAGAGTAGTTCCAGTCGTGTCCAGAAGCTTTGTGCAACCTCTGGTCAACCATATGTGGGAAAGCTGGTTCCAGGGATGGTCTTCGATGCACGGCGACAGCAGGGGATACAGAGGTCGCGGTCGAAGTTGGTCCTCTACATTGGGCCTGTCAATGCTAGGACGCTGAACTTTCGCAGGAAGGACTCAAGCAGTACAAGTTGACGACTCCTTGAGTTCTGACCCGAAATACAGGATGCCTCTTCTACCGCAATAGCACAAATTGAAATTGGTCAGTGCGCTGGATGGTCCAGGAACACTTCTGAAGACTCCAAGTTGACAGGCACAAAGAAGAATTTGAGAATGGTTGTTCCCACCATTGCTACGGCTCGAAGCACCGATGAAGGTCTTCTAAGATCACTAGCCGGACCGGGCTCCACCAGGACTACAGCAAAAGTTGGTTGTCAGGCCTTCTCAGGATCAGTCCACAGGTCTTCCGAAGTCTTCACGGCTATTCAGGATACTTGGCTCCTCAGAGGATCTCTGGAGAATGGCTGCAGGACTCCTCTTCTTATGGAAAAACCCAGGTAAGCACAGAAACTCAGCCCAACCAATGACATTTTGCCCCTCACACGCAGCCCATCAGTGGTCCAATCAGGGAGCACTGTTGGTGAAACTCATGCATGCACTAAGATGTATTGAAACCAGTTTGTGTATTGGGACTAGCCAGTCTCAACCTACTTCCTGGCTTCCAACACACAGCATTGAACTGGACTGTGGAAAGCATAGCTTTCCCGGGCAAATGCATGCCCATGAAAGGATTTTCCTGACCTGAGAAGGCAGGAAGAAGGCAAAAAGACAAGATGTCCAAAGAAAAAATATAAATCCTTTCTAATTAAACAGGAGCATGGCGATGCAGGTTTTGGGGTTGTGACATAATAGGCATATTACGTCTGGATATAACCAACCTGGCCTTTTTGAAGATTTTAAATAACCAATGTTTCTGGACTGTGGATCTACACCATTTTAAGGATCGTTCTGTGCCTTTATGGTCCCTCTGAACTGGTTATCTACCCGCGCTCTGTAGAGATGTACTGACTGTAACAGTGCTTGTCTTTTCAACTTCATTAACGTAGAAACTGCCTGCTCCACATATTGAAAAGAACCCCCGATAACGGGTTCCGCCAGATTACCTTTACAGTAGGGCTTCAAAGTTTACACCACAGTCAACATTTTTTCTAGTTCTGTTTTAAAGTGGGGATGTATACATATTTTTTCTGTTCTTTTTTCACTGGAGTTGGGGGGTTTCACACTCTAATGGGGCATGTTGATATGACCATTGTATATCCGCATAGATCGGCAGTGTCATCTATACTGATGATACTAGCGTTGAGGTCATTTTGAATGTTAAGGGGGCCCACCTAACGATTAACAGACATTCGGCACGCAACATTAACACTGCTTTTCTAAGTTTCAGCATCCTGATCAATTCATGTGTTTGTATCATTTACAATGGTGATACTGACGGTTCCACCTCTTGAATGTAAATGGGGGCCGCATGTGTGTTACCATGCACATAATTTGAAATATTGCCACACCTCTTTTCAGTTTCAAAATTGTGATAATTCTGCGCACTTGTGTGTTTAATGCTTGTACCCGGGTTATTGCCAAATGTTCCAGTGGTCTTTTGGAAGAGATTGTAAGCCATTTCACAAAACTCGTGAGTGGAACTATTAATACAGGGTTGTAACTCATCACACACCAGCACACCCAACGCTGCATCTATACAATTAAACTACATACTCTCATTAACAGGTCTATCACAAGCCCCCACAAATCCACCCACACCCTCCCACAGGCTGATGTGTTCATACTCAGGGGGATCAGGCTTACACTGGTGAATAGATTCTATATGTGCTGGCGAATAATCACCCGAGAGTCTGATGGTGTTGTCGGGTGGGCTCATTGCGACATTGACAACAGTATTTGTAATAATTTGGTCTTCATAGCTACAATATTATTTTCTGATTGACAACTAATACCTGTTATGCTTTCCCATTAGTTAACAGTGTAGACTGCGTTTTAGCATTATTATCGTCAATGATTACCACAGCTTGGGCTGTGTCGTCTCTCTGTTGAACACATGTGTGTGCCACCCTGCATTATCAGTCATCTGTTGTTGCTATAGCCTGAAGCCCAGGTGCAGCGGCAAAGACCATAGAAATTCTGTTTTTCAGCATAACACCCACTACTAGGCATGCACTTTCTTTTTTTTAAGGCTCAAGCTTGTCCCTTTAGACCTTGCCCCTACTTCAATAACATGTTCATTTGTAACATCGTTCTCTAGCGGGGCTTGAGGCTTTTGTCTTTTGTGGGAGTTGCCAGTTAAAACAGCATTTGTATCTACACACCCCAGCTCATGCTTCAGCTCCAGTCTCACCTGAGGTTGTTGAATGCTCTTGAAGTGTTGTTTTAACCCCAGATGGTCCATCATTATGCATGATGGCACAGGAATTGCAAGCGGTCCCAACCCTATTCCTCCACATCCAGTAGTGGGTTGCACATATAAGGGAACTGTCGATCTACAACAATTGGGTATTTTTATCTTAGAACACTGTTCAATGCTTGCCATAAAGACATCCTGTAGTGTTGTAGGGGGCCCGGCTCCAGTGGCCCTTGATGAAGCAAGGCTGTGCCCTGTAGCAACCCTAAGATGCAGATCAGTCCCTGTTAAAAAGGCCCTCTGACCCATTGTAGGTCGCCCGATTCCACTGCCCCTTCATAAAACAAGGTTGCGCACTGCAGCGTCCCCATGATGCAGATCAGTCTCTACTAATAAAGCTCTCTGATCCATTGTATGGGGCCCACTTCCACAGCCCCTTGGTGAAGCAAGCAAAGCTGCACGCTGCAGCGTCCCTGTGATGCAGATCAGTGCCTATTAAAAAGGCCCTCTTATCCATTGTAGGGGGCTCTGTTCCAATGCCCATTGATGAAGCAAGGTTGCATCTGCAGCATCTCCACGATGCAGACCAGTTCCCATTGAAAAGGCCCTCTGATCTGTTGGTGGTGTCCGGTTCCAATGTCCCTTGGTGCAACAAAAAAAAACGAGTCTGATCCATTGTAACTGTCCCAACACTGCCGGTGTAACCGAGAGGCATTCAAAGGATCTAGGATGGCTCTTGATGGGTAGACATCTTTTCATGCTGCCAGCGCCTGTCTGTGGCTCCCCCATTAATTAATTTGGATTTAAAACACGTACTCACAGGGCCTTTAAAACTGCTGTTTTTAACAGTTTATAATAACTGCAACCAAATAACATAGCACTCTAGCTACTTTAAAGCACCCCCCCCTCCATTGATGGCTGTGCAGCACCATGTATTCAAGTCATTCCACCTTTAAAGAGAGTACATAAACATTTTGCTTTAAAATACGCTCCCAACAGGTCTATAAAACTGCCGTTTTTAACAGCTTAACTCTAGCTATTTTAACTATTTTAAGAAATATTCTCTTGCCTGTGCCTATAATAAAGCTGATCTGTAGAGATGATGTGCTCACCCCTTGCAATTGTGGCAGCTCGCAATCCTGCTCTGTACACACGAGCCAACGCTGCAGGCTCTGAAGACTTGTTATCACTCCACCAACCCCCTACTCGGGTGTTGTCTCTCTGGCAATAGCAATGCCCACAGGGACACAGCAGGATTGGATTTTAAAAATATGATCTCAACATGACAATAACATACTTTCCCTTAAAACTTTAAAATAGCTACAGACTCCAGGCTACCGACCGACACAAGGCATGTCATCTGGCTATTTTGAAGGAATATTCTCACACCTTATTGTCACTAGAGGTTGTAAAACCTGGACAGTCACCGGTCAAATCGTGCAGTGTCATCCTGTAGAGGGGCTGTTTTTATCTCCACATGGGCTGAGCCAGGGGCCTGACCTGCACTCGGCCAAGGTGTTGCACTCCAAAAGGATCCAAAGCCTTGCTATCACAATGATACAGCTGAAGTGCTGCGGCAGTATGCCACACGCTCCAAAGTCATATTTTAAAGGCTAAGTTAACGCCCTGCTAAGTCTTATCAGATTGTGCTCACATAACTTACAACGGGTCACATTTCTTCTGTCTAATGCAAATCTCTGCTGAACCTCCTTCTCAGCTTGAGCTTTTTATTTCGTTTTTTTTAAATACACACCCACCATGAAAAAATTGAAGACGGCATCCACTGTTAATTACAGTATCATCTAAAAATGCCCTTATTACATGATCCTATAAGTAGTGTCGTTATCTTCTAACTACCATTACCACCCACGCTTTTATTAACAGCTATCCTCTATATCAACAGTTATACAAGTTATGTTTCGCACTTATGTGGAGTCTATGCAAATATGTATAACATCCTGAATGTGGTACCGTGTGACCAAATAGCTAAACATTACTGTGAAATGTGGCAGATGACAGCAATAGTATGTATTCAATGTGTGCCTGATTTTTTATTTTATAGTTTAATATCAAACCGATTGAGGGGGCAGATCATCATCAAATTTATTGAGGTTTAATTAAATATATATAGAATTGATATACAAAAATGTGGGGGGTCATCACATTTATTGGGGTTCAATCAAATTTATATCAAAGTTATATAAAACATTTGGGCCATCAAATTTATTGGGGTTCAATCAAATTTATATTAAATGTATATCACAATGTTTTGGGGTCATCACATATATTGGGGTTCAATCACATTTATATCGAATGTATATCAATGTTGGGGTTCATCAAACTTATTGGGGTTCAATCCAATTGATATCGAATTTCTATAAACATTTTTGGGTAGCCAAATTTATTGGGGTTCAAGTAAATTTATTGGGGCTCGGGTAAATCTAGATCACATTTTATATCAAACTCGTTGGGATTCTTATCAAATGTATATAGAATTCATATCAAAAGTATATACATTTTTTATGGGGGTCATCAAATTTATTGCGGTTCAATTAAATGTATAGAGGCTCATATACATTCCTAATAAATATTATATACACTACAGCAGGTTTCTTATCGTGTTTATATAAAATGTATATAACTTTTTTGGGGGGCTTCAGGGACATGGTAAGGGGGCAGTCCACTGGTCAACTGAAACGCTTGAATAAGAGTATCCCACCCTACTACTGGGAAGCTCCTAAATGGGTCATGGAATCAAGAATGAGAGGTCCAAATGATATGGATGACAGGCTGAAAATACAAGTACAGAATTCAAAAATGTTAAAAAGAGAAGGGAGAGGCCGGCCGCCCTCACAGGCACCCATTACTTCTTTTTATCCTCAATGTGTGCCAGACACTGAGGCAAAGGAGGATAACAAGGAGGGAGAAGCAGAAGATATCATAGACTGTCTTTGCTCATTAGGTGAAGGAAAATTATGAAATACAGATTGACTACCCCTCTCTTTTAGTTTTGTATGGATTCCAGGTCTGGGTTCAGGGCAACCTGTGTATTGCATTGACTAGGTAATCGCTTAGTTGAGAGAAATTGCGCAACAACTGCAATTTATTACAAAATATCTATCTCTTTAATAGTCATAAAAATATCTTAAAAAACATTTCAGACATAACTATCAATCATACCATTCATTCGTCATACATATATTCTAACAGGGAAGTTCTAAAATTGAGGAAAACAACTTGTGCATAACAGTTGTTCAATGTATGCAATTTAGACATTGGAAAAAAACATTAGATTTTCCTTTGGCAGTCGACATATGTTTCGGCCCATTATAGTATACCACTTATGTCAACAGTGGTCACAACAATAAGTATCGGGCCATCTTCAGGACAACTATTACTTAGTGGTAGAGCAATCTTCTTCCCCATTAGCACACAAACACATCTACAAAAAATACATAAGTGTACATATATTAGTTATTTTAAACATATTTGCTTAAAAGAAACAAGAAAAATTGTATATCTCAACTTAACTAATTTGAGTACGATGGCTAGTTTTTATTCTAGACACTCACTCTGAAAACACCTGGTCCATAAACTATAATTTAGACTATTGAGAAATGACAGACTTACGGGTGTAGCAACAATGTTAGGCTACCCTAGTCTAGAGTTTCTATATTAAATAAGAAACATTAAATTCAGGATGTTGTATTCTTATTAATTTAATTTACACAAGATTTTTGTTGAAGAAAATTATTGAAAAAAGAGAGGAGCCAAAGAGGACTTACTCATGTGCATCTTCTGTTTGTGTGTCTTTGAAAGCCGTCTTACTTTGGCTATGGCTGACTCGATGTCTTACGTGCTATTGCTAAGTAAAGCTCTCAGAGGTAGTGTACTGTGGACTTCTCTGATGTTCATACCTGTAGTGAATTGGAAACAACTCCTTAGATGTAGTAATCTCATAGATGGCAAAAAGATGTATACTGAATAAATATAATTTACAGGTTAGTTGCTGCTATTTGTATATTGGGAACTGGTCTTGCTATTGCTGCGTGCGGCCCAGTTTCCTTTTATACAGTTTATTTGGACATATGTTCCAATAGTTGGTTTGTTGCCTAAAGTGAAAAAATGGAGCACATGAGTATGTAACTTCCCAGCTTAAAGCCGCGGATCTCTTTTCATTGAGTTCTGCTTTAGGGCCATGCAGTGCATCATGCTCTTATGTGGTTTAATATAGCTGCTTATTCTGAAAAAAAACGAAAAACTAACACAAATTCGCATTATTATGAGCCCGTTGTGATATAATGCCTTGAAAACGTTTGATTATGCTCCTGCATCCTAAATATAGCCGCCGGTAAACCGGCTTTAACTTTAATGATGCCGAGCAGACCCCATTAGAGCCCGTCCTAGTACTATGCCTTAGAAACGTTTGATTCTGCTCCTCCATCGTAGATGAGGCTGCCAATAAGCCAGCTTTAACATTGGTAACGAAGGGCAAACCCTGGGATGTTTGTAATAAAGGCACTTCTTGTTCAACGGTATTACGTGAACGGTATATATTTCTCATGCCTCGTGACAATGAAATGACAGAAAGGTATTGTTGTACTTTTTACCCCTCTAAAAGCAGGAGGCATTGACCTTGCTTACCTTATTCCGCTCCTTCTGTGCACTAGAAAAGGAGCCTGTCTCCACGAGTGGACGAGAACGCTTGTTGTGGAGGAAGACTGGTTTAAATGGAATCACGTGATTTGTGTGAGCCGTCTCGTGATATCACTTCGTGTTTCTACGTTTGCAAGGGGCTGTTGGGACTTGTAGTGTGGTAAATAAAACTCACCTGATTTATTTTTTCTTCCTTTTGAAGAACTTGTACACGCCCATTGTTCGCGTGTGTGAAATGAGGGACAGCCTCTGAATGCCGCTGAATAAATACTTGTCTTGCTGGCTGAAATTTCACCCATTATGACTCTGTTTCTGATGGCATTGCAAGCTATGCTATGTACGCTACCTGAGCCATTAAATGTGCTGCCTCTTTTCCTTTTAATGAACCTCTTTTGTTGTTATTTTCGAAAATAATAGACAGGGATGTCACTCTCTTTATCTTACATTACAACAAAACTTTTCAACTAAATGATCGATTATTACAACAGGGTGACAACTCACGAATTGGTCATATTTATTAAAGGTGGTAAGGGCACTTGCAGTGGTCTATATTGATGTCATAAAGTATCTGACACTTACATATTATTGTAATGTGTTAGAAAAAGTTTGTGAAAAAGGGGCATAGGGTGTTGGGACACTACAGATGTCCTTATAACAGTGTGTTCCATTCTATGGCAATGTTAAGTCCATGTTTGACAGTATTGAGAGTATATATCCATTTTTGTTCACATCTTGTGTGGTTCAGGTCCATATTTCCACCGCAAGGGGATGGTTTAATGACTTTAATGACACACCATAGTAACTCAGTACATTTGTGTTGTTTCTGAATGAAGTGTGCAACCAGTGGTTTATTGTCGATTTTGTTTCGAATACAGGATTTATGTTCGCAGACCGTTTGGCGAACCTATCGTTTGGTTTTCCCTATATATACTAAGTTGCATGGACATTTAATGGCATATACAGCCCATTTAGTTAGACAGTTGGTGAAAATCCTCAACTGTATTGTATTGTTACCTAATTGCATACTTTTCATTGTGGCTGTTTGAGGACAAACCGAACAATTGCCACAACGGTGGTGACCCACAACCGGTGGTAAACTCCAGAGTTGAGTTTGGGTAGTGGTCGCCCTTAGAGGGCTAGGATACGTGTGAACTAAAGAATCTTTAATATTGCGTTGTCTTTTGAATGCAAAACGGGGCATAGAGGGATTAAAGTCCTCCGTTTTGATCATGGGCCAATGTCGTTTGATGATTTTCCTCAGATGGCTACTAATAGGGCTGTATGTGCTTACACATGTTATTTTTTCTTCTTTATTCCGCTGCATTGGTTCTAGACAGGTGGTCCTGTTAGTATGTAATGCTCTTTTATATGCCTGGTGGACAGTCTTTTTGGGATATCCTCTGTCTTGTAACCTTTTTTTTAAAGATTTGCTGTGTTGTTTGTATATCTCGACTTGTGTACAATTCCTGCGGATGCGCAGAAACTGCCCATATGGAAGGCCCTCTTTTAAGCTTAGTGGATGGAAACTATGATAGTGTAGAAACGTGTTTTTATGTGTTGGTTTTCTGTAAAGAGACGTTTCTATCTCACCTGTATTTGTTTCTTGTATTTGGAGATCAAGAAACGGGATAGTGTGTGAATCTGTATGAATGGTAAACTGTATGTTGGAGTTTTGAGTATTTAACCATTCATGGAACTTCGCCAGATTTTCTGATGTATCTCTCCAGATCATATAGACGACGTCTATATATCATAGCCATGTTATAATTGACCTGGCAAATGGGTTGGAGGAATCAAAGATCGACTGTTGTTCAAGGTCGTCCATATATAAATTTGCCAGGTCTGGGGCAAAAGTTGCTCCCATGCTTGTGCCTTTTAGTTGATTATAGTATCGACCATTATATAGAAAGAAATTCTCTGTGAGGGCTAACCGTATGCATTCTAAAATAAATGCGGGGGGGGGGGACACTATTCAGTGTTCCAGTGCGTCTATCTAGATACTTCGCCATAACCCTCAAACAGTCTTGTTGGGGGATGCTGGTGTATAGACTCACCACATCTAAGGTGACCAAGATGTCAGATGGATGTAATTGTAGAGTCTCCAGGATTTTTAACATGCTTGTTGTGTCTTTCACATATGATGTCATTTTGGACACAAAAGGTCTAAGAAACCAATCGGAATAAATTGAAAGGGGCTCAAGAATTGAATTTATGGCTGCCACGATTGGTCTCCCCGGAGGGGTTTTGTCATTTTTATGAATTTTGGGGATGATATAGAATGCCGGGGTAGTGGGATGTATATTGACTAAAAAATCTTTTTCCTCCGGATCTATCCATCCCTCCTCGGTGGCATGCTTCATGAGACTCATTATTTCGTCTTGGAGCCTAGGTGTGGGGTCCTGCAACAGTTCCTCATTAGGTGCCAGCTATGCTGCTGCACAAGCATCATTAGCAGCATAGACATGCACTTAATCAGCAAACACCCAGCACTCACAATCCCAGGTCCCAACTGGGTCAGGAGTGCAGACACACCAGGAGTCCCCGCCAGCGCAAACCTCAAGTAAGCAAGAATGTTTTCCTTGCTCTAATTAGCCCTTCTCATTCTTGCACAGGTGCAGAGTATGTTAAATCTGGTACACCTTTATAGGTACCGCTTTGGCAGCTACCGTGGATTATCACGAATGTTAATGTGGTAATGGTACATGCCCTATGGACCTCTGGGAATCTCAGAAATGTGACTCAAAACCATTTACAGAAGAACCGAAAAACAATTGTGCAGTGTGAATCCTTATTGAGCAGACATGAATCAGTTCATGGAAGTGCTTATGCCTACGGATGTGTGACAGGGTTTAATCAAGATAATGGTGGTCACAGCCCAGACACAAAACCTGTAGTATGACCTGGAAAAACAGAGTTTGGCAGAGAAAAATATTATTGCAAACAAAACAAAAATGTCTCTTTATCAGATTATCTTGATTGATTGAAGGTTGTAGTTACACTGTATTCAGTGACTAAGAAACAAAAAAACTGGCAAGAGCCTGTAGCTGCCTAGCTTGTTAAAGGGCTAATGCCCAAGCTTCAGCGACAGCTCAAGACTACATACTTGGGTAGCAGATGGTGCACCTTAAGAAGCAACTGTCGGTTGTAAATCACTGTGTATCCTGTCAATACAAAAGCATGAATTAACTGGCTGCAATAAATGGCTCTGCAAATGGAAGGTTTACCGGGTGCGTGGCAAGGGGGTTAATAGGAACACACATGGGAATGCAAAATGTTGGCATGCCAATGAATATGAGAGATGCTGTGCCAGGAAGAGGCAGGAGGGACGAGGGAGTGGTGATGCCCCCAGTCCTCAAGATGGACAAGATATTCAGAACTGTTTCGTGACTAACAATACCGCCTACCATTATTGCAAGCAGGAGGGGCAACATAAATGTGAGTACCTTAACAGACCACAGCTCTAGGTATCTGCACTCTAATGCTCCTCCATTTTGAAATGTGAAAGCGAAGAGTTTCCGCCCTGAGGTAAAAGCTAGGACAGCAGAGGGAAAAACAACATTACCATCCAAACATTGACACCCATAGATCAGAAAGCATTCTTTATTAATTGTGAAATTGAGGGTAAACCTTATCTTGCTTAGTAAATACAGTAGGGAATTGCTCTTCAATCAGGTCTAAAGTGCTGCTTTCCTCCACAACTGGAAGAAATGTTGGTATGTAATGTAATGTCATGTGTCATTTGTATTGCGCCTTATCCCATTGGTGGCCTCAAAGCGATATAGATGAATGCCCTCAGGGGATCAAAGCCTGGGCTATGGTAAATGTGTCAGAGGAGTTTAGAATGTGTGTGTACATTTTAGCCAACAAGAAGGTATGTAGGGGTGGCCACGTCTGTGTTAGCTACCCATGTCGAGCCGGCATGTGGATGGTTGCTGTGAGGTAGTCTGGAGAGTACGAGAGTGCAGTAGACTCATTATGTGTCCAGCTAGACTGAAATGTTTTTTGTGGGGACAGCTGAATTCTTGTGGCAGAGGTGATGTGCGATGTGTTGTAAGTAGTGTATGATAGCAGATGCATGTGGGTGGGTGGCAGTGCCTTCGGCTATCTTCCATAAGCATGGAGCATGCAGTGTGATACATACCCGTGTGTCCTGGCTGGTTTCTTGGTTTCGTAGAAATGGCATGCATTCTGTCCTGTGGTCTGCTGGAGTTTATTCTCTCTGTCGCTCAGTACATTTCATGGCGGGTTCATTGCTGCCTCAGGCTACCTGTGAGGTGGTTAAATAGCCCAAAGAGAGGCAAGGGTTTGTCAGGATGCATGGGAGGGGGGATCTAGATCTTGAGGGCCCTCAGGAAGGCAAGGTGATCCTCTATGCAGCGGATGCTATGGGGAATTGTGTTCCAGATTGAGGGGGCTTGGAAGAAGAAGGAGGAGCTTGTTGATTTGAAGGGAGGGGGCACAGGGAGGAGTGCAGTGCCTGACCGCAGGTTTCTATTGGGTTGGTAATGAATTAGTTTCTATTGAAGGTATTCTGGGTATTCTGGGCCTGTGTTGTGGAGGGCACGTGGGTGATGCAGATGACTTTGAAAGTATCCCGTCGCCCAACAGTGAGCCAGTGGAGGACACGAAGGGCTGGGTGTGATGTGCTTTCTGGGACCAAGGTCCTGGAGGAGCCTGGCTGTGGTGTTTTGTACCTGTTGGAGCTTTCTGAGGAGAAATGCAGGGGCACTCAGGTAAAGGGAATTGGGGTAGTCTAGGCGTGAGAGGACGACAACCATGATTGCTGTCACTCTGTGAGGGTAGGAGAGGTAAGGGAAGATGCATCTGAGAATGCGGAAGTGTAGATAGCAAGATTTGATGTGGTTTGAAAGTGTCAGATCAGAGTCCATGGTGCATCCCAGGTTCCTTACTGCGTTGGATGCATAATAATCCTGTGTTGTATCATGTTACAGCCCCTTTGGCAGTACCTATTGGCTCTATCTCAGTTCAACATGCATTTTTAATACGTCCTTTTTCTCCAGTAAACCTATTCGGTAAGGCCTGTTGTGTACATTAAGCTGCACAATTTTTCACAGAAGAAGTATTATTTGTATTAATAATATTTCTTTATTTTTACTTGCATCATAAAAGTAAAACACACATATATTTAATCAATATCATAAACGCACAAAATATAAAAACATTTAAAAATGTTGGATAAATGTTCTTTCAAGCATAAAAACATTTCCAACAAAACATAAGTACCATAAAGTTGTCGGGGTCCATATACCCCCAATAAACGGATAACCAACAAGTATTAGTTCATACTTATGAAACAAGAAACAATAACCTGTAGGTTTCAAGCATAACATTAAACATATCTCATAATTGTTTTTCAAACACTCGACTCCTAGGACGCCAAACACACCAAAGTTGAAATAACAAATTGAACATCAAAAGAAATTAAAATCTAAAAATATGTAAAGCAGGTTCAGTAATGTGTACTGCATGGTTCCTCAAACAAGGTTTCATATTCTTCCCTCCAATATCACTGTAAAATGGGCATAAAAATAAACAATGTTGGATTGATACTTTTTGCAGCTGACACCCAGGACTAAGTCCAGTAACTCTGGATTCCATTTATTTTTAAGTGTGGCAACTGATAAGATACTAAAGCTGAACTCTGTAACTAGCATTTATTAGTAAGTAATTAGAAAACTGCACACAATTCAAAAAGGCATGCATAGAAGACTTTAACTTTATTCAGTACAATATTGATTTAAGATGTGCTCAAACTTCAATCAGTGACTAACCAAGTTCCAGATAAATTGCAAGATTTGTGGCCAACAATGACAGGCCGAACAGTTTCTCCAGAAACGTATTTTCACTACTAGATTAAAGCTTAGCATAGGAGTAACTGAGGGGGTAATTCATAGAAATCAGCGCACAAGTGGCACATGCGGCTGCCGCACAGTGTGCGCGTGCGGCAATCTGTGCCAGCCGCGTGCGCCAAAACCCATTTCAGCGCACAGCGTATTTATGGATTTCAACATCCATAACCAGCCGTGGTGCAGAGTGGCGCAGTGACCCTGCAGCAGCGCCAGTTACACCCCCAAACCCACCCTGTGTGCCATGAACAGCGCGCAAATCAGTGCGCAGTGGACCAGCATACAGCCCCCCAAACTCCAACCACGAAAACCGGTGTAAAACTCCCCATGCACGCCCCAGAATACACGTACTCCGCTCGCAGCAGCGAAAACTTGTGCAAAACTTCCCGCGCCCCCCTCTGAATACACGCACCCCGCTCGCGCCAGTGAAAATGTGTGTTAAACACCCCACGCATGCCCCAGAATGCACGTACACCGCTCGCGCCAGGTAAATAGCTTAGAAAAAGCACCCCCCCTGTGGTGTGGGCTGCCCCCCTGTGGCGTGGGCTGCTGTGGGGCATGCCCAGGGTGGATGTAATTGGGGGATGCGCGGGAAATTTCACGCGGGATAGGCCCTGTGCAAGCGGGGTATGTGTATTTGGGGGGTGCGCGGGACGTTTAACACGCGATAGTCCCTGTGCGAGCGAGGTACGTGTATTTGGGGGGTGTGCGGGAAGTTTCACACGCGATAGGCCTTGTGCAAGCAGGGTACGTGTATTTGGGGGGTGTGCAGGAAGTTTCACACGCGATAGGCCCTGTGCAAGCAGGGTACGTGTATTTGGGGGGTGCGCTGGAAGTTTCACACGCAATAGGCCCTGCGCAAGTGGGGTATGTGTATTGCGCGGGAAGTTTCACACACGATAGGCCCTGTGCGAACGGGGTACATGCATTTCGGGTGTGCTCGGGAACTCATACACGCGTTTTCGCTAGCGCGAGAGGGGTACGTGTATACTGAGGGGTGCGCAGGGAGTCTCACACGCGATTTGTCAGTGTGCGTCGTCCCGGGTGTGCCCCCTGCCCCTCCCCAGTCCCTGCAAGCAGCCAACACCACAGGGGACTACCCTACACCCCTGGCCATGCCCTGCAGGCAGACCATCCACCCTGGGCATGCCCCGCAGGCAGCTCACATGGCACCATGCACTTGTGAGACCCAACACATGTCCCACCCACCATTGACGGGCACCTGCCAGCAGGCCCCGACTCATGTCCCCTGCACGCCCACCCACCCAGCATTGACGGGCACCTGCCAGCAGGCCCCGACTCATGTCCCCCTGCACCCCCCACCCACCCAGCATTGACGGGCACCTGCCAGCAGGCCCCGACACATGTCCCCCTGCACCCACACCCACCCAGCATTGACGGGCACCTGCCAGCAGGCCCCGACACATGTCCCCCTACACCCCCACCGAGCCCTGCACCCCCACCCACCCAGCATTAACGGGCTCCTGCCAGCAGGCCCTGAAACATGTCCCCCCCAACACATCATCAACATCCACAATCATGGCCCTTATGGCCACCCAAATCCCACCCCACAAAACCCCAGTCCAAACCCCAAGTAAGTATTCCATCCACCCCACATTGAAATCCCCATTACATGAAACATCCAAAATGGCAAGTATGCACATCAATACATGTCCATCACACACGTACAATGGGTGCAAGTGAATGCGAATACCCACATCGTAACATGCATGAAACCAATGAGAGAATACCACACAATTGAATTATGAAACCAAAATGTATTAAATGAAAAATCAATGGAATAAAAGGAAATCACACAAGAGAAAATGATAACAAACAAAATGCTGGGTGTCCCAAAAAAAATGTACAAAATATATCAATGCAGAATCCAAGTAAAATCAAATGAAAATGGCTCCAAAGTGTCGGTCCATCAAACCAAATCCAAAGGATGAAAATAGATAAATCCTTTGCTGCATGGAAAAAAAAAATAGAGGTTAAATCCAGTCTTCAACTATATACAATGAACAAATCCAGGGTCCATGAGCCCAACAATTCAAAGGAAACCTACAAAAAACATTACCTAATAACCAACTATATACAAAAAGGTGGGGCATAGTCCATGCGCCCCGAAAGAAAAAAATATATAAAGGAAACCTAACAGTAATCAACTATATACCATGGCGGCGGGCAAGTCCTACGGCTCACTCTGTTATGTCCCGGGCCAGGGCATCATCAACTCCATGTTGATTTCCTGTAGGCGGGCCTCTCCCCTCTCCCCAAGGTCTCGCAGGGATGCCGTCATGGCCTGTTCCAACTCCCTGCGAGTTGCCACGAGGCACTCAGCCCGCCTCAACGCCCTGCGCATGGAGTACTCTGCCCTGAGCATAGTGAGCCGAGCCTCTTCCGCCCGCCGCCGCTCCGCATCTATCTGCTGGCCCAACCGCTGCCACATGGAAGACACTCCCATTCCAAGGTCCTCCTACCCTCCGGGCGATGCCTGCTCCTCTGATGTTGATGGCCCCGAGCCATCATCGCTCCCACCTTGAGCCTGATGCTGCCGTCCATGTGTCCTGCCCGATGATGCCGGCACGTCCTCCATCTGATGGTCTCCAGTTGGTGGGTGTCCACCCCTGCTGGACCTCCGACTCCCGACTGTGGCAGGGATGTGATCTCCACCAAGCTGGCTGCGTTGGTCGGGGCAGGTCCACAGGGGGCCCTGGTGGAATCTGGGCTGGAATACGGCACGGAGAACGACTGGCGCATAGTCTGCACAGAGGAGGAGAGGGCCGCCAGAGTGCCCGACACATGTAGGAACCCTCCAACCAGGGCCCCTCCCAACTGGGCCACGTTGCCACGCAGCTCTTCGTGATGACGTGAGTGGTCCCCCAGGAAGCACGCACGTCATCACGAATGTCACGCGTGCGCAACGCGACACCAATCAGGACGGACTCCATACGGTCACGGGTCTCCTCGTCCGCAGGTAGTGGTGTGCCAGATGACGTGGGCCTCCCCCCTACCTGCGGACGGGCCTGGGACGGGGCATCCCTGCTGGTGCATGGTGGTGCAGTCACAGGGTCAGGGACAGTGATATGCACAGGCCCCTCCGTGGCAACCTGTGCTGCCTCCTGCCCCTGTCCCTGGACTGCACCACTTGCACCAGTGGTACCACCCCCACCAGGCCCCATGTGCAGCTCAGTAGCGGCCTCCTCCTCCTCTGCGTACACCACCAACCAGGATGGCTCTGCACTGTCTTCCGCCATCGGAAGCCTCTGTTGGGGGCTCACCCGCCCCTTCAGCTGCAGCCGCAGTGGCAGACGCGGCACCAGTCCCCTCGCTCCCGGATTATGGTAATTCCTGGGACGGTGGCTGGGCCTTCCATCGCCGGCCGGAGGAGGCATCCCTGCTGCTTTGCTCCACAGCGCCGTCTCTGCCCTCTTCTTCACTCAACGCTGTGTAGACGGAGACATAGAACACAAGCATCAGGGTACTGTACAATAGTTCCCTAGACAGGAAGCAATAGCACATGAGTGGCACTGTCAAACGTCACTTCCATCATGTCCCTCAACAACACATGCGTCAATGCAGGCAACACACATGCAGAAACAGGCACTGCACATGCAATCAACTTTGGCATCCATGTCCAAGGGCCTCTATTAACATACAATGTTGTCTTCAAAATCACATGCATCATGGGTCATACTGATCCCATGCACACACATCACCGGAGGCTCATGCATATGGCTTCGTACACCGCAGACACAGTGTATACAAGGATGACTAGACTGCATCAGTGATTCAACACATCGTCACGGACATGTGTCATGCATTCATGGCGTTTCAAAGTCACATTCACGCTACTCAGACACACAGGCATGTACACCATACATGTCCATCACAGCAGCACCCATCTCTCACACCCCATCCATGTCCAAGAACAGAGACAGGCATGCATTCATGTGTGTATTCCGCATGCACCTCTGCATGTTGCATTGTAACACATGCACCATCCATGTGTTTCACGCATGACTGGTCTCACATGAAGCACCATGCTGTCCCAGCACACACACATCCATACATGGCCTATGTCACACATACAGGCAAGTAGATGACTATCAGCACACTGCTACATGCCCTGTTTCACACAGCAATGCATGGCCACTTACCGCTCAACGCGAGACGGGTCTGCCTCTGAAGGATCTGGACGTGGAAAACTGGGTTTATGCGTTCCAGGAGCCTCGTCTGGATGTTGGTCAGGCGGACCCGGCACCCCTCTGCATCCTCTGCCTTCAAGAGGCGCCAGGCCTTGCTGAGGGTCCTGGACCTGAAGTCCTCCCAGCGCTTCCGGGCATGTTGCATGTCGCGGGCTGCCACCCCCTCCATGTTGATGGCAGCCACGATGTCCTTCCAGGTCCCCTTCCGTCCTTCATTGTCGGCGTGTGAACTTATAAAGAGGGTATCATAATGCCCCAGGACTTGCTCCACCAGGATGCCAACTTCTTTGTCACTGAAGCTGGCAGCCCTCTGCCTCTCTCCTGTGGGGTTGCCACTGGTGCCAGGTGGTGTTGTGTTGGACATGGCAACCCCCGAGGCAGGTGTGCGTGGGCAACTGGGTCCTGGGGCTGGGCTGTGGAGCGATGGTATACCAGTCGGGAGTCTTCTGTTCCAGCAGGCTTGGTCACGGCAACTAGACCCCTGCAGATGGCAGATGTGCAGGCACCAAATGGCAGGGCACGGTGGCAGCAGGCAGGCAGGCAGCAGCAGATGGCAGGTGGGAGCGTGCTCAGGGCTCCAGGGGGCAGGAAAATAGCCTTCAGGGCAGGAGCATGGTCTTCCGTGTGTTGTCGTGTCGCCAGCTTGATACGGAGTGACTTGGCACATGAAAAAAGTGCACGTCAGCGTATAATTTGAGGAAAGGCCCTTAGCGCGTAAGCGCGTCTGTGACGTTACACGCGCGGGCGTTTCCATCGTGATGGGTGCATAGTGATTCAGCATGTGAAAAAACAGCACGTCCGCGTGTTACTGTGTGTAATCCGTGGAAAGGGCCTAAGCGTGTAAGTGACGTGACACGCACGGGTGTTTCCCTCAGCACGGGTTAAAGGTGAGAGGGTCCCGGCAGTTTGCTCTAAGTGCCTTTCGTGGAGACCGATGTGTGTGTTGCTACTTCGTGTAGTTTTGCGCGCCATCACAACTTCACAGCGGATCAAGGACGTATCTCTTCTTTTGGCGGGGATATTGGCTACGTGTTTTTTTCATTATCACGCTAGTCTGACGGTGAGTCGCGCATGCTATTTTTCCCACTGCGGGTGCCCCTGTGTTTTACAGCAGTTTTGGGGTGCCTGAGCGTTGCGCGACCTGTCACTTCATCACCAGGGTCACATACAGCCTTGCAGGTGCAGGGGTGCTGTTAACATCTTGTATCCCACCCCCTTTACCCCAATTGCCCAGGACAATTGTCGTGTGCACCTCCCATTGGCACTACTCCATCTGTGCTGGCACTACTCCATCTGTGCCATAGCTGGGAGGCCACATAAGGTGAGGGGCGCCTCAGCTGGGCGTACTCTACGTGGCGGGCGTGGTCAGGGACGTGGCCGGGGTGACCAGGGAGTAGAGGGACTCCAGGGTGTCCAGGGTGGCTGCAGAGGGGAAGAGTCAGGGGTGCGCCAGCTCGGCACGATGTTGTGCCACATGTTGGTGCAGTCATGCCATCACCCCCTGTGGCTCGAGGGGATGCAGTTCTTGCATCTGGCACTGGCACCCATGTGACCCGGCAGTTCCTTTCATCGACTGCCACGGGCCCAAAGGTAGTGTTAGCTGCAGGTGCAGCTGTGGACACCACCACCCAGGCACAGGGTCTGCCAGCACAGGCTGCGTTGGCCCTTGAAGAGTCCATGGAAGATTTCCAGGTGGTCAGGAGGCACACCATAGGTGCACGCAGGGCTGCCCTGACCGAGGCACATGTCCCCGGGGCAGTGTTACGCTCACCTGGCTCCCACAGAGGCGTGAATCTGGACTGGACTGCTGAGGTCTCCACCAATGTGACGCGTAGGGCTGAGATGACGGACTGGCCCACCTAGCTTTGTTCGCTTGGCCCGTAGGAATTTTCTTCTCCAAGTGGAGAAAGGGAATTAACCACCCGTGGAGTTCAGCGTAAATCCCCCCACCCCGCTGTTCTCCCCACTGTTCACCTTGGATGTTCCCACTTATAGTCTCACCTGATGATTTGAAAAGATGAGCTCTCCATCCTGCATTGAGCGCAGGGGTGCGTAGATAACCAGTTGCTTCACTGGCTCGAAGGAATTGGTGAGTTCCAGGACAATATTGACTCCGATATTCCCGGCAAGATGCGTAAGTATGTAGTTCGTAAGAGTTCAAATGCCTGACATTCACTCTTGTCCGATTCCTTGCAAGTTGCAGCTTGACCCTACTGAAGAGTTCCTCGTGGCAACCGGTAATGTTCTGGTAAGGATTTGTATTATCCAACACAGTTCGATAAAATAATGTCCATATGTAACATGTTGCTTTCTCCCTTATTCAGGCGCTGAGAGAAAGTATGAAGTCTTGTGGAATAATGCCTCCGGTGGTAAAATTAGGTAAGTCTTTTGTGGTGAGGAGGGTTCCCCTTGTTAGTCCCTTGTTTCACCTTGCTGTCCTTTTGTTTCCCCTTAGGGGACGGGGTTCGGCTAGGATGCAGTGGAAGCTGCACCGACCCGTGAAGACAATAGTACCCCCGGTGGTAAAATCAGGTAAGTCTATGGGGAGTATTCCTCTGTGTATTCCCTTGGCTCACCTTGCTGTTCTTGTCTTCTCCTTAGGTGCCAGAGTGCGGCGGTAACATGCAGGAGGATGCGGTGAAATGGGAAGATGCTGCGAAGGCCGGTGAGTTCAGCGCGACGCGTGTCGAGGACATGTGTGTTTTGCTTGTGTGATGTGTTGTGCTTGACTGCCACTGCATGTCATGTGTACATGCTTCTCATGTGCAAGTAATGCAATGCTTCGATGATACGTGCCTGCTGTGCTGGATAGTGGACATGTAGAGCAGACGGGGACTGTCCTCACCACCACACTTGCACCCTAATCACATGCTAGTCACCCAGCTGCCCCTACAGTCCATGTTCCCGCTCAATGGCCCTTCTGCATGTAGCCTGGGGTGTGTTTCCTCTCAGCACTGGGACTATGTCATTGCATGACTGACGTGCATGTGTCCTCTGCATGCATGCGGATACTCCACGTAGGCATGCTCCCTTGCACCTCCACCAACCCTGTGCCCCAATTTCAACATTGCACAGGTGTGCATCACGTTGGCGTACTGAAATGGCCTGTTCAAGACTACTGTGTACATGCAAACTTCCACCAGCCAACCTGCCAGACACATGCAGTGGTGTACATCCTCTGCACTTCATGCAGGTTGTCTCACTTGGACTGTGCAGATGGCAGATGCTCCGCTGGGACATGAGTTCCCATTCATGCTCCCTGTGTATTCCATGCATGCCCCTATGCGTCCTTGACTGGATGATCATTGTAGTACGTCTCCAGGATGACCTACATTTCTTTGCTTTTGATCATCCATTCCATGCCCACTCTGGCTCAGTCCTGCACCACACACATGTTTGGGTGTCACAGTCTGTGCAGGCCACAGGCCTCCCCCCGTTTCAGGCCCACTGACTCTGTTCAACTGGTGTAGGGGCTTCTGCACACATGGCTGTAGTACTGAGGGGTCATCATATGTCCTGCTTTCTGTCCCATCATCATCTGCTGTGTTGTCAGTTGACTCAGATGATGCAATTGATGCTAGCCAGCACTGTCTGCCAATGCACAGGTCTCTGGTCGCCCTTTCGCTGCCATGCACTGCATCCCTAAATTTTCACTTAGTGGGGGGGGGGTTTGCTTGTAGCCATGCAACACATTGCATGCACATTACACAAGATGCCTGGACTTGCCCTTGCACCGCATTCAAGTCAATTGATACACATCATGATGTACTTGTTCATGTAGATAGTGGATAACGTACACATGTCCTGCACTGCATCAACCCACTTCTGAGCCGTGTTACTCCGTTCTACATGCCTAGTCCCTGATGCTATGTCAAAGTGACCTTGCATGCATGCCAGGTTCACATTTGTGTGTGACATGTGTGCTTCATGTGTTTTCAGTCTGTGTGATGTCTATGTGTGTGTGTGTTATGTGCTTCTGACATGTGTACTAATGTAAATTTTCTCTACTTTCCAGATGATGATGCATGGAGCCAGAGGATGGTGTTGTCATGTCAGACACAGGTTTGCTATCACACCAGCAACCCGGCACAAGTGGGGGTCATGGGGTGGCAGACCACGAAAACCCACATGTGTTACAGACCATCTTGTCTGTGGCTGGCAATGAGTCAAGCCCGGACGATCACTCTGACGACAATGTCGAGTTGGATGTGCATCGGGTCCATTCGTCTGGGCTGAGTGATTCTGATGTGGACGCTCCTCTGTCCGCGACACCTGCACTGAGGGGCCAGGCAGTGGTGGGACCTCCGCCTGTGGTGGATCGGGATGCAGGGTCACCCTGCACACCAGTCGCTGATGTGCCTGGGACATCACGTCGACGGGGGAATGTAGTCCTGAAGCCGTGGGCAGTGCCAACCCGACAAGGACGGCCGGTCCTTGGGACCCGCAGGTGTCAAGCCCAGCAATGCGGTGGCCGCGCGCCACCGAAGTATACTGAGTGGGAGCAAGACATGACTGCCAATTCAGAACGCCAGGGGGCAGCAATTGAAAACATTGCTGTGAGCATGGAGCCTGCGGACCAATCCGTGCTTCCCCCTGCTAGGCAGATGCTTCTCCAGCAGCGGGCGGCACAGTCCACGGCCCGCTCGCTCAGGCTGGGCATGGCAGCCTCAGATAGGGCACGCCAGGCTGAAATGTTGTCTTTGCGTCAAGCAATTGCTGCTCACGCAGAGGCACACATGGAGGTCCTGAGGGCTGAGTATAAATCCCTCAGATCCACTCTGGGTGTCCTCTTGATGTCCCAGAGGGAGCGGTCAGAGGAGAGGTTTGCACAGCTTGAGCGTACCATCTCGGCTGAGCTACGTGCTTGCCAGGAGGTGCATCAGTTGTCCAGCCAGGCCACATAGGAAGAACTCTGTGTTACACGTGCTACCTTGCAAGAGGAAGCACGCGTATCACGAGAGATTCTGCATGCTGACCTACGTGTCATCGCCGCACAGAACCAGGCTCACCCATCTGGCAGACTTGCTGCCGACGAGGGGCAAGCTGCGCCTAGGCGTGTTCAGGCTCCTGTACCACGTCTACCTTTTCAGGAAGAGGCTGACTCGGACGACGCGATATCTCCCACACAGGTCGGGCTGTGCAGGCGTTGAGCCCATGGAGGGTTTTTTTTACTCAACGTCATCGCATGTGGGTGTTGAGCTGCACCCTGTACCGCCCCCCTCCTGGGTGCCTCCCCCCGGGTCGTATGTGGCCATTTTTGATTTTTCAATTTAGTTTAGTTAGTTAATCATCATTGTATATTTTGTACCGAACATGGTACCCATCCTGTGTGGCACAGTTGAACTATGCTACCTTGTTTGTTGTATCATTGTGCTTGGACATGTGCTTGGACATTTTCTGCTACTTCAAGTCATCTACTGGAGACTCTTCCAGGGTTTTTGTTGCCTACAGGCTTTTTCCATGGTTTGTGGGTTTGGCTCCTTGGAGTTCTCTGCGATTAGTTTTTTTTTGCCAGTCAAGGTGGCCTCTGAGGGTGCTAGACCCTATTTACACACAAGGTGGAACATGGAGACCAAGTGGTAGGGTGATGCTGTGGCCAGGTATACTTGAAGGAAGAAGGCTACATACCCCAGACACAGTTGTTCAGTAGGTCATGGTGATGTGTGAAGGAGGGAGGGCCTTTTGTTGTTGGACAGTTGGCTTCGGCTACAGTGTTTTGGGTACTCTGACATTGTAATTGTGGGGTACTATGTACATGATGTGTTCTGCTGGTCAATGCCTGTTCCTGTGTTGTCTTTACTTTTCAGGTGTGAGGGGATTGGTGTGGTTTGACATGCTGGGGTGTACACATGGGCAATGTTCACATGTGATGTGCACAGGACACCGAGGGTCACTTGATTTCACATGCATGTATTGAGTGCATGTCCCTACTGACACACACAGTTGCACAATGATCCACCACATGGACAACCAACCTTACATGGCCACAGGAGCACACAGATTGCCTTCTGGGGCCCGCTGTGTCCCTGCAGCACATGTTCTATGACCATTTGGGGATCCTGTACATGCGTCAATTGGTTATTTTTTAATTAGTCCTTTTCATGTGATGCTCAAGGTGTATCTCCAACACAATGGCTGCTCACTGTGCTGTGTGCTGAGCAGTGTGTTGCAGGAGACACACACAGCACACGGGTTCGGGAGTAGGGATTTTGCCTTGCCCAATGTGCATTTGAACAAGCATTCAGTGTTATGTTCATGCTACGACTGGTGGAATGCATTTGTGTATGACTTGGTATGTGTGGGAGGTTGTTGGTCAGTCATTTCATGTGATTCCATGTCAGGCGTCATTGTCTGGAGCCACTTTCCATTTATCACCTGTCACTTCGGATCTTATTGGTTATGTGTTGGCCTTTTGGTATTGCTTGCCATGTCATGGTGTAGCAGACAAGGGTGATGGGGGTTGGGAGGGTTTGAGTGACATACCAGGGATTGTCATGGGCTGTTTTGCGGGGGGTGTGATACACACCTTGCAAATGTTCCTTTTGGTCACACAGGATTGGTTAGCTTTAAGTAGCTAGGGATGCACACAATGTAGCACTTCCATGGCAACATTTTCAGGGTGGTATGGTTGTGACAGTTGACTGTCTCATTGTCATCATCGATTGTCACTTGGTATGTGCCAGGCCTGTGTGCACTCCGCAGGGGTGGGAGTTTAGGTGAAAAATGTGGCCACAAGCTGGGTCCGGGCTGCCTCGCCACATGCCCTATCCCCTCCCGTGGCCAGCACCTGTGCCTGTGGTTGGGGATGTGGGGGCACCACCATGTCCACCGGTACGCTGTGCCGTGTTGCAACATTGTGCAGGACACATGATGCCACAATGATCCTGCACACTACTGGGGGGGCATATAGTAGCTGCCCGCCAGAGCGGTCAAGGGAGCGGAAGCGTGACTTGAGCACTCCGAATGTGCGCTCCACTATGCCCCTGGTTGCAATATGGGGAGCGTTGTATCTTACCTGGGGTGGTGTGGTGGGGTTCCGGATTGGCGTCATCATGTGGTTGCTCAGAGGGTAGGCACTGTCCCCTGGGGAGGTGATAATGGTTGTGATTATTAGGGTTTGTGTATTTGTCTGTGTGTGACATGCATGCATGTGCATGGGCATGTGTTCTCACCTAGGAGCCATGTGTCGCCATGCTGCCCAGCTTCCAGTGCCCTGCTCAGGGCAGACATTCTGTATATGAAACTGTCATGGGTGGAGCCAGGGTAATTTTCATAGACAGAGGTGATGATTCCCTTTGCATCGTATACGACCTGCACATTGATGGAATGCGGTTTCAATAGATGTGCTCAGTGGCCTTAGGTGGACGTAGGGCCACCTGGGTGCAATCTATGGCACCAAGCACTTTGGGGAAGTGTGCCACCCTGTAAAATTCCTGGACTTCGGCCTGCCTTTCTGCGGGTGTTCTGGGCATGTATATGTGCCTGCGGACTGAGGGGAGCGCAGTCATGATCGCCAACACCTGGTGTAGGCAACGTGACTGCGTGGCCTGTGAGACCCCCCCCACTATGGCAGTAGTTCGCTGAAATGACCCAGGAGCCAAAAAATGCAGGACATTGAGCACCTTCTCCAAGGGGCTCAATGCTTTCGAGCACAGGGTGGGGGATGTAAGGTCATCTTCCCACTCCCTGACCAGGTCTAGGATGATACGACGTGGAAAACTATACTTGCCATAGACCTGGTCATCAGGCATCCCAAAAAGGTTAGTCCGGGGGGAAAGAAATGTGGGCCCTGGCTATTCTCCTCCCCCTGCGGTGTCCCACGATCAGTGCTGCGACAAACGGGGCATTCATCGTAGCTGTATATACGTGTTTGTTGTTTGCGTGCACTTTTAAGCTGTGCGCGGGGACGCTTACGCCTGCCTTCCTGTGGCAGACGTGTTGATGCCTATGCGCGTATTTTAGCGTGCGCGTGTTTCCCGTATTCGATTCCATGAATACGTGTTGTTCGTGTGCGTGTGGGCGTTCCGTCTATTTCCCTGCCGTACTTCCCAGTTACGCCTTCTTTTTCACGCATTGCTCCCCATTCCGCGTGTTAAGCCCCGTGACCCGCCCCCTTTTTGGTGTGTGCGCCAACGTTGTGCGCATTCCCGGTGCGCGTCGCGCACATCGTTCGGGATGTTGCAATGACGTGCGCGCCCGTGTTCACCACGCCCGGATTTGGCACAAATCCAGGGGGAAAACACGTGCAGTACCTTCCTTGAATCGCACGCGTGCGCTTGCTTTTTTACGCTTGTGCCAGCTTGCGCCAGCTTGTACTAAGATTTTCGGCGCACATTTGTTCCATGAATCGGCCTCTGAATGTCCTTGATTCATGACAGATGCAAGTCTTCATTTATACATTTGTCATTAAAGCACCTCAATGGTTTCAGTATGAGAATTAAGTCAAGTCGGTCCTCCTCTGCCAGGATCTGTGCATTTACTTAGCTACATAGAAAACGACATTGAGATCATTTGTTGAGGCCAGAGCTTATCCGCCAATAAGGTATCGTCCCGCTACTGGCAGCTCAACCATTGGGAAAGGGCAGGGATGACAGGCCACAAATCACCGGCAAGAGTCATGCAGAAATGATTTGAAAAGTGTGCACTTTATTTCTTTTTGTAGAGTTTTTGTAGATGCTAGTTAGGTTAGGTTAGAGTGTTGTATATACTTGCTTTTAGGTTAGGGTTACGTTTATAGAGTGGACACTTTGGGGATCTGTACGCTCCTCTGTGGTTTACGGTTGCTTTTAAAAGACAAAAGGTAAAGTGAAGCTAGTGTCCTTGTAAACAGTTGCCTTTCCCTGTTAGCGCCTAGGGCCAAACTGGAGACCATCTTACCAAGACAATACAAAATAAACCAGTAAACCAAAGCTGGCCTAGTCAGTCTTCTTACTGAGCCTGTATTAGAGTGTAAAAATGTGTTAATATTGTTTTTTTCTACTGTTTTAAGGGAATTGGGGAAAATTTTCACCTTACCCTGTAACCCCACTTCCCTTCCTTTCTGCATCTACCCATCACCTATTCCTTAGCATAATATGGGGAGGTCCCAGAACCCAGGACCAGTGGGAAGCAAGCGGGACAGTGAAGGGAGCAAGCGGGCAAGAGTGAGTTAAAGCATTATCAGTGAAAGATTGATTATCTTGGCCTTACCACCCTGTCTGCGTCTGTCTGTGACTCGGAGATTCACACCAACACCCCTACCCTTGCATAATGATATTCCCTTTATTGTTTTTCAATTTCATCAAGTTTCCTCTGTTAACAGTTGCTGAGCTGGAAATTGCCATAAGGAGGTTTCACTTGCACATACCCACTTTTTCACGGAAAGTGGTGTCTTCTTGAGTACACAATGTTTATAATTGCATGTTGTGTCACTTGTCATGAAATTTGAAGGGCTGTGTATTTACCCTTTGTGAGATGCTAAAAATACATCTTTTGATTTTGGTGGGAACGGAAGGCGGGAGGGTAAGGGGGATTTTTCATTATGTCCTGTGCCCTATGTCCTGTTATCATTCCTCTGAAGTTTAAAAATAACAGTCCATTTTGAATGACCTTTAATGGTGCTGATGTCATAGACCCAGGTATACCTAAAAGTGCCGAAAAATGTAACAAGTTTGTTTTTGTAGAGTTTTTGCAGCTGCTAGTTAGGTTAGGGTTTTGTATATATTTGCTTTTAAGTTATGGTTACGTTTATAGAGTGAACACTTTTTGGAACTGCACTCTCGTGTCCTCTTTAGGGTTGCTTTTAAAAGCCAAAAGGTAAATTAAAGCTGGTGTCCTGTAAAGAGTTGCCTTTCCCTGTTAGCGGCTAGGGCCAAACTGGAGACCATCTTGCCAAGACAATACTAAAATAAAACAGTGCACCAGCGCTAAGTGTAAAAATGTGTTCATATTATTTTTTTCTACTGTTGTAAGGGAATTGGGGAAACTTTTCACCTTATCCAGCCATCCTGCCTCCCTTCCTTCCTGCATTTACCGAACACCTATTCCTCAGCATAATCTGGGGTGGTAGGAGAACCCAAGACCAGTGGGAACCAAGCCTGACAGTGAAGGGAGCAAGCGGGCAAGTGTAAGTTAAAGCATTATCAGTGAAAGATTGTTCATTGTTACCACACCAGCTTGCGTCTGTCACTACCTCAGAAAATCATGCCCACACCCCTACCTTTGCATAATGATATTCTCTGTATTATTTTTCTATTTCATCAAGTTCCCTCTATTAACAGTTGCTGAACTGAAAATTGCCATAAGGAGCTTTCACTTGCACACACCCACTTTTTTTACAGACACTGGTGTCTCCTTGAGCACACTATAGTAATAATTGTATGTTGTCTCATTTGTCTTGACATTTGAAGGGTTGTATAGCACACTATGTGATTTTGGAGGGAACAGGTGGCGGGAAGGTAGGCAGGATTTTTCATTATGCCCTGTGCCCTATGTCCTGTTATCATCTCCCTGAACTTTCTCAAAAACAGTCCATTTTGAATGGCCTTTAATGGTGCCGATATCAGAGAACAGCGTATACCTCAAAGTGCTGAAAGATCTAACAAGTTTCTCCCTACAGACAATTGAGGAGTTTATTCGGAAATTATTCTGGATCTGTGTCAGTAGTGTTTTATGGAGTCACGGGACAAATGTAGAAGCAAGAATGGGGACGGGGCAGTTGAATGTGTCTCAGGGAATGGTATAAGGTAATGGAGGAGACAGTGATGAAGGGGTAGTAAATTAAGGATAAGACAGTGAAAGCTAGAAGGGCTTGCTTCATTATTATGATCAACTGCAAGGGCAAGATGGATTTCAAACAAGGACGTGCGAGGAATTGAGGATTGAAGTATATTACAAATCACTGAGGAATATATCATCAAATAGAGGAATGAGGTGAAAGGCTGAGTTCTTTAATAAGGTCACTGAACTCCAAGACCACTTGCAATTTCCTTATTAGGTAAGGTAGGGGGTATTTTATTCATTAAAATAAATGGATGCATGCCAGAGTACGATCTGGCCGGCAGATATCGGGACATTCAGAGGGTGATGCAACAAGGATGCCCGCTCTCGCCAAATGCTTTATATATTAGCCTTGGAACCAATGCCCGTATATTTCAGACAGGAGTATTTAGTGGCGGGAATTAACATACAGGTCTCTACACATCTGTTCTCCCTATATGCAGACGACGTGTTACTTTATCTGTATCAACCGCAACACAATCTGCCTATAATACTAGAGGTGTTAGATGACTTTGCCAGGCTAGCAGGAATTTCCTTTAGTATACAAAAGTCATGCCTTTTCCCCCTGGCAGGACTACGTGGGGTAGACGCGGCCGCGCTACCAGAATTAGGCTTAAAGTGTGAACCACACTTCTTTATATACCAGGTCATACAAATTGGACATTTTCCTGAGGAAAAACACACACTCAACACACGGAGGGTAGTGATGGGTGTTAAGAAATCAATGACATTCTGGTTTTGACTGCCGCTCTCCTTCATGGGTAGAGTTGCTATTACCAAAATGATTATCCTCCCCAGATTCCTATATAGCTTCACTTATGTCCTTTTCTTTTTTTTTTAACAACTTTATTTATCATCGCACACAGGTTATGCACATACATTTGTGACAATCATTTGGCGGTCATACACATATACAAATTAGCTTTCTTCCGTAATCGGGCACTCCCGTTCCGTTAAATCTGCCAGATATTGTTTATACATTGACCATATGTTCCTGGGTTTGGAGGGGGGCATCACTGAGTCTATATATAGTTCCTCTGTATCGTTAGCCCACAACATGTCTTTGTTCCAGTCTTCTTTGGTCGGCGGTCGAACATTCTTCCACCGCATCATTGTGGGCTAGAACATTGTACACTGTAACTCAACTGTATAAATAACTGTATGTTGTCAAGCCTCACACATTGGGCCGCTTATTGTAACCCATAAGAAAGCCTCCTTATGTATACTTATAGCGCCTCGTTCCCTAGAGGGCTACAGTCTGCGCCACGTTGGGTTCATTTTCTTCACCACCCCCAGCATGCATATTCGCGGTGACCATTCCACCGGTTGGTCTGCCATCATGTCCAGGGCTCTGCAAATCTCTGACCAATATTGTTTCAGTTCTATACAATCCCATAGCATATGAAATATGTTGACATTTTCACTGTTGCATCTCGGGCAGGTGCCGGGTGTGGTGGGGTATATTTTTTTAAGCTTTAACGGTGTATAATGTGTCCTATGTATTATTTTATAAAGAATCAGCTTGAACCTTGAATTGCATGATACCTGCTGGGTTAATGCACATATCTGGGACCATTCTTGGTCTTCTATCGGTTGCCCCAGATCGTGCTCCCACCTACCCTTAGCCACGTGAATCGCCTTCGGGCGTGTCTGTACTATGACTCTATATAGAGCGGAAGCTGTTATTTTCTGAGACCCCCCAGTGTATATGTAGCCTAGTGGCATGTTAATTTCAGGTTCATTCGGGTATGACAAATACATATGGCGTGTGGTGGCTACTACTCGGTCATATTGTCGTTTATGCGCATTTGTGTTTCCCACTGTGTCCTTAATATCTTCCCAGAGTATAAAATGTTTTTCCAGGGAATAGCTGTCCCCATTGTGTAATACCTCTAGTACTCCACTGCATCGCCACTTCGCTCTCGATGGATAGGGATGTATGAGGGTCGCCCCAAATTGGCATACTCGGATGGTATAGTTTACTAGCATCGAATATGTCGGCAATTTTAGACCACGCCGTGACCGTAACCTTAGTCGGGTTTATTGTGTTGTAGTGTTTGGGGGTTGGCCTGGTCATCCTTTGTAGTGCTAACACCTCCTTGCGTTCCCATTAGGACGGGGCTGGGGGCCTGGGTTGATGAAGCATGTAGCCCAACCAGCAGCATAGTGTGCCTGCGCTGCCAGGTAGTATAATTCCATGTCAGGTGCCATCAGCCCGCCCCTGGGATACGTGTCCGACAATACCCTCCAGCTTAATCTAGGATGTCCACCCCAGATGAACGCTATGCATGCGCTATTAATTTTGGAGAACAGAGCGTGGCCAGGCCAGACTGGTACTGTACTGAAAAGATAAAAGAGCTTTGGTAGTATTATCATTTTTATCAGTGCTATCTTCTCCCTCAATGATATGGGCAGGGCTCCCCATCGCTTCATTTTGGTGCATTGTGTTTCTGCCAATGTACTGTAGTTCAAGGTGCGGGATAATTGGGTTGTCCTAGCTATATTAGCGCCTAGATATACGATGTGGACCGGGCTCCATATGAGGCCATGCAGGTTTCGGGGTTGTACAGTGTTGTCCGTAAGCGGAAATATCTCTGACTTGTTAGGGTTAAGGTGTAGTCCTGAGTATTCGCCGAACTTTTCCACCTCTGCTAACACCTTGCCCAGTGTGTGGTCAGGATTTTTTAGATATAGTAGGATATCATCCGCATACAGCGTTATGATGTGCAGTTTACCATCAAGCCGGATTCCGAATGTGCTATAGCGTGTTCTAAGAATGTCTGCTAGCGGTTCTATGACTAAAGCAAAGAGGAGCGGGGATAGTGGGCAGGCAGCCCTTCCTGGTGCCTCCAAGCAATTCCAATATGTCTGTGAGAGATCCGTTGATTCTAATCCTCGCCTGGGGTCGTGTATATAATATTTTAATCCACTTTATGAATTGTGGACCGAACCCATAATTCCGCAACACCCCGAAGAGGAAGGGCCAAGAGACAGTGTCAAATGCTTTCCGCATATCGAGGGAGACCGCTATCCCCTGGGTCTCGGGGGGTATCGTGGCTATGATTTGGTGGCTTTGTCTCATATTCGTTGCTGTGGACCTGCCTGTTATAAACCCTGCTTGGTCCTCATGTACCATATATGGCATCAGCGGTGTGAGTCTGATTGCTAGTATCTTCGCTAGGATCTTAGCGTCCCTGTTTATTAAGGATAACGGTCGGTACGGCCCACAGTCCTCGGGGGGTTTCCCTGATTTCAGCAGGAGTGTAATTATTGCCTCTCGCGTGGTTTCTGGGAGTTTCCCTTTTTGTATTGCCTCCATCCATACAGCATGTCATTTGGGTGCTAGTAGATGACTGAATTCCTTTTAGAATTCATCTCCCAACCCATCTGTGCCCGGTGATTTCCCATTGGGGAGTGCTTTTATTGCTTCAATTATTTCGGCTTCAGTGATGGGCTCCTCCAATGTATCTCTAGTGGCATCTGCTCAGAGGGTTGTTGGTACTCGGGAGAGATAGTGTTCTATTTCGGATTCTGTGACAGTGCTTTGTGGGGAGTATATACCTTCATAGAATGCATAAAATGTGTCTTTCAGTTTCTTCTGGTCGGTGGTTACTGTGCCATCCGCCGTAAGTATGCATACTTATGTCCTTTTCTATATAGAAGCCTCCTTCTTCCGAGAACTGTAAGACGTACTTCAAGATTTTCTATGGGGGCCTAAATGGCATTGATTGGCAATCACTACCTTATCCCTCCCTTATAAGGAGGGAGGAGTTCAACTTCCACATTTAGAATATTATCTGGCTACTCAGTTGAGTTCCATTATTAAATGGCTTTCAGATGAACCTACACCTGAACGTGAGCTGCTCAACACACTGACGAGCCCTGCTTGGCTTAGAGAGGCCTTGTGGTCTCCAGAAAGCTTGAATGAAACTCAGCCATTGATATTACGTGTGGGCAGACTGATATGTTCAAGAGCACTTAAGATACTCCGACTCCAACACCCCTACTCTCCCAACATTCCAATTCTGGCAGGCACATGCGACAACTTAAATGAACTAAAGGCTGTCCGGTGCTGGGAACGGGTTGGTATAACCACTTGGGGTGACATGTATGTGAGTTCAGCATTCAGAGAATTGACAGATCTCATGCAACTGGAGGGACTGCCAGGTGGGCAGTTCCTGAGATATATGAAAGTGACAAGGGTTGCCAGGCACAATTGCTGCGAGTGGTCTGTCGAACCACAGCCAAATGTTTTTTTGACACTAATTTATGAACTAGAGGATGGCTGGAGACCTGTGTCCAGGTTGTCTTCTAGATGGCGCTAGGGTAAACATACTAAACTGAGGTTGCGCTGGGAGGCTGATCTAGGCTTGGAAATCACTGACAGGCAGTGGCCACTGGCGTTGGGTTTTGTAAAATATGTATCAGGCAATGCCAGATTCAGGCTCATACAGGTGAATGTCCTTCACTGCACGTATATATGACCCCCTCTAGAGTACCTACATTTAAAAAAGATGCATCTTCTAACTGTCCCTGGTGTGGTCATGATGATGCTCATTTAATGCACATGTTTTGGGAGTGTGTGGTGAAGCAGCAATTTTGGCCCGAATTAAACAAATCTGTGAGGGAGTTGCTATCAAAAGATATCATTGGAACCCGCTTGAATGTTTATTGGGTATATACCCCAGATTGAGCAAGGATAAACATACTAACAAATTCATGGACCTAGCATACATACTGGCTATTAGATGTATAGCAATGACATGGAAATCACGCAAGGGCCCACAGTTCGATGTATGGTATAGGGAATTTATGCGTCGGTGTCATGCTGGCACTACTGCATGGAGTGGGACAATAGATACGCATGGGGGAGATGTTGCACTTACATTTGAAGCTTGGAAAACACTTGTCAACTCTGTTACTTACCCGTTAGATGACAAACCACCATAACCTTTCCCCCGTTTATTGTTTAACTTATATTTGTAATCCTAATTATACACAGGATGTATATATTAAGCTTGACTCTCCCCACAGAAATGTCAAAAGTGAACTATTCACCTGGTACAAATAAGATACATTATGGCACTGAACAGAGGCTAGCATCATATAACCTAAATGAATGTGCATTGGGTATTTGTTTGTATTGTTGTGTTCAGTATATTGGTTTAATCACACGAAGATGATAATGTGCACTGTATCTGTAAAATTCACCAATAAACAAATTAAAAAAAAAATAATAATAAATGGCTGCACTGATAGCCCCTTTTATATTCGGTCTCTTGCTAACGCTAAAACAATAGATCTTCCAATCACTGATATGTGTCATCAATGCAGAATCTGGATCAAGTTATTCGGTATAATGGACCTCATTATGAGTTTGGTGTTAATTTGGCAGGAAATCAGTCGGATTACTGCTAAACTCGATTACCATTACTTCCACCTGGTCTCACAGATTTGCCAAGGGATCACAAGGGGTGGTAGGGTGAAGTTAATGGTCATTTCCCGGAGTCCACATGACTCTAGAGGGATTTTGGAAGAGTTAACGCTTGTGATAATTACACCGGCAGTCGTAGCGCCGATTTCTCCAATTTGTGGCGGTAAAGTGAAGGATTTTGTACTCTTGTTGACCACATTTTTTTAGCTGGCCCGTGCCGCTGTCAGCTTTGGTTTATCTATAGGCCTACCATCTGCCAGACAGAGCCTGATTTTTGTTTTTCGCTATCTTGCTTTTCACATCATACTAGGTGTTCTCAAATGTTGGTCGCGTTAACAATAGTTATAGGTTGCGCATATGAATTCATCAAGGATCTGTTGAACCACAATTATTTCTATGCAATAATCAGGGCTCTCCAGTTCCTGTTTGCAAAAGGTATTTTCTTTGTTTTCACGAGCTCCTCATATTTGCAACATACTGGCAATACCCGAAACCTCCACCAAATATTGGTTCAATGATGATATCCTTGCGTTACAGCATCGCAGGCGAGCCACTGAACGTGCATGGCATAAACAGCCTTCGCCCGGCTCGCTGGCCGCCTACAAGAAAACTGTGAAAATATTAAAAATGGCTGTTGCTGAAGTCAAAGCTGTCTACTACAGCAATCGTATCCATCAAGCGAAATCTAAATCTAAAGAACTTTTCGCCATTTTGCATGAATTCATTGCTAATACACAGACCACTCCGTTGGCGCCTCAGGATGCCACCTGGTGTCAAACTATTCACGACGCCTTTTCCGCTAAAATTGCTTCTCACCTAGAAGCTAGTGTGTCCTCCTCTGCTAATACTACTGTTACCTCCCCCTCTACAATCTCTGCTCCTTCTTTTACCCACTCACCCGAACAATCTCTTTCGTCAAAGACTTCTCTTAGTGAAGCACAAGACCAACTCCCCTCCATTGCATCCACTGAATCCTTTCCCTGCCGGCTTTAGGAGCCTATTCTCAGCTCCTCAACAATAAAACCTTTGTTCTCTTTTACCCCATGTACCGTATCAGAAGTCACTACGATCATGATGAACATGAAGCCTACTTCATGTAAAGGCGATGCCTGTCCTTGTTGGCTTCTGGTACAATGTCTCGAAACCATCAGTCCGTGCATTACTAAACTGATCAATCAGTCCTTTAAGGAATGCCAAGTCCCAGCTATTCTCAAGGAAGCTTGGATTAAACCTTTGCTCAAAAAGGCTAACCTCGATCCCTCTCTTGCCAAGCATTATCGACCAATAACCAATGTGCCCTTTCTCTTGAAGGTTATGGACCGTGTAGCCTACCTCCAGCTACAGGAATTTATTGATGATAATGCCATTCTTGGACCCCGTCAGTCTGGCTATCGTGCCTGTCATGGCACTGAAACTGCCATGCTAGATTTAAAATCTAATCTCGGATCCATCATCGATCGCGGTCATTCCGCCCTCTTGATGTTGCTTGCTTGATCTCTTCCTTGCATTCGACCAAGTTGACCATGCATTATTGGCAACAAGATTACAATCCCTTGTCGGTTGCACTGATCTTTACCACGCAATGGTTAGCCTCGTTTCTTGCGCCCCGGAATACCTGTGTAGCCATCCAAAACTTTTCTTCTATACTTTCCCTGCTTACCCGTGGGGTACCTCAAGGATCTTCTCTCTCTCCCACTCTATTCAACATTTATATTCTTCCTCTACTTCTGTTGGTTGATGACCTGATATACCAACTATGCTGATGACACCCTGGTCATCCTCGAACTTTCAGGCTCCTACTCTACTGACTCTAAAGCCATTGCTGCCATCTATTCCCTCATCCACTCCTGGACGAGTCAGAACTTCATGGCATTGAATGCCGATAAAACAGAGATTCTTCTTGCCGGATCTAGTCACATGTTTAAGAATCTCTCAAAGGAATATGCGTCATTTACGATTGCCAATGCCTCCATCCCTGTGGCCCAAAGCGTTAAGACCCTTGGCGTCACCATTGACTCCGAACTCTCCATGCGCCCACATGTGGCCAAAACTCGAGCTGCATGCGGTTGGATCAATAGGCAACTGTGCGCAATGCGTCCATTCTTATCTGTCAGCAATATGTCCCTCCTTGCATCTGCCCTAGTAAATTCTAGGTTGGACTACTGCAACAGCCTCTTAGCACGCACATCTGCTGGCAACATCGCTGCCTTGCAGACCACTCAAACGGCTCAGTCAGAGCTGTACTGGGTTTACCCATGCACTTGTCTATTTCCAAAGCCCGGAAGAAACTGCACTGGCTCCCTATCAAGCACAGGGTATTTTTCAAGATTCTTACTCTCACTTTCAAATGCTTGAACAACTCTGCACCTACGTACTTGACACAGTACATCCAGCGCTATGTCCCTGCCCGATCACTTAGGTCGACTGAACAGATCAGGCTCAGTCAGCCCCGCTTTCACTATGTTAAATTTTGAAAAACAAACATCGCTGCACCTGCTCTATGGAACTCTCTCCCTCTTCACCTTAAGAGCTCCACCTCACTGGTTATCTTTAAAAAGAACCTTAAGACTCATCTCTTCAACACACCCTAGTCCTCTTACTAGTATGCCGACACCCTCTGGTCTCTGATCTTCTATGTTTCTTTTGATCGTCCTTGTCTTGTACTGTATTTCGTGTGCCGTGAGGCCTGCCCTCGATCTGGCGCATTATCAAGAATTTAAATAAATAAATAAAAATAAATAAATATATCTTAATTATTCCTCACACTGGTATTCTTAACTAGGGCTATACATTTACCATTGCGCTGTCTAAACTCCCTACCAAACCAGGATTCTTTGTTCATTACCACGATAGAAATAATTTCTCGAGGTTTAAAAACAGAAAAGTAAGTGTCAACTATATCAGAAAATGAAGCTAACACAGTGTCAGAGGTCACAGATTGAGACCACATTATTAAATCTAGGATTGGTAAAGGTTTGATGCAAATGATATGAAGTAGTGTCTCCATCTCCAATCTGCACAATTAAGTTATATAGCGGATTTGCTGGATTTGGAGCATGTCCTCTTCCTCGGTGTGAAATGCAGCATTGAGACCACTGGGCTATGGTCACTTTCAAGGCATTTCACCACCTCTAAAGATTTTACAACATGCCACTCTGGGAAACTGATTAGTATGTAATCAATATTACTACATTTAAGTAGGGCGGGCAGGAATGTCACCCCTAACATGACCATTAAGAGCTCTAAAACCAGCCCTACCCCACAATTGGGCAACCTCTACAGCAAAACGATGCTCTGAATTAGGCTTACCTGCAAATAGATCAGGAAAAGTCCATGTAAAGTCTTCATCATGATGAATATCGGTGATACCCTCAAGGGGCCAAATGGTTCATTCAAATCCCCTTAAACTGAGGTAATTGATCATCTTTTTTCGGTACATCTCAATCCAGACTTCGAGATGGGTCTCTAATTTCAGAAACGTATTCATACCAGAACCCCCGCGATCTGTTGTACACATTAATAACAAAGAGATTCAGACCATTTTAAAGTTCTAATACAACGGCTAGAATATCTGGCCAATGGAATGGTAAGACCTTAGCTTTTCTGAACAAATTCTCTGTGCCAGGTAGTTTGGCACCCACTGAGGCTTCCCTTGTTTCCTTAATAGCTGAAACAGAACAAACATGCATATACCTCTACTAGTATGAGGTCTGTAGCCCAGGTTTCTTGGAAACACAGAACATCAATATCTCTAACAAACTCAAACCAGGTTTTATCTGTGTTCCCTTTAAGACCTTCAATGTTCCAAGAATTCCCTTCCCTTCCACAAGATCCAAGTGCCAATGTAATCGAGTATTAAGACAGGGACAACTTCAGCTACAGCCATGACCTGTCAATCGATAGAGCTCAAATTGCTAACATTATCATCAGCTTCAGATGCCACTGAACCCTCAGATATTATATTAAAAAGAGCAGAATCATCTGACAGATAGGCAGAGGGATTAGCATTGGTCAGAAAACGTTGTTCAGCTGTTGTTCTCATGTGACAATTGCCAGCAACCTCTTTGCTAGTGTATATTTGGCTAATCTCTAACAAATACAATCTTTCTTATCGTTTCAAGGATCTGGATGCCGAGACACATCCAGGATGTCATTTCTTATGATTGATCAATAGCATTTAATGTACTGGATCCAATGCGTATATTTGTTGAATAAGGCGTTTTTCTTTTTCCTGTGTAAAACGAAGCAGCTTCAGAACATTTGTCCTATAAATCATATATTTTCAAACAAACACATTATTATTGTATTGTGTGAAAGATGCAGATACATTTACTTGCTGTTGTCTCTGTTGGGCACTGACCTTGCAAGATTAATAGAAGGAGATACAAAAAAAAATACTTTGTGGGGTTGCTAACCCTATGGATTACGATATCAGTACCTAAAGCATCCGTTTTGCTGACCACTGCATGCATGTTCAAGTTGGTTATTAAAACTCGATTTTGACTACTTGTAGGTTCAACCGGCATGTTAGAATCCATCTGGGTTAAATTCCTAGGACTATAGACAGTGCTTTGTGTGTTTCAGGGGATTTATCAATAGATGGTGCAGCTTTAAACTCAACCATATTAAAACTTAAGGAATTCTGAGTTCCTCTTAGGCTGGACATTTTGCAAGTTAAAGACTTAAATTGGTATATGAAAATTGAATGACACTTACAACATAAGCAGTTGTTGGTTATGTCAGGAATTTGGGTGTCCCTTAAATAGGTTTTAGACTATCACATACACTCTGTTGGCACTGTTTCTGGTGGAAATAATTCAGATCTGTTGGAAACACCTATGTTCTTGAATACAGTAGATAACAGTGAGAACATGTTACTTGGTGGGACCTGTTCATTTACCGTAAATCTCTTGCTAGAGGTGTTAACAAAGTCCCCACTATTTGGTGCAGATCTGATATGTCCCATAGTTGAAAGCCACAGTTTCAGACACTGTGTCGTTAGACCACATTTTATCCAGGATTTTATCATTTCTCCCACCCAGTTGGTAATCCCCTCTAGGTAATTCATATTTTGCAAGGGGGGCCCCATCCTTCCTCCTTAAGTTGGGGGTCTATAACATCAATATTAAGCAGATCTACTAGATTTTGCTCTATCTCCTTATTGGAACTATCCAGTTTCCATTACTTAAGATTAAGACTCCAAATTAAGGGGATTAGATAGTTGGACCGTTGGAAAGTTAATGTTGTGAGTGGGGTTTATTCCCAAGCAAGCCACTGAAAAAGACCACAACTGCTGGGGCTAGACTGGAAACCAATAGCCAGGTATTAAAAAGGCTTTCAAGTCTGAGCGAGAGGTGTGGGCCACAGGACGTCCATGGTGACTCTCCACTCTGGGCTCCCCGCCATCTCGCATTATGTGAGTCAAATTATCTCTGCAGGGCAACCTGATAGGAATTGAGACTGTATTACTAGATGGCATGGAATGTAAACAAGACTCCCAGTTAAGGGGATTATGTAGCCAGACAACTAATATCGTGAGTGGGGTTTAATTCTAAGCCAACCACTGGAATAACCCAGAGTTAATAAAACTTTTAAATGTAAGCAAAAGGTGGCGGCCAGAGGATGTCCTTGGTGACTGTCTACTCTTGGCTCCCCGCCTTTTCACATTATATGTATACTCGTATCTGTACATGGTAACATAATACCCATTGAGACTCTATTACGAGATTTTACGACTCCCCAAGAAAGATGGCCGACCGGCTGAGTCACGGACCAGCGTGCGCATGTGCATGGCGTCCATGGCAACGCATAGTATAAGTGAGACCAACTCGAGATGGTACGGTTTGCACTGTCCAGGCTGGAACGCTGATGCAAATCTGCGAATACCTGACACTAGGTAAGTGCCCTTGCGGTATATTCCTGCATACATGAAGCATATAAAATAGGGAACTTTGTCATAATTTAGATCGCGTAGATTATGGAAGTGCTGTTGTCCACACCAGAGAAAGAAGGTGTGAGAGATAAACATTTTGGAATTCAGATTAACGATAGCTATTATGATTGATTGCAGATAATCAGAAATGCATAGAAAACAGAATGATAGCAACAATTGAACGTCGGTGTTGAACAGGCCCTGAAGAAGGATTTGATATCCAAAACGCATAGGCCAGCACCTAAATATTAGAACTCTGACAAAGACCCAAATGGGTCGCATAACTGTATCAAGGAAAGATAGGTGTTGGTTTAATGTACAAAAATAAGTAAATATCGGTTTGATGAGAAATTATTGGTTCATACAAATTTGGTTATAAGGTTGCTCATGATGAAATTGGAACTATGACAACTGAATGTAATGCTTTTTACATGTTTTTTACATGTGTTTTTGAATTTTCAGTAAAAATTGCTTCATGTGAAATTGAAAACTGTTGTGCAGAGTTTCTTGATATGTATAACGATAAGAGATTTATGTGGGAAAAGACAGAAGTGGAAGAAGTGTTTAAAACAATAATTTGGGTAAATTTGTGTAGAGTGCTTGTAAGTATTAATAATATTTATTAAAATGTACTAAAACTTAGGAGGTTTTAAACCCCATTGGAGTGCATGGGTGTTACCTGTTGGCAACAACGGGTTGTGTGGGTATTTTATTCAACTTTGGTCTCCAAAGTCCAGGAGACAATACCTCATTACACCAGAAGTAGTCGATGATAGGTTTACATGACCACTAAGTATCATTTGACAACATCACTTAAGTACAAGGAGTTAAAAAAGAAAAGGAGTGCCCTCCACATTTCATTACGTCACCCCTCTTTAGTTTGTCTTAGACAGGGAAATCCTCGTCAGGGTAGGGATAGTGAGGCGTTTATTGAAACTTATTGATTTAATAAAATAGCATTTTTTGAGAAATCATCTAAAATTTGTCCGACTCACATTTCTGATCCCTGTCAGTTGTTACCACAAGATTTCTTAACCCGTGGTACATTGCTTTGGACATTGATTAGAAATGAGGAGCCTCTTAGAATCCATGTTAATCTATTGAAATCATTGCCACAGTATCCTTTGAAACCCGAGACAGATAATTATAATGATAATTGTTCTTCTATAACGCGCTTAATACCAGCGAGTGGCTTCTAAGCGAAGGATCGGGATTCAAACCTGTGTTGCACTGCGTTGTCTTGCTTCCAAGACAAATGCATTGCCCCTGAGCTACCCTTCCTCAAGGCTCTCAAAGCAGTAATAGAATTGTTCTTAGAGCAGGGAATTATGATTCCTATAGCTAGTTCATGAAATACATCAATTTTGCCAGTGAAGAAACAATGTAAGGAGACATATCTATTTGTGCTGGATTTATGAGCTGTAAATTCAGATGTATTACCTGCTTTTCCTGTTGTACCAAATTCAGCAACAATCCTGCAATCCACCCACAGCTACCCATTTTACTGTTGTTAATTTGTGCTCTGCTTTCTTGCCCATTCCTATACATCCAAATGGCCAATATTTATTCTATTTTACACACTCTGATTTGCAGTATACATTGACTAGGCATCCACAGGGATACACTCTTTTTGTAGATCCGATAGAGTCAGTAATGGTCCATTGAGTATATGACCCCTGATTGTATCTCCTTTATATGCATGCAAACAGGACATGTTGGTACTTCTCACTGCCTAGGCTGTAAAGGTACTTGAAGCATCATGCCAAAAGTTACAGTTGTACAAATCAGAGGATTATTATTTAGGCCATAACATTTAAGCTGGTTGAAGAAGTTTGACTAACCCTCAAATAGAAGTGATCCTAAAAACTGCCCAAACCTATCACCATTACTCAAATTAGATCTTTCTTATGTGCAACATGGTACTGTCAGTAGTGGATTTGGGATATGCTGCTATTGTAAGTCCCCCTCAGTCAGTGGAATGTTCCTCAGAGGCAGAACAAGCATTTATAGAGGTAAAATGTGCATTTGCTAGTACTCTGGTGCTTTGTCTTTCAGACCAGAAAAACGTGATTTATGTATAGTTACAAAAAAGGGTGCTATGACCAAGCAGTGTTGACCGAAAAACATGGTGACAAGCATTGACCATTTGCTTATTACAGCAATGCAAAAGACTCTGTTGTAGCTACACTTCCACTGGATTAATGACTAACAGAGTCCAAGCCAAGGAGGTCACACCGGAAGGTCAGTCTTTTGTTGCTGGCTCCACTCCCGGTCCTTTTCAAGGTGTCACCTCCCCCCACACCATCCCTCCGCTGCATGGCATGCTCCCCCTCCCATCTGCCCCTTCCACATACCTGCTGCAGGCGTCTACTCCTTCCTTGTCGCTTTGTAGGCCATGTAGATGAAAGCCCCACACACAACACATCACACTTCTGTACACAACCTTTTGTGTATCTGGCTTCTGTCTCTTCTGCCTACATACTGCAAATGACTTCTGTCTTGCTTGCGGTCAGTGCGGCACCAACATTAGCAGTAAAATCATCTGAAAAGCAGGTATTATATCCCTTATTGTACCACATACAGTAATGCATTGTTGTTAAAAACAGAAACGCAATACCTGTCTGCTTCTTGCCTCATTAAATGTGAGCTTACTCTTTTGAATTCTGCAAATATCAAACCAACCTAGTGTTCAGTATTAAATCGAGCCTTACTGATGCCAAGCCCAGTATATGGCGAAGCTGAAGGCTGTACTCTTGTAACAGCAGCCCTCGCAAAGCATCAAAAGAAGTTTATGATGTCCTGCCCCAAAATGCTGAATAGGAATATTTTGTGTATGGTTCTTGTTTGAGACATTAATAAGAGCATTTGGTGTTGCCATAGGCAATATGTACTGCATATAAGGCAATTGAGAGTGCACACATTTCTGACATGTGTTCCACTCATGCTGAACTCATTGTATTAACCAGTGCATTTACCCTTTCAGAAGGTAGAAGAGTAACGTTGTACAACAATTTCTGTTATGCATTTGGCGTTTTCCACCGCTATGACAACAATAGAGGGAGAGGGGCTTTCTAACTGAAGCTGGGCCACCAATAAAAAAGGCTTTGCATGCAGAGGCTCTTCTCACAGCTTTAATGTTACCCAAAGAATTGTAGTGATAAAATGTGCTGCCAATCATATCCCCACATCAGATGTCCCCTGGAACTCTGCTCACCTGGGATGGCTTCTGCCGATTAAGTTACAGCTTGGGTGGGTGCTTTCTGTCATGAGCCCTACCTCTGGTCACATATAAATCACATGATATCCATGGGTGCAATCAGTGACTGTTGCTGTTTGGGCTGACATCTTGCCCACTGGAGCCCTGCTCACCTGGGACTGCTGCTGCACTGACGTGACCAATGATGGCGGTTGCTCACTGTCACAACCCCTTCGTCCGGCTCTGTCATCTTACCGTGGTGCCTGGACCAGCCCCTCCCCCTGCCTCCACCACCTGGTCACGTGATAACACATGTGAAATAGTGGTTTCCCTATTTAACAGCTCTTTAATGGATGTCCTTGCCCTGGGCATCCACTCTGGAAGGGCGACCATCTCTAAGAGTGCTGCTTTTCCAGTTTTTTCCTCTTTGCTATTGGTTGCAGACTATCATGTTATCTCAACTACATAAATTCTTCACATAATGCTCCTCTTCAAATATCTATCTAAGATGCCCGTATATTCCTTTGGACGGTGCCTACCTATCATTTAGGTTTGTACATCTCCTGGCGACCGCATTTACCATTCTGCATCCAGACCATACTTATGTCTACACTTTCCCTGCTGCTATTCCATTTTACTGGTTCTCCCAGAACATGAGGTATTTCTCTTCCCACTCAAGTCTTGCAGCCAACTTAATTTCTGTTCCTTTTCTCCCTTACCCTCTTCCTGTACCTCTCCTTTCCCCAATTCCTACTGGGCTACTCAATTCACAATCTTTCTGCAATAAAACACACCCAATGATAGACACTTTATTCAAGCTTTATCTACATTTGCGATGTATTACTGAACCATGGATTCCTTAGTTTAATTCTGTTACATCTGCATTTCTCACCAGTTCTCTATCTAACTTCTCCCATTCCCACCACCCCTCTGGAATTGTATTTTGCTCGTCTTACACCCCTGTTTCTACTACGTCTCTTCTGCCTTACTCTTTGAATATCCCTACACATCCTTTTCCAAGACTCAGTCTCACGCTTTCTTAAATATCTACAATCCGCATGGCTCCCTCTCCTCCTTTCGTGATGACCTGAACACTCTTCTTATGTTTCTTCTCCTTGGTGATTTCAAACTTCATCTTTACTCTGCCCACTATTACTTTCCTTTTCTCCCACTACTTTTCTTTCAATCATTCCCAATTCTACTCCCCTCCCTCTGATACCTTAGGCCCTTCCTTAGATCTCATTCTCCCTCAATCTCCCCTATCTCATCTTTCACAGATTCCCCTTTTACTACTTATGACCATTTCCTACTTTCCTTTTCTATTCCTGCTCCCATCCCCTCTGATGTTACCACTTCAGCGACTTACTTTACTCGCCATAAGCTCTCCTTTTTCAACATCTTCCCATATGTCCCTTCCCTTCGATCCTCTCTTCTGTCACCTATGGATTTCTCTCTTCTTTCTACAAATGATACATTATCTTCCTTGAACTCCATTCCTCTAACAACTGTTGAGTCTCTCTACCTTGCTTGGCCTTTCTACCCTACACATAAACCCCCCAGTCCTGGTTCACCACTGCCATTCTCTCTCGTTTCACTCTTTGCGTCGGGCCAAAAGGCAATGGAAAATATCCCCCTCCTCTGATGATCTTATATCACTCTCCTCTCTACACATTTCCTATGATTTGTCTCTGTCCTTGGCAAAAAAGTCCTACTTCTCTTATCTTATTCTATCCTACTCTCCAAATCCCCACTGCCCCTTCAAACTTCTTAACCAAATCTTTTCCCCCTCTCACCTAATCCCTCACTGGCCTCCTCTCTGTCCAAATGACTTTGCTACTTTCTTTATCCACTAAGTTACACTGCTTTGTTCCTCCTCGACTCCAAACGCACCTCCTCTCTAATGACTTGCCTCCTCTATGTCCTTCTTCGTGCTTCACTCCGACTCTAACACATCTCATTCTTGCCTGAGCCCATCCTACTGCTTCCCCCTTCATACTTTCCCTTCTGCCCCCAGACTAACCTCTATCCATTATTACTTCCAATGCTTACCTCATCAACTTATCCCCCTCCACAGCAACGTTTCCCTTCGATTTTAAGATAGACGTTCTCATACCTATTCTTAAAAAACCCTTGCTAGATCCTTCTTCACCAGCCACCTTTTGCCCTATTTTCCTTTTTCCCTTTCGCTGAAAAATACTTGAATGGGTCATTTACTCTTATATTCCTTCTTCCTGCAATACCAACTGCCTACTCCCTCCATCTCAATTGGGCTTTCGTCCCAACTCACCTCCCAAAAACTGCTCTTCTGAGTGTTTCTAGCTCACGTTTCCCAGCTTGATACTCTAAACTATCCTCTATTATTGTCTTTCTTGATCTATCTGCTGTTTTCTACACTGTTGATAATACTACTCTTCTTTCTACCTTCTTTTTCTCTTGGATGCTGTGTACTGTCCTAAAAAGATGTTCTCTCTTACCTTCTCCTATCTTCTATCTTATCTTGATACCCATACTATCTCCTTAGCTAGCAAACATTCCTCAGTCTCTTCTTTACTTCATGATGTCACTCAAAGATCAATCTTAGGTCCATGTCCTTTTTCTCTTTATACTTGTCCCCTGGCTGCTATAATTTCCTTTTTTGTACTATCCTCCCATTTGTATACCAGGGACTCTCAGATCTTTGTCTCTTAGTCCACTTTCTTTGACTCTCTCAATGCAACTGTCTCTTCCAGGCTATTCGCAGTACAGTCCTAGTTGCATTCTTACTTTTTACACCTAAATGCCTCAAAAACTGAGATCCTGTTTTTTCCATCTACTTTTGTCTCCCCACCTCTTTTTCCTCATTCTATTTAATTTCTTCCCTCTTCTCTCCCCCTGTTTATAACAGCTAATAGCTTAGGTGGGTTCTTTAATGCATCTATTTCCTTCACACCTCATATTTCTAACACTGCAATTACTGCATTTTTCAACTCTATAAAATTCATAAAGTCTGGATATTCTTACAACTTTCATGCTGTTTAATCACTCAACTTTACCCTTGTGTTATCTCACCTTGACTATTGTTCTTCTCTCTTTACTGGCTTACCTGCCTATCAACTTGTCCCCTTCTGATTTACCTTTAACTCGATCATTCATCCCCTGTTTGCACTCTCTTCTTTTACCTCTATTTCTCTGAGCTCTCTCCTGACTATCATTAGAATGCTGTTTACCCTTTCATCTTCTTTTAACTGCTTTAAGTGTACTCGCGGACTAGCTCCTCCTTACTGCTATTTATTACCTTCTTTCTCTACTCCTTTCCCTCCCGTTTGATTTGAATTACATTTCCTCCTCTTTGTCCTTAAAGAACACTATGCTCAATCTAGCTTTTGCTCTTTCTCTCTCCTTGCACTAGAGCACTAGAACTCACTCCCTCTCGACATCATATCTTCTTCTACTCTCCATCTTATCTGCTCCCATCCTAAATCCTTACTTCGTAACGCTGATCTTAAACTCTCCTACCACCTAAAATGTACACTGTTCTAAATTCTTGTCTTGCTTGCTTCATTAAATGTGTAATGCACTATTTATTATGTCACCGCTTTGACGAAGGCGCTTTATAAATAACATAAAGTACAAATACAAATTCCTAAGGAAAAGGTTGCACAGGGGAATGACCTTGTGTCATGATGCCTACCCCCAAGGAGCCAGACCGGGCCCAGCAACCCCAGAGGCAGTAATCATGTTCCCGAGGGAAGTCCCAGCAGCCCCAGGTAGGGGCCCTTTGGACTCAGTCCTGGCGCCTTTGGCGCCAGGCTCATATTGGACAACAGTCCAGGCGCCATAGGCGCCAGGCTCATAAAGGATGACTTTGTGTTAAGAAGTGCTTGGTGTGAACTTACCTGATGCAAACCGTGCTGCAACATCCAGGCCACCTAGAGGCCTGAATGGGACTATTTTACCTATGGGACTACTTTACCACACGGGTGTGGCCGGAGGAAGAATACATACCTTAGAGGAAGAATACATACCTGGAACTACTTTGAAGGCTATTTAAGCCACGCCCAAGCGGCAACTCACGCTTCGCGTTGTTCTGCACGTAGCAGCTGGACGCTCACCGTGTCTGCTCCAGCATCCAGACTCCAGCCACGCCTGACAGCATCCTGGAACACCTGTAAAGGGAGAAGAGAGGAGAACAGGAGAAAGAAGAGACATTACCTGCTTAATCCGCATTCCAGAGTCATCTCGCCGACGATCCTAAAGGGAAGACATTCATTTTTAAAAGCACATCGCATAGCTCGCTGCAGCGCAGCATTCCACTCACCTTTACTAGGCGCCTTCTTGCCCATCAGGGACCATCTGAATCTTCCGCCGCATTTCAGCGCCTAAAGGAGAAAAAGACAAGAACAAAGGTGAGCTAGGGAAGAGATTAATTTCCACCATAAGACTTACCTGTTGGGTCAATCCCTCTTCACTTCGGGTCGGCGCCGTTTCTTCGGCATTTCCGAACCCCGGCCCCTAAGGGGAAAAAGACACAAGCATTAGTGCATTAATGCAAGAACACTAGAGGAACCACTCATCAAAAACTCACCAGAAGTTTCCTTCGACAGTTCCATTCCCTAACTCGGGATCTTCATTCAGCACCTGAAATAGAGAAAACAGACAATGGTTATTTAAAGCTTGAACTTGCTGAACTTGCAACAGAATTCTTACGATACCTTACCGGAAAAGTCAAGCAAACTTGAACTCTCACCAATCCGAGATCCAGTGAAGTAACTGGATAACAACGCGCCCCTGCATCAGAAGCAGGATGGAGAGCTCGTCCTTTCAGACCCTAAGGTGAGACTTCACGGGGAATCGCAGAAGGGTTTCGTGGAGGGTGAGAAGGGGAGTGGGAGGCCTACGCATTATCCCGCAGATTGTTAATACTCCCTTTTCACACACAGAAGGATATTTCTACGAACCAGATAAGCCAGATTTGGGGGTCTGGTCCATTCCATCTTCCGAGTCCTGCGCATCACCCTAGAAGAGGCCACAGAAATCCAAACCAGGCCAGCGCCTCCGTGGGAGTCAGGTGAGCATTACAGAACGCGAAGCCTACCTACAATTTCCTACCCGGGCGCTATGGATACTTCCGAGACAGACCAGCTGACCCAACTTTTGGGGGAATTACGGGCAGAAGTACATTCCGCCTGCCAGGAGACTAACGCTCTCAGGAGAGAACTGATCCTATCCAAGGAACGAACTGATGACCTGTCCAAACAGCTGTTGCAAGGTCAGGCAGGACAAACTCTGTTACCTGGTTCCGGGGGTAATCCCACTCCTGTGGTTTCGAATAACCCGGTACAAATCAATCTACCTGGAAATATGCCACTGGCCCCGCTAGAACGTTTTGCTGGGGACCCCAAGAAATATGCCATTTTCATGAACCAATGTCGCTTACACTTTCTATGCAGACCTGGGGCCTTCCCTAATGACCAAACCAGGGTAGCTTTTGTATTATCTTATCTCAGCGGCTGTGCTGCCGATTGGTCAGTTCCTTTGGTAAGTCAAGATGACCCAATTCTCCAGGATTTTCAAGGCTTCCAGGCAAGCATGGAAAGATTATTCACTCGACACTCCCAGGGACAGGCCCTGGACAACGAACTGCTATCTTTACGACAAGGTAACCAGGATCTCTTATCCTACATCGCCACCTTTAATAGGTTGATTGTGGAAACAGGGTGGCCAGAAAATAAAAGGATCACATTATTTCATCGAGGCCTGCGCGGAGAACTTAAAGACGTTCTAGCTCAAATTGTAAATCCGCCCCAAGCCTGCGCGGAATACATAGACTTAGTGGTCCAACTTGATCACAGACTTCAGAATAGAAAAGCAGATCGGTCTAAGTTTGAAACCCGAGTGTTGATCAAAACTCACGCTAACCCCAAGGGTACCGACGTTTCAGAACCTATGCAAATCGGTGGAGTTAAAGGACCGTTAACTCAGAAGGAACGAGAAAGAAAGCGGCAGAAGCAATTATGTCTTTATTGCGGGGCTTCTGGCCACTTTTTACGAGATTGTCCGGTAAAACCACCCAAGAAGGTGGTTGGAGCCACTGACAACAATCTAACGGAACCTGATTCGGGAAACGACCAAGCCCGACAACCGTAGAGGTCCGCTTGCGGAGCTTGAAAACACACTCTTTGACCTTGCATTTCATCATGCCAATGGTCCTCGTGGATCCGAGACAGCCTCGGCGGTTGCATGCTATAAAGGCATACATCGACAGTGGAGCTATCGGAAACTATGTTGATCGTGAATTGGCCTCCAGGATTAATCTCCCTCTCCGTCCGAAAACCAACAAGGATGTCATTACCACAGTTGATGGATCCGAAATTGCCTCAGGGCCGGTAACACATTCTACTACAGAAATGACACTAGTGGGTCAGGATGGACATCGGGAAGCTATTGTGTTTGACGTAATCAAGACCCCACAGTTTCAAGTAATTCTAGGAATTCCTTGGTTAGAAACACATAATCCTCGAATTGACTGGCAAGCAAAGAGAATAACCTTTCCTGATTGTACACAAACTTGCTATCCAAGAAATCCAAACATGGGCCTGGCCACAGTAACCTCCGCCACAATACAACTACCGCCTGAGTACCAAGAATTCCAAGACGTTTTCCAAAAAGAACAGGCCAACACGTTACCTCCCCACCGGTCATACGATTGTCAAATCGATCTGGTACCCAATGCTCAACTGCCTTGTAGTAGGATCTATGCCCTTACTGAACCTGAGAATCTTCATTTGCGACAGTATTTAGATCAGTACCTTGCCAATGGTTTTATTCGCCCGTCAAAGTCTCCTGTTTCCTCAGCTCTGTTCTTCGTGCCGAAAAAAAGAAGGCGACCTTAGAACTTGTATTGACTACCGCGCCCTAAATCAGATAACGATTAAGAATCGCTATCCTCTGCCCCTGATCCCTGAACTTCTCGACCAGGTAAAAGGTGCTTGTATATACACCAAGTTAGATCTTCGGGGAGCTTATCACCTGGTGCGTGTAAAAGAAGGTGACAAATGGAAGACTGCTTTCCGCACCAAATATGGACTCTTCGAATACCAGGTGATGCCTTTCGGATTGTGCAACGCACCTGCTGCCTTTCAATACTTTATGAATGATGTTCTTCGGGAAGTTATCGATGTTTGTGTCATCGTATATATCGACGACATTCTGGTGTACTCCTCTTCGGAATCCGATCACAGAAAACATGTCAAGGCAGTTCTTGAGAAATTGCGCCAGCACAAACTGTTTGCAAAACTCGAAAAATGTGTTTTTCATGCCACAGAAGTTGAGTTTCTTGGATTCATCCTGACACCAAAGGGAGTCCGAATGGACTCACGAAAAGTGGACGCCATCCTCAAATGGCCATCTCCTAGCTCTGTGAAGGGTGTTCAGAGCATGCTTGGTTTTGCCAATTTTTATCGAAGATTTATCCCGGAATTTTCTCGGATGGTTCAACCCATCACTGCACTCTTACGGAAAAATAAACGCTTCGAATGGACTAATGAGGCAGAACAGGCCTTTCAAGAACTAAAAACTAAATTCACCTCCGCACCTGTACTGAAACATCCGCGCCCAGATCTCCCTTACATTGTTGAAACCGACGCATCCAGCTTAGCCATGGGAGCTGTCCTGTCTCAAAGGGATCCTGTAACTAACCAATTGCACCCTGTAGCCTTTTGGTCCAGAAAATTCTCGGCTCATGAAGTTAATTACCGACAAGGAGTTATTAGCTATTAAGTCCGCCTTCAAGGCTTGGCGTCATTACCTTCTCGGCGCAAGACACACCATCACAGTGATTACAGATCGCAGAAATTTGCAATATTTAAAAACGGCCAAAGCTCAATCATCACGTCAACTCCGATGGGCTTTATTCTTTGCAGAGTTTGATTTTGTAATCACATACAGCCCTGGCTGCAAGAATGGCAAAGCGGATGCTTTATCCCGGATTGGGATGGGAGAAACAAATTCAAGCTTATAACCAGTACCGATTATACCTGAACAGAGAATTTTGGGGTTGACCTCTTTACAAACTATTGAGGACATTCAAACTAGAGTTAAACAACTTTTAGACCCTACAGCCTTGAAAGAATGGAGTCAAAAGGGTTCACACTTTTCCGTCAATAATGATCTACCCTACTTCCAGGGGCGATTATTTCTGCCTCATAAGGAATTGCAAGAACTCGTTATTGCCCATTATCATGATACATTAATGGAAGGACATCCTGGTATTGCTAAAACTGAAGAAAAGATCAAAAGGCAATTCTGGTGGCCCTCCTGGCGAAAGGATATAAAATCCTTTGTGATGTCCTGCGGAGTTTGCGCCCAAAATAAAGGTCAAAAGAAAAGACCAGCCGGCCTTTTACAACCCTTGGACATCCCACCGGCACCTTGGCATACCTTGTCGCTGGACTTTATTACAGACCTGCCTCCTTGCTATGGATACAACACTATCCTGGTGATTGTGGACCTCTTCTCCAAAATGACCCATTTTATCCGATTAAAGGGGTTACCTTCAGCCTCCATCCTGGCCAAGGAATTTCTTGAAAATGTCGTTCGTTTACATGGTTTTCCATCCATACTGGTCTCTGATCGAGGAAGCCAATTTATTTCCCATTTTTGGAGAAAGTGTTGTCAACTGGCACAAATCGATGTACGACTATCCACTAGTTACCACCCCCAGACCGATGGTCAAACCGAGAGAACAAACCAGACCCTTGAACAGTATCTTCGGTGTATGTTGCACCAAGCTGAATGTAATTGGAAAGACATTCTTTGGATCGCAGAATATGCATATAACAATTCTGTACATTCTGGAACGGGACAAACCCCTTTTTATACCTTATATGGCCATCACCCCCGAACCTCTGACCTTGACTCCCCTCAAAGTCTTGAAATGCCCGCTGTAGATCATTTGCATTTCATGATAACTCGAGCCTTCAAAGAAGCAACGACTCATTTACAGCAAGCCAAGAAAAAGTACAAAGAAAATGCTGATTTACATTGTAGTGAAGCACCTCTGTACCAAATAGGGGACCAAGTGTGGCTAGCGACTAGACATTTACCACTCAAAGGACCGTGAACTTTCAATCCAAAATATGTAGGGCCCTACCCGATCAAAGCTATAATCAACTCGGTGGCCTTCAAACTCGATCTACCAGCTAACATGCAAATCCATCCCGTTTTTCACGTATCACTGTTGAAACCAGTACAACCTGGAACCAGACTAATTAAACCACCAGAACCAATTCAAGTAGATGGGGTGCTGGAATTCGAAGTTAAAGACATATTAGATTCCAAGGTGTCAAAGTCAAAACTCTTCTATTTAATTGATTGGAAAGGATATGGGCCTCAGGAAAGGTCTTGGGAATCAAGCGATCAGGTACATGCACCTCGGTTAATACAGAAATTCCACCGGAAATTCCCAAACAAACCGAAACTTCCGAAGAGAACAACCTTGGGAGGGGCCTTGGGAGGGGGTACTGTCATGATGCCTACCCCCAAGGAGCCAGACCGGGCCCAGCAACCCCAGAGGCAGACATCATGTTCCCGAGGGAAGTCCCAGCGGCCCCAGGTAGGGGCCCTTTGGGCTCATGTTGGACAACAGTCCAGGCGCCATAGGCGCCAGGCTCATAAAGGATGACTTTGTGTTAAGAAGTGCTTGATGTGAACTTACCTGATGCAGACCGTGCTGCAACATCCAGGCCACCTAGAGGCCTGAATGGGACTATTTTACCTATGGGACTACTTTACCACATGGGTGTGGCCGGAGGAAGAATACATACTTTAGAGGAAGAATACATACCTGGAACTACTTTGAAGGCTATTTAAGCCACGCCCAAGCAGCAACTCACGCTTTGCGTTGTTCTGCACCTAGCAGCTGGACGCTCACCGTGTCTGCTCCAGCATCCGGACTCCAGCCACGCCTGACAGCATCCTGGAACACCTGTAAAGGGAGAAGAGAGGAGAACAGGAGAAAGAAGAGACATTACCTGCTTAATCCGCATTCCAGAGTCATCTCGCCGACGATCCTAAAGGGAAGACATTCATTTTTAAAAGCACATCGCATAGCTCGCTGCAGCGCAGCATTCCACTCACCTTTACTAGGCGCCTTCTTGCCTATCAGCGACCATCTGGATCTTCCGCCGCATTTCAGCGCCTAAAGGAGAAAAAGACAAGAACAAAAGTGAGCTAGGGAAGAGAATAAGAAAGGCTTCATTTCCACCATAAGACTTACCTGTTGGGTCAATCCCTCTTCACTTCGGGTCGGCGCCGTTTCTTCGGCATTTCCGAACCCCGGCCCCTAAGGGGAAAAAGACATTAGCATTAGTGAGCGAATGCAAGGACATTAGCGGAACGCTCATCAAAGACTTACCTGATATTTATTGGGACATCTCTTCTCACTTCGGGTCGGCGCCTTATCTTCGGCATTTCCGAACCCTGGCCCCTAATGGGAAAAAGACACAAGCATTAGTGCATTAATGCAAGAACACTAGAGGAACCACTCATCAAAAACTCACCAGAAGTTTCCTTCGACAGTTCCATTCCCTAACTCGGGATCTTCATTCAGCACCTGAAATAGAGAAAACAGACAATGGTTATTTAAAGCTTGAACTTGCAACAGAATTCTTACGATACCTTACCGGAAAAGTCAAGCAAACTTGAACTCTCACCAATCCGAGATCCAGTGAAGTAACCCTAAGGTGAGACTTCACAGGGAATCGCAGAAGGGTTTCGTGGAGGGTGAGAAGGGGAGTGGGAGGCCTACGCATTATCCCGCAGATTGTTAATACTCCCTTTTCACACACAGAAGGATATTTCTACGAACCAGACAAGCCAGATTTGGGGGTCCGGTCCATTCCATCTTCCGAGTCCTGCGCATCACCCTAGAAGAGGCCACAGCAATCCAAACCAGGCCAGCGCCTCCGTGGGAGTCAGGTGAACGTTACATCTTGCTGATAAAGCTGTGAGGGGGGGGGATATCCTTTCCCTTACATCCTTGATTATAAAAATGTTTCCCCAAAACCAGCACAGCTGCCTTTGTGCTCTTATTCTAACCTTGATGAACGTTCTGAAATACAAGAAAATGCTTCAGATAATAAAAAGAATTCTTGGAGCAAAGCAGGTTGTGCACGAAACACTGACAAATGATGGTGCACTAGTGATGGACTGTTGGGTGGACCCCAGTCGCCTTTTCACTATTTTAAACATGTGGTCAAGGGGGTAGCACACATGGTGCTAGTGGAAGGAATGGAAATTACACCACCATTGATCGGCACACCACGCTTTGGTCAACGTGATGCGCTGGTCTAGTAATTTCCAACATGGCTGTCACTGGGTTGCTTTTAACCACTCAGCACCCACCGGTCACCCCAGAGTTCTACCTTTCTTTGGGTCGGATGCTAGTTTTCTGCTTTCGCTTGCTTCAAGCCTTTCCTCTTGCAGCCTTTTCTCCCACTGTCTCTCCCCTTGTCTGTCATTCCCGCACGGTTCCATTGTTGCTACCTGGGTTTCCTGGCGGCTTGCCCCGGCTCTCCCCTGCTCTCTCTCTCTCTTCTCTCACAGCGTTCACTTTGTCCCCAGGCCAGTGGACGCCGAACTTGCCTTCGCTTTTGTATCTCCTTCTGCGCGCTCCTTTGCCAGCGCAGTTGCTCTCTCCTTCATTTCCAAGGCTGAGTTGCCTTCTCTCCGCTGCCTTCTCCTTTCTGCCCTTGTGCCCTCTTATTGAACTTTGAAAGCTTCTGTTCTCATAAACTGTCCCTCCTGTCGAGGATTTTGGATTGCTTACCTGCAGTCTGCAGAAGGTGTGGGCCGCTTCTGAAAGGATTTCTCTACCAAATTCTCCCCATCAGGAAACCAAAAATCCACCACTTCTGGTTACTATCTCAGCAAGTCCAACCAAGCAAACCACACCGGAAAAAGGGGTTATTTTCTGCTGTCCAAGGCTTATTCCCCTCTGTGGCTTACCTGGAGAAGGGGCCACTAGCCCGCCAATCCCAGAGGGCAGGCCTAGTGACTTCCCTCTGAGGGAGACCCTATCTCTACTACAAAAAATGGAACCCCCGGGGCATAAAGGAAGAGACAAGAATCTACAGGCAAATTCCAAAGAGGCAGGTGAGGACGAAGAAGTGTTATGTTAAATGTTTAAGGTATTTGTTCCGTGCACCGGCACCAACAGAGTTGGTCCCCAGGTGCTCTGGTGGATCTGCAAACGAGAAGGCAGGATGGGTTAGTAAGGTGAAGAGGGAGTAGGATAGTGAGAGGGGTGGCGTTCTGTTGGCAGCTTCAGCTCGGTAGACACTGTGTGCTGAGCTTTGGTGCGAGTATCGGATCTATATCAGTCCTCATGTGCTGTTGGTGCAGCTTATTTGTTGTTGCAGTGTGGTGAAGTGCATGCGGTTTGTGGTGTGAGAGGTGGTTGTTTGAGTTTTTGAGTGAGTTAAGTATGGAGAAAGTTTGAGCTATTTGGTTAGTGGATTATATGATTTGCAACTAATGCCTCGATTTCGGGAATCCTTAGTGGAGGGGAGAGGTCCCACAGTAAGCTCCATTTCAGCACACAATAGACAGGTGTGTAAGCCACACCTAGGTTTGAGTGCCCCGCAAAGTCGTGAAGAGGTCTGGACTTCACAATAGACTACATCTCACCATACAGTGGGAGAAAGATCCGGGCTCCACAGTAGGCGGTCCTCAGCATACAAAGGTCAGAAATGGAGGCCACATCCAGACTTGAGAGTCTTGCCAGATGGGGGAGAGGGCCAGGCATCACAGCGAATTTAATGCACTTGCTGATATTCACAAATCCGTCCATGTGCGATGCAGTCCAGCAACCACAACTCCATCCCAGTGTGGCATGTGATAACATTCACCACTCCATCCAATGCTGCACTTTCCACCATTCATAAATTTAAGTGAGTCGCTTACCAACCCTCACAACTCCATCCAAGCGTGGCACCTGCCAAAATCCACCATCCAATAGAGGTGGGGCAGGTCAACATCCGCAACCACATCCCAACCTGGCATACGCCACCATTCAGCGTTCCAAGCGTTCCAAGCGTGTCGCTTGTTAATTTCCACAACTCTAACCAGGTGTGTTCGTAACCAAGTATGTATTCAGTCTTCACTATTCTCCTCTTGTCGGTGTCTCTAATTATGTCATATGATATGTTGTGGAGTGCGTTCTTAGACTCTGTTTGTATTCGATTGTTTGTTGGGAATTGGGATCGGTTTCTACATTCATCATTGTTTTAGCGGTGTGTGTGTTCTTGTGGGTGGTCCTCTAGTTACGCATTGAAGAGCCAGGATTTGAGCAGTTTCCTGAATAGTAGGGGGTTTCTTGTGTTTCATATATCCTTTGGTTAGTCATTCCAGGTATTCGGTGCCTGGTGAGAGAAAGAGAATCCTCCAAGTTTTCTGTTGTTGTAGGGTTTCGGTTCCAGGCGGATGTCGTTGCTTGATCTGAGCGCTCTTGTTGGCTGATGTAGGCGTAATTTATCCGTCAGGAAGTCAGCGCCTTGGTTGTGTATAGCTCAGTGCGTGATGCACATTGATTTGAATTTTATTCGTTGTTTTATTGGTAGCCAACGTAGTATTTTTAGTGAGGGTGTGATGTGTTCTCTTGGGGTTAGTTTGAGAAGGAGTCTGACTGCCGCATTTTGTATGCGTTGTAGTCTTTTTAGAAGTCATTCAGGCATACCCAGGTATATGCTATTGGCATAATCTACTATGGACATGACGAGAGCTATGATGGTAAGTGTCTTGTTGGCGAATGATAGGAATGGTATGATCCTTTTTGCCGCTTGCAGGAGAAAGAAGCATTTCTTCAGTAGAGCGTTTACTTGTGGCTCTAGAGTGAGGTTGTTGTCCATCAGGACCCCCAGGTTTTTTACAATCGACGATGGTACTGGGGTTGTATCGAGTTCTTTCGGCCAAGGGATGTAGTTGTTGTCTCCTCCGTTTTTTTGTGACAATCATTATCTCTGTTTTGCCTGGGTTAATTTTGAGGTGATTCAAGTTCATCCAGTTGAATATATCCCAAAGACAGTTCTCTAGTGTTGTGTTTTCTTCTTGGGTGTCTTGTATTTTGAATATTATTTGTGTCTCGTCGGCGTAGTTGTAGCAGGGGAGGCCATGTCTTTTGATGATTTTGATTAATAGGTATAGGTAGATGTTGAATAAAAGCAGGGAGAAAGATGATCCTTGTTGTACTCCGCATGTGGTGTCTCTTGGGTTGGACTTGAAAGCTATTCCCAGTCCTTCTAATCTCGTTATGATGATGTCATGGTTGAATGCGTTGAATGCTGCGTATAGGTCTAGAAGTATCAAGGCCATACTGTTGTCTGAGTCTGCGTTTGCTTTTAGGTTGTCCCATCTTGAGAGGAGAGCTGATTCCGTTCCTCTCATTGGTCTGAAGCCAACTTGTGCCTTGTCTAGTAGGTAGTGCTCTTCTATGAATTCTTGGGTTGTTTTGTAAACATGCGTTTCTAGCAGTTTGGCTATGTACGGGATATTGGAGATGGGTATGTAGTTGGATAAGTCCTCTACGTTTCCTGCTGTGTCTTTGAGTAGCGGCCTGATGAAGGCCTGTGGTACTTTACCTGTTACGATCGAAAGGTTGAGGACATTCCTATGCTATTGCATGGGAGTTCCTTGTTTGAGAATAGATTCCACTGATATTTCGGGAAAGCTTTGTAGTTTGTTTGGATGTTCCTCGTGAGGATAGGTGGGGACTGTAGTGTGATCGCGTGGTCTGTTTTGTATGGTTTGTTGGATGGTAATGATTTTATCTTTGAAGTGGTCTCCTAGGTCATTGCATAGTTTTATCGATGGGATTGGTGTGTTGTTGCATCCCGGTGGGTTTTTTATTTCATTTACGATTTTGAAGAGTTCTTTTTGGGTGTTTGGTGCTTTGAAGATTCAGTTATCGTAGTGTTCCCGTTTCACTTTTTGTATTTCCTTTTCGTATGAGCGGATCTGTTGCAGAAATGTCAGTGTGTTTGCAGTGTTGTTGTTGATCCTCCATTCTGATTCTAGTTTTAGGTTTTTTCTTTTCATGGCGCTGACTAGAGGGGTGAACCATTTTGCCATTGTTTTTTTATGTGAGGAGGTGAAAGGTTTTTCTTTGGTGATGTCGTCTAGGGTTGTTACGATCCAGGTGTGGAGTAAAGCTACTTTTTTGTCCAGGTCAGCTTCTTCCATAATTGTTGCTTGTGGTTTTCTGAGTTCCAGGAGTTCAGTTAGGTTTGAATTTTTGATGGTTCTCCAGTTTCTTTTCATGGTGATCGGTGGTTTGTCTTGTTGCTTGTTTATTGGAACGGCTATTATGATTATGAATGGAATGATGAGATGGTTGCTCCAGAGTATTTGAATTGGGGGTGCTGTGGTTATGAGCTCTTTATTGGTGAAGATTGCATGAAGTGTGTGCCCTACCGAGTGTGTTGCTCCTTTGACTAGTTGTTGTAGATTCATTGCTGCTAGTTGGGCAGTTAAAGATTTTTGTGTGGTTGTGGTTTCTTCATCGAACCAGATGTTGAAATCTCAGAAGATTATCAGATGATTGTGCTTGATGGCTAGGATGGTGATTGCTTCCGTGAAGGCATCTACGAAGGTTGCATCGTAGGTTGGTGGTCTGTATATCCATATGAATTTCAGGTTTGTTTTGGGGTTTAATGATGGGCATAGCATTAAGGATTTGCATTTATCGATGTTTGGTGGACCTTCCAGTTATCAGAAGGAAGTGACGAGCATGGTTAGTCTGATAGTTTTCAACACCTAAAAACTATGATGGCTATGGCAGAGCAAATTCAAGAACTATTGGCAGCCGTCCAAGGACTCTCTCAAGAGGTACAAAACCTAAAGACTGAGAACACGATGCTAAGACAACTTGTAACTGCTTGTAAACATCATCCTGTCGGGCTCCCCTCCATGGCTTTAGCTTCAGGGAAGGTTGATAGGTCCCCACTTCACCTTTAGAGCTCAGACCTATGCCTCATATCATGCCTGTGTGGCATACATGGTCTCCAACATGATAGGGAATTCCATTGCAAGAGCGACTCCGTTGGTTACCAGTGCCAGTCGTGTATTTCAGGATTATGGGGCTTTCTTGAATCTCCTAAAACAGACCTTCGAGAGACCTGAAACCACATATTTAGTCTGTGAGGGGCTATTGGATGTGAGGAAGGTTCATCGGATCTCCTCTCGTATATAACCCAATTCAAGAGATTGGCTCCGGAAACCGGCTGGCCCGAAGCGGCACAATACACCATTTTCTGGCGAGGATTAAGAGAAGAAATCAAGGATGAGCTAGCTAGGATGGCACAACCTACCTCTTTCTCGGATCTGTTGTCCACAGTGCTTCAGATAGAATATTGGCATACTGAGCGAAGATCTGAGAGAAGGAGAGGTAGAGGCCAGTCTTGGGTCACAGACCAACCGCCATCACTCCCTTCTACCTCCTCAAGACCAGCTAAGGAAGAATCTATGCAAATCAGAGCAACTTGCGCTCCATTGATGCCCGACGAACGCAAACGTTGCAGAGACAAGGGTCTCTGCATGTACTGTGGTTCGGACCTGCATCTGCTTTGCGACTGCCCAGAGGTGCCACCCTGCTGTCTGGGAAACGGGCGACCTCGGAACTAGGAGGGACGAGTTACTGAGGTATCACTCCAAGTCCCTTTGTATCAATGTCAGTCTCCTCACCTGTCTCCACAGAGGACAACTAATTGATGGTAGTAGCCATCCAACTCCTGATTAACCGACAAAGAATAGACTTCTTTGCCCTTATTGACTGCGGAGCAGTAAGAAATGTTGTGGATACCATCTGAGCTGAGAAGATGGGCATCTGCCGGGTAGAAAGAGATGAAGGCCGGAAGGTGGAAGTGGTTGACGGAAAGTGGTTTGATAACCCATACGACGGAAGACAAACCTGTTTTCATCCTACAACATACAGAGAAGATCTGCTTTGATATCATTTGTGCGGACCATTTTCCTGTGATACTAGGAATCTCTTGGATCTGCAAACATAACTCTACAATAGACTGGTCTAAGAACCAGTTGGAATTCAACTCAACTCATTGCCGCAAGTGTCCTCTTTATGAAGCCTCATATGAAACCGTCAAAGCCGTAACCTCCTCTCTTCCTAATTCCCGAGGGGTACATTGTCTGCCTACTGAAATTGCAGAGTTCAGGGAAGTCTTCCAGGGTAAAGACCGCCAAGAACTACCACCCCATTGACCAGAGGATTGCAGTATCGATCTTACCCCTGGGGTACTGATTCCATTTGGGAGGATGTACTCATTCACTAATCTATCTGTGCTTTAAATCAAACAAACATTGAACACCATTCTGTTGTGCATCTTATTTCAACCCAACTTTAGTAATTAGAAGCATAACCCATTGTATAGTCAGCCTTCCATATAGTCATAGACCCAAAAGTATATCTAGATCAGGATAAAGTGCCAAAAGGGTATAATTTCCAGTCAATGTAAAGGTACAAATGACCTCCATATGTATAACGAGCATGATGATATAGCTGGATGTTTGGGCAAGTCAATTCTCAGGGCTACGGTTTAAGAAAATATACCAACAATAAATAAAAATTCGACCTGTATCCTAGATATGTTAATACTGGGGATCTGTAATTTACAGATTGAGAGTCCGATAGGGGTACGGAAGTCACTATTCAAAGAATGTTCATCGAATTAGTGACATTTTTCTTCAACTTAATTCCCTTCAACTTAATTAGGCAGAGAAGGGAATAGAGATCTTGTATCCCAATGCGATTAACCTAAGGATGGAAAGCAAAGATGATCACTCTATCTCACTCATGCAGCTGTGTCCCGACTGAGGGCTATCATAACAGCCGGCTGAAAAGCTGTGGAAAGATTCCATAAGTCAGTTAGCTAGTGGACATCAAATCAATCTTACCTAACGATGCTCTGTATATGGGAGTTCAGACTAGAGTCCAGCAACGTGAATCATGCATCCCACCTGGGGACCAGTAGATGCGGTCTTAATGAAAATCGTAGCATATGGTACCTGTATCGGGCAAATAAGAATAATATGAATGTATATATTATGTGAGCTACCCTCACTGAAATGCCGCTGTCATGTGGCTGGGCAGAACCTTACCTCAATCTACTCCTCCAATTTTGCACATGCTACTGGCGTTGAGAGTGTGACTGCCGAGGGAAGGTTTCACTGATTTCCAACTTTCCGACAACCTGATAACTGGTATGGCCAAAAGAGTTCCAGTCATATTACCCGTTGCGGTATCAGTCACATGATTATATAAGAGCTGTGTGTGCCGTGATGACATGGAATGCGTCACGCGGATGCCACCAATGGCTATCAAGGGAGTGTCAATTAGGAACTGGTCGGTCCTTTACCCAATCATGTCTCGTTGTCATGGACAACGCCATGACAACGTATTCGGTACGGCAAAGAGCCGTTACCTGTGGCTGTGAAAATAATGCATATTGAAGGGCCAGCTGATAACAGGCCCATTTAAACCTCGCAGTCGTGAGAAACTTAACGGGTATCCAAACCCAATGTTGTCATGTATATTCAGGACTGTGTGGTCCTTACCTTATGTAAGATATTTGGTTAGACCGTGTATCCTAGAACCAGGAAGTACCTCCCCAGCACAATGAGTTGTCTCCTAAGGGGTAACAATAGGAGAAACCAGATCGTTCTAAAAGAAGTTAGGATATTAGACCAAACACCTCAAGACTCTACTGTCAATGCAGGAGTGATCATGATAGACAAGATAGGAATAGAGATGAAGTCGATATAGTACATGGACCCAACGGATGCATAGTCAAAAAGAGTGGAACGTTCCACTGGATTATAATGTATATCTAAATGAAGCAATTTAATGAAAATTCTTCATTGAGACCTTTAGGATGAAAGTATCCAAAAGATGGATCCAAAAGATGGATCCAAAACATCTTCCGTTGGAAGAGTAATATATTGTAGTCTCCTCTATGCAGTGGTTTCCTAACCACTTCTAAGAATTGGATTTGGGCTACAGTATTTCTATGTGCCGTGAAGGGTTTGGAATTGGCAATTTTTCATTTTTGCAACGCACGTTTGATTTGTGCTCCGTCCACTTTTTCACGGGCTGAGCACATAGTTTAACCAACAAACATTTGATGCTGTAGATAATTCCAGTTGTTCTACAAGTTGCAAAATTCTTCAGTGTAATCTTTTTACCAGTATGAGGGTGCGTAATGGAATCAACCTTGATGATGTTGTTGCAATTATTGCATGTAAGGCAAGGGAATGTGCCCTTTTTCTTGGATTTCAACACCATCTTATCTTGTCTAGATATAGCGACGTTATATTTGGTATCTGGTGTGGTTCTAAAAGTGAATTAGAGGAATTCTTCCTATAGATGAATAGTATACACTCAAGCATAAATTTCACTGTTCAGATCGGTGAACAATTGCTACACTTCCTTAACGTACAACTGTCTATTGTTAATAACGGTATCAAAACAACTTGATACCATAAGTCAACAGATGTCAACAACCTTTTACATTTTGCGAGTTTCCATCCGAGATCCATGATGTCGAGCCTTCCATATAGCCAAACCTTGCAGTTGAAAATAATTATTTCTGATATGGTAGATTTTGAAACTGAATGTAATATATTGACCAACAAATTCATTGCCCGTGGCTATCCTGAGAAAGTGGTAGTAGAGGCACAACGTAGATCCACACAGATCACTAAACAACAACTTCTCACACCAAAGCCAAAAAAGGAAACTAACTCAATCTTAGACATTTCAAAATTTTCCAGGCAAAGTAACCATGTCAAAAAATCCTGCATAAGAATTGGCCGATCTTTCATCATGACCCAACACTTCTAAAATTGATGCCGCAAACCTCCCATGATGGTTTACAAACTGGGGTAAATTTGCAAGATAGATTGATTAAAGCTGAAAAGGGTCCCAGACAAGATCAGATGGTGTTGAAATCCAAAATGAAGGGCACATTACCTTGCCTTTCATGCAATATTTGCAACAACATCATCAAGGTTGATTGCATTACGCACCTTCATACTGGTAAAAAGATTACACTGAAGAATTTTGCGACCTGTAGAACAACTGGAATTATCTACAGCATCAAATGCCCATGTGGGCTTTTGTATGTTGGTCAAACTATACGCTCAGCTCGTGAAAGGTGGACGGAGTACAAATCAAATGCTTCTAATTACTAAAGTTGGGTTGAAATAAGATGCACAACAGAATGGTATTCAATGTTTGTTTGATTTAAAGCACCGATAGATTAGTGGCTTTATTTGAAAAACTATTGTAAGATTGAAATACTCGTGTAGATTTTCACATGTACTTATAGGCCTTTTCTGTATATTTCTACAGATTATTTTGCTCCTGACAAAGGGGTTGTCACCCCGAAACTCATAGAGCTCACAACATTGAATTTGGAAGTCCTTTTTATTTACTCTGTCATCTACACGAGACTGACTGTTTTCTCATTCACCTGTGTTTGATTTATGCATTTATTTATTTTTGTTAAACTGTATGTTGAATGATAATCATTGAATGTACTCCAGAAGAATTCTGTATTGATTTGCAAGTATAAATGTATATTTCTTCATATATTTGAATTTGATTTGACTGATTTATTCAGCTGCGATGGTGTGCAGGGGACGGGAGTGTCTCTGGAGATAGACACTTTTCCTTTTTTTCTTCTAGATTCAGACTTGGTGTCAGCGTCTGTTTTCCTCCCTTGCACCCTGAATTATTCTCTAATGTTACATGTATTGTGAAATTTGGTTCTCTTGTTAAAAAGGTGTGCACCTGTATACTCCTGTTTGCAGGATGTAGTCATTGTCACTGAGTGAAAAGAAGGTACTTTGGGAACATCTGGACTCTAACCTTCAGAATGGCCTTATCCAACCTTCTCGCTCTCCTTCCAAGGGGTTACTGTTTTCTAAACTGATACGTGATTCCAAGGAGCTCCGGCTTGTATCGATTACCCAGGATTGAATCGAGTCACCATCCATTGATAAAAGATATCCTGGAAGCGTTTAGGGAGAAGTCATCTCCTCTAATCCCGACCTCAGACGAGCCTACCATCTGCTAAGAAACTGAGCGGGAGATGAGTGGAAGACTGCCTTTCGGAACCGATTTTGGTCATTCTGAGTATAAGGTGATGCCCTTTGGGCTTGTCAATCCTCCTGCCATATTTCTGCGGTTTATGGACCGATTGTTCTCTGACCTTCTGTTTCACAATATGATTGTCTATTTGGACGACATCCTGGTTTTTTCCTCTCCTTCCCAACAACATCAAGGGAACCTGCACGAGGTGCGGCATCAGCTACACGAACATCAGCTTTTAGTCAAACCTGAGAAATGTCTGTTTCACGTGTTTTCAGTGACCTATTTGGGCTTCATTTTGTCTGAACAAGGAGTTCAGATGGATCCCAACAAGGTAGCTGTGATCCTTGAATGGCCTACCCCGAGCTCGGTAATGGACATCTAAAGGTTTCTGACTTTTACAGGAACTTCATCCCAGAGTTCTCCAGAGTCGCTCTCCCTATAACATCTCTGCTTAAGAAAACAACAAGCACTTTCTGTTGGACAGTAGCTGTGGACGCCGCCTTCCAAAAACTAAGGACCCTGTTTTGCTTGGCTTCGGTGTTGCGTCAACTAGACCAGGCCCGTCCATTTATAGTGGAAGCAGACCCGTCCGCAGCGGCTATCGGAGCAGACTTATTACAGGATTTCAACAGGTTGAGGCATCCTGTGCCTTATCTCTCGAAGACACTCACTCCCAGTCAAGCCAACTACTCTGTGATTGAGAAAGAACTACTAGCCATGAAAACTGCATGTGAGGAATGGCGCCACCTGCTCCAAGGGGGTTTTCACACTTTTCTAATTCGTATTGACCATAAAAACTTGAGAGTACTCCAACAAATGGAGTGTATCAACTCGCGCCAAGCAAAATGGGCGCATTTCATCGCGCAATACCACTTCGCCATTACATATCTGCCTGGCAGCCAAAACATCCTGGCAGATGCTTTTCCGCGCATCCCTGTGCCTGGCCTTTGCTTGGACCACAGTCCGGAAAGACTTGTCCCACGCAATAGGACTGTGTCACAGGTGTCGGTCTTTCTTCAGAAAGTTAAGGAAGCCATCAGCCAAGATACCACCACACCTAAGGTCTCCACCAAGGACCAGATTGTTAAGAAGGATGGGTTGGTTTTTGCCAATCACGATTTATACCTTCCTGATGAGGCTTCTCCTTGCCATGTATTATCCTGGTGGTATGACAGTAAGCTAGCAGGTCATCAAGGCAGTACCAACACCCTGGAGCTTATTTGTCGTAATCTTTGGTGGCCTGTGTTACCTGCTGATGTCAAGAAGTATACCAATGCTTGCCCGACATGCACTCGTGGTAAATACAGCACAAAGAAGCCAGTGGGGTTGTTGGAACAAGGACCAGTCCCTTCTAGGCCATGGAGTGATATCTCAAACAACTTTATCATGGTCACGGTTGATTCGTACTCCAAAATGGCCCCTTTATCCCCACTCCCAGGTCTACCTTCGGCTTCTGTGATGGCTGCGGTGTTCACCAAAGATGTATTCTGTCTTCATGGTGTACCTGAAAAGATAATATCCAATCGTGGCAGCCAGTATACCTCCAAGGTCTGGAAAGCATTGTGAGAACGGCTTTCTCTAGAAAGGGCCCTATCTTCTGGATTTCACCCCCAGACTAACGGGCATTCTATAGAAAGGGCCCTATCTTCTGGATTTCACCCCCAGACTAACGGGCAGACAGAATGCCTCAATGCCACCTTGGAACAGTACTTAGGCTGCTTTACCAATTCTCAGCAGGACAACTGGGTTGCCGTCTTACCCACTGCAGAATGTCCCTATAACAACTCCTTGCACTCCGCCACTGGCCTCAGTCTGTTCTTCTGCAACTATGGGCAACACCCACTCAGTATCCTACCAAGTTCATTCAACACTTCTGACGTCCCATCTGTTGAAGCAGTGTTATCTGACATCACGAGGCTCACAAGATAGCCCAACAGTGTCTTCTGGATAGTAAGAAACTCTACCAGCTCCAAGCGGGCCGTCATCATCGAGAAACACCTGAATGGAAGAAGGGTTCTAAGGTGTAGCTTGCTACTAAATTTCTGCCTCGCTGGGTAGGCCCTTCCAAGATATGTCCACACTAATTGGGTCCTTTTTCGATCATTGAAATGATCAATCCAGTTGCATTCAAGCTTCAGCTATTCAAACACTTGAGTCGCATCTACTCTGTGTTCCATGGATCCCTACTCAGGGACTACGTCAGAGATTCCTACAATTGCATCTTACGTTCACCCCGTTTACCCACGCATGAAACATCGGTGGAGCATGAGGTTTTCCATATACTGGACTCTCGATGCAGGAAGGGAAGACTAGAATACGTAATACATTGGAAAGGATATGCACATTCTGAAGATTCCTGGGAACTCGTACGTATGTGCATGCTCCTGGGCTTGTTCGGAAGTTTTATAGAACACACTCGGCCAAACCTGGTAACCCCCAGGATGACAGGGGGTATACTGTCACGCGCCCACTTCGGTGGCACTTATGGAAGGAATAGAAATTACACCGCCATTGATCGGCACACCACGTTTTCGTCAACGTGAAGAGCTGGCCTAGTCATTTCCAACATGGCCACCGCTGGGTTGCTTTTAGCCATTCAGCACCGGGCGGTCGGTGTGTTGCAACCCCAGAATTCTACTTTTCTTTGGCTCTGACGCTAGTTTTCTGCTTTTGCTCGCTTCGAGCCTTCCCTCTTGCTTCTTTTTCTCCCGCTGGCTCTATGCTTGTATGCCGTTCCCGCACGGCACCATTATCGCTACCTGGGTTTCCTGGTGGCTTCCTGCGGCTCTCCCCTGCTCTCTCTCTCTCTCTTCTCTCACAGCATTCACTTTATCCCCGGGCCAGTGGACGCCGTACTTGCCTTCTCTTTTGAATCTCCTTGCACGCGCTCCTTTGCCAGCGCGGTTGCTCTCCCCTTCATCTGCAAGGCTGAGTTGCCTTCTCTCTGCTTCCTTCTCATTTCTGCCGTTGTGTCCTCTTATTGGACTTTGAAAGCCTCTGCTCTCATAAACTGTCCCTCCTGTCAAGGATTTTGGATTGCTTACCTGCGGTCTGCAGAAGGTGTGGGCTGCTTCTAAAAGGATTTCTCTACCGAATTCTCCCCATCAGGAAACCAAAAATCCACCACTTCAGATTACTATCTTTGCAAGTCCAACCAAGCAAACCACATTGGAAAAAGTTTTTTTTCCGCCGTCTAAGGCTTTTTCCACTCTGTGGCTTCCCTGGAGACGGGGCCAATAGCCTGCCAATCCCAGAAAGCAGGCATAGTGGCTTTCCTCCGAGGAAGACCCTATCTCCAAAACTGAACCCCCAGCCAGAGAGGAAGAGACAATGATCTACAGGCAAGTTCCAGTGAGACAGGTGAGGACGAAGAAGAGTTATCAGAAGTAAGTTACGAACCTGGTGAATCTGATAGATGGTGGATGCAAATGTCTGGCGTAATGGTTACGGGTATCATGTTTCTGCACTGCCGGAGCAATATTGCAAACTGTGTCAGAGTTACAGCATGGTAAAAACGCCAAAGTAAATGAAGAGGCACATCTTACACCCCACTTATTAATCTGCAATGTGATTTCATACAGATGTGTAAAGTTGCAGGGTTGGATTTACTTTTAGTAATATATGACATGTTTTTCAACTAGGTGGAAGCATACCTGTGTCATCGAGTCGACACACAGGCAGTGGTGAAGGCACTGACCCAGAGATTTTGTGCCATGCTTCGGAGTGCCATTGAATAATATTAGTGACTATGGAACCCATTTTACAGAGAAGATTGTGCAGGAACTTTGCCAGGTTGAGCAGATCCCTGAGAGGTTAATTGCCCATACCACCCAAAATCTCTGGGGGCTGTGTAAAGACACAAGGTGGGTCCCGAACAGGAACATTTCTAAAAGATGGCTTTAACCCCTTATGATATTCCGACTGGCAGATTAATGCATTTACCAAAGTGGCGGCAGTTGCGCTATATTGTGCAAACGTACAGTTACTCAGAAACACACTATAGCAATATTTCCAAAATAGGGTTAAAGTTATTACACACATGTGTTGACACATTTCTTGACTGGTCGAGAAGGCGCTGCTAAAGGAACCTGAAGATCTGTGCCTCAGTTCAAGCCAGGTTACTGGATGTTCGTAAAAAGCCATCACTGTAAAACATGCTCCGAGCCCCATTGGCAATAATCGTTTGGAAATAAAACACAGCTATCCATTGCAGAGATGTGCTGGTGTGGTCTCATGCAAGTTCTGTCGACTAGTGGCACTTCCCCAAGGTGAAATCATTTCTGACATTTCTAATTAGCAGGCTTCCCGTATGGTTTGGTTTATATCGAGGAAAAATCAAGAACTGCCCTGGTGGAAAAAGTGCAATTATAGTCTCTTCACTAAACAGGAGATAGAAGCATTGAATGCACCAGCAAGCACCAGAGACAAAACTATAAAACCTTGTGTGAGATCCTAAGAAAATACCAAGGCGATGTCAAATTAAGAACATGCAGTACGTTCTCTAGAGATGAGTGAGACTACAGGGATCACCGAGTTGTCACATTTCAGCCTAAATTTGATGACCTCTACAAAGGTGCTTCAAGGGAAAGCAAACCCAACAGCTCACCAGCCAGCTCGGATATCAAGAGTGACCCAGAGAACATTCCTAAAACAACAACAGCTCCTGTACACAACAGACCATCAGAAGATCGTGCTCAGTCACCACACACAAGTGCCGTGTCCAGTTCAACTTTTTTAGACCAAATCAAAAGATACAAAAAGGTAAACCGCAAGAGCAACACAAAACACGTACGCTTCCAGGACCCTCTAAAGGAAGATGTTTTAAGGAACAGAGGACGCCCAGAGGCAAGAGAGGAGGATGCAAGAAGCACAAACTCAGAAGCCAAAGGGGCACTGAGACTGACAAGATCACGATCCCAGCTACAGCACAGAGAACCATGTCATTAAATGGGGTACTTAATCTCTCCAGCTACGAACTATCAATAGTTGAAGAAACCATGCTGAACAAAGGCTTGTCATTTTCACTCGCTAACTCTACCAATATGACAGAAGCAGACATCAACCTTTTCAAATACACCAGAAAATTTGAATTGAACAAATTATTCACCAAGAAAATACAATGACAAACAGACACAGCAATCAAGCCACTGATTAGCAATGTTATTCTTGACAACCTAGAACACACACCTCCTCGTAAACTTGGAAAATGACGCTGCAAGTGGCACCCTCTCAAAACAAGATATCCTCCAGGACCTTGACATTGAGAAACAGTGCATGAGGATTCGTGAATTGAGAAAAAGATCCATATTCCCACCAAACCTTCAGGGTGACAACGCAAATGGCATTTTCCAGAAATCTGTCACACAGGACTTGCACAACCTAGAAGACCACAGCAAAAAGATGAGGAACAGAAGCCAGAGCAACCTCAATGCGGAGGAACTAAGAGCCCTGAACAAACTTAAGAAGATTCCCAGCATCATAATTAAGGAAGCAGACAAAGGCAGAAACATAGTGATTTTGAACATGTTGGACTATATTGAAATGGCAATGACGCACTTGGAAACACCTGGATGTTACAAAACATTGGCATTCAATCCCTCAACCACGATCAGTACGCAAGCTAACAAACTAACAAACTAACCAAAACATGTCATAAACAAGAAGTTCTGACGGACGATGAGCTTAACTTCCTAAAATCTGACGACCCACGCATGGCAACGATTTAATTTTTGCCCAGGGTACACAAGCAATTCACAAGGATCCCATAGGGCAGATCAATTTTAAGTGCCATTGGATGGTTGACAGAACCTATTGCTCAATATATGAACAATGTCATTGATAAAGAAGTTCCCAAGATTCCGACTTACCTTAGGAACACAGTGCACACTCTACTCATCTTGCAAACCATTGAGTGGAAAAATACCTACTGGTGACCTTAGACGTGAAGGCCCTATATACCTCAATTCACCATTTGCTGGCGCTCAGAGCTTTAACCTACACCTACACCAAGGCCTCTGCCTCTTTCTACTCGCATCTAGAGATGACTAAAGGACTCTTAGAATTCTCCTTAACAAACAATGATTTTCTGTTCAACAGAAAATACTACCAACAAACCAAGGGCATTGCAATAGGCACAACATATGCGCCTGCAGTGGCTAACCTGTTTTTGTATCATTACGAACAGTTCTTTGTGTTTACCAATCCGGACTTCAACTGCCACGTCCACAAATGGTATCGGTACATTGATTATGTACTTATGATTTGGTCAGGCAAATCAGACCAGCTCAACTCCATCAAAGATTACCTGAACTATAATTAACTTGGCATCGACATAACTGGGAGACAAAGTTATGACACCATTGACTTTCTGGATATTAGAATCACTGCAGACGCTAAAGGCCTGCACTATACAACTTTTCAGGAAACCTACTGAAGTGAACTCAGTGCTTTTCGCCACAACCACTAAATAGGTTATCATACCGTGTTCTTTGAAGAGAAGGGCGCCTGCTACCTTTTTTGTATTTTTGCAAGGAACTTGGGGTTGGTCATCCTAAGTTACCTGGGGGCATCCAGACGTGGACTACCTGCTCACTGTGCTCAGAGAGGCACAGCTTCACCTCACTGATGAGGCCCAAGAAGGCTGAAACACGTGTATGGGGTTGCTGTTGGTACTCTTGTTCAGAAGGGAATTGCCATGGCATTTTGGTGCTGGACTGCCCTTGTGGGCAGGACAAAGACTGATATGCAAATGGGTATTTCCCATCTTTGAAAGGTACAGTGAGCAAAAAGCAGATGGCTTTGAACTCTCAAAGTGGTTAATAACCCCTGAACAGGTTATCATGCCGTGTTCTTTGAAGAGAGGGGCGCCTGCTACCTTTTTTGTATTTTTGCAAGGAACTTGGGGTTGGTCACCCTAAGTTACCTGGGGGCAACCAGACGTGGACTCCCTGCTCACTGTGCTCAGAGAGGCACAGCTTCACCTCACTGATGAGGCCCAACAAGGCTGAAACACGTGCATGGGGTTGCTGTTGGTACTGTTGTTCAAACCCATGGCATTTCGGTGCTGGACATGTGGGCAGGACAAAGACTGATATACACATTTTATTTCCCATCTTTGAAAGGTACAGTGAGCAAAAAGCAGATGGCTGCCAACTCTCAAAGTGGTTAATAACCACTGAACAGGTTATCATGCCGTGTTCTTTGAAGAGAGGGGTGCCTGCTACCTTTTTTGTATTTTTGAAAGGAACTTGGAGTTGGTCACCCTAAATTACCTGGGGGCAACCAGACGTGGACTCCCTGCTCACTGTGCTGAGAGAGGCACAGCTTCACCTCACTGATGAGGCCCAACAAGGATGAAACACATGTATGGGGTTGCTGTTGGTACTCTTGTTCAGAAGGGAATTGCCATAGCTTTTCGGTGCTGGACATGTGGGCAGCACAAAGACTGATATGAAATGGATATTTCCCATCTGTGAAAGGTACAGTGAGCAAAAAGCAGATGGCTGCAAATTCTCAAAGTGTTTGATAACCACTGAACAGGTTATCATGCCGTGTTCTTTGAAGAGAGGGACGCCTGCTACCTTTTTTGTAATCTTTTCAACAAGGTCTAATGATCACTGCCATCTTGGAAAGGTCAAGAGAATGGATCTATCAACTGTTATAACTACCTTAATGATCTTATATTATACATGCCCCTGGTAACACGCATTTGTCTGTACCTTCAAAAATGATTTATTTAGATTGTTAGTTTCGCAAAAAATTCGGAGGTCAACAATAACATGTCCCACTTATTTAGAAATAACTCCACAGACCAAGCCAGGTTCTGAGGTGTAAACAGCATATTTTCTTGATCTAATGAATAGCACTCCGACAATCATGAGGAGATAGTTACCACAAAATAAATATTTTTGAAAAATACACATCATGTATACTCCCTTTATGCGCATATACTGATGTTAAAGGAAGGGACATACAGCAGGGAATATTATTTGCGAATGAACAGGTTCCATTCAATCGCAATATTTAACCCCGCTTGGACCGAATCAGATCAAAACTCCATTCACACTACGGGGCATTTTAATGGTTTTAGGAGGCATAGTGGGTCAGCAGAACGAGAGTTACATTTCTGCCTCCCTTCTACCTTTTTCCTTAAAAAAAACTTGACCTTATGACATTTTCATAACCAATGAATTCTTATGGAATCCAGCTCTTTTTACACTAGCATAAGCGTGCATATTCCATAGGAGTCCATTTTAAACGCTGCCTACCATGTGTAAATGGCAGACAGCGTTTACTCATTTTCCATTGTGGAGTGCAAAAGGGAGCATAAATGCCCTCCTGACACCATTGTAGACCTCTTTTTTGCACTCTGCAGTGCAAATGACAAACAATGCAGAGGGGACCTGCTTGCACATAGGTACAAATGTAAGTGGTCCGAAGAACGTACACCATTTTAGAAAATGAACTCCGATATGTTTTCTAAGTGACATTTGAGACAGAGAAAAGTGATTTCAAGTTGGTGCATGGAACAGCTACTCTCTGTACCCCAAAAGACATACTATTTCATGTAACCCAAGTATTCATGCGACCAAATAATTAAAGGTGGGCAATCTATCAAGTCATAATGATAGCCACCGTAATTGTTGTCTTCTTCTGCTGGTGTTGCTGTAGAAGGAGCCACGTTGGAATGCTGCATGTATGTAAGGAAATGAATGCTATCAATGTCGATATGTAGCACAGAAATTACTATAGTAGAGCAGGAGCAGAGTGATGAAAAATAAATGATACTTTTAATGTGATAATGAACTCTATTCCTAATAGAAAATTATAACACAAATCATGTGCAAAAAATAGCATGAAAAAAATAGAAATTAACATGTTTATTAAACTTTCCTAAAACTACTGTGGACAGGCAGGGATAGAAAGTAAAGGCTCATTTTGGAACAGAGATGTAGCAGGCATGGAATAATGTTTCTAATTAAACAGCAGTGCTACGCAGCTAAATTAATTATAGTAGGATTGTGTTTGTAATCACAAAAAGGAGAGAACTGTTGGTATTGAAAATACGTTATGCTCTCCCATAAGCACTGAGCGTGTATCTGTAGTGATCAGGACTTCACTGCAGCCATGATTACTGACATGACACAGCTAGACTGGGCAGTGCCATGATTGGTTGGAAAGGATTGGAAAGGCCAGGAGGCTGCACAGTTGTGACAGTGATCTCTGCTCGGGACATGGGCATGCCCAGTGACACTGAGTGACACATCACACATGAAGTCAAGGCTTATTCTTGCGTAAGAACTGGAAAAGGTGTCCTGTGTGTATCAGTTACTAGGATGCTGCTGATTAGGTGTGAAGGAGCAATCCACCGTAGAAGACATTAGGCCTCATTACGAGGAAGGCGGCCGCAGAATGAACGGTGCTGGTAAGGGACCGGCACCGTTCATTTTGGGCCGCCACATTACGAGGTCTGCAGCGGGTCCCGCTATGGATGCCTGGCCAGACCAGACGTCCTTAGCGGGACCCGCTAGCAGACCAAGATGCTAACAACAAGCCTGTCATTAACTGGCCCATGGTTAGCATCCTCCCCATTCCCATTGAGCCCTATGAGTGCTCAAATGGGAATGGGGATGTACCGGGTCCGGGTCCCGAGAATGGGAATTACCGGGCCCACCAAAGTCGGCATAGCCCAGTAATTCCCTATTTCTGTAACCCGCACCCGGTACCCGGTTTGGGGTAGCCATGCCGCTAAAAATGGCATGGCTACCTCCAAATTAGTAATGAGGCCCATTGTCACATTGGTAGGAAGAAAGGAATTGTATAGGCAAAACATGGTTTTGTTAGCCCCCCCTCTCAAGGTTGATGGATGCTCCATTTGAAAAGTGTATTGTTTAAAGGTAACTGACTAAATATCTCTTTCCATATTCTGCATGATTATGATTGTATAAAACCGTATTAAAACGTAAAAGTCTGGGCTTGGGGCAGATTTCGGTGTTGGGGATACTCTGCCTGTTCCCCTGTGTTTCTCTACAGCGGTACAGGAAATAAAGCTGACTCTTGTTGCTGCCATGATTATCGAGTGTGGACCTTATTGGTGGTTTTCAGATGGAGTCACGAGCTTCCCCTGCCGTTTGTTGGTGCAGCCCAATGATCCTCTTGTTTGCCCTGTGGCCTTTTCACCACTTCGAGGTCATCGGATCGGCTAGCCTGAAGGTCTTCTGCCTGTTAACATTTCCCTGCTAACATTTCCCTGCTATGATGGACTGCCAGCAGGCCTGGATTCACTGGCCCTAACCATTCACCACCTAGACCTAATTTCAAATTTTTGTTAATTGTACCTAATTCTTACCCTTCCTCTAGAGACTTAACCTAAGATCTATGTAGTGTCTGAAAATAGGCATAACTCATCTACCATTAAAATGTAACTTAATTAATACACTTAAGTGTGCCGAATCATGGAAAGATCTGCGCAGCACCACACATGTCACCATGTTTTATCTCAAAGGCAAAACAAAAGGTGCGATGGCTTGAAGGTTTCGTGCAGAAGGGATGTGACCTAGCAGTTCGAGCTGGACTGCCCATTTTGGGGTGGGACCAAGCCTGATTTTCATATGGTCTTTCCCCTTCTGTAATGGCTTGGCAGATGACCAATGGTCTGGAGGGTTGCCCAGAGCAATGCCAGAGGTTAAGATTCATTCTAAACCTTCCAGCCATCACCTTTTAGTTTGTACCATGCTTTATCTCCCAGTCACCATTAGTTCTGCTAGGGTTAGGAGACCTTTGGCAGTGGTGGCATGGCCTGCCATATGAATGTGAAAATGATCTGGGTTTGCGCTGGCTTAATTATTGGCAAAGATATCCAAGATTACCTTTTTCAGGTGGATGTGTGAACAGTGATCTGCATGGTGTGCTCCTCCGCCATGCCCAAAGCCTTCAGTATGCATCAATGCCCTTTGTCTAACATATCCTGGACCCCCAGGGTAAGAAACCTGGTGTAAGGTGTGTGCTAGTTGTGTGTGATCATCTGCTATTGGCACCTGTGATTGCTGAACTGAAGGCCACACAGTATCAGGGTGCTATGCCATTTTATGGAAATCCGGCATGTTTTGATGGTTTTGTCTTGTACACCGGATGGCTCTCAAAAGTGCTGCGTTGAGACGCCCTTTGACCAATTTTAGAATGCATTGCTTGGTGCAAATGACATGTTATTGAAACTGAGCATTGTATTACCACGTTTTACTGATCTTCTGTGTGCTGTAAAGTTCATTTCAGACCACAGTGCTTATCAGCTACTTCAGAAACGTAACCGCGCACATGCAAGACATTAATGCAAGCACACAAACTGAAAATTACAGGCCTCTTATGAGCATGGAAAATTCCAGTTTTTCTGGTTTTAGGAAGCAGCGAAAGCGACTGTCTGGCCCTACCCTCTCTGCTTGTAACCTGCACTGTGTGCTTATGAGGGATATTTATTCAATGCCACATTGTGCCCACACAAGACAAGGCGCACACTAAGCATTCATGGAAAAATAAGGCATCAGGGACCAAATTAGCCAAAACTTTCCCTGGTGCCACAAACCACATATAGGACTCTACGCATTTTCTAATTAATCCTCGGGTCGGTGTTGATCAACTTTTCTTTGTGTTGCCCCTTTTTTCTTTTAACTTGACCCGGAATTAGATTATTTTAGGCTGCGGTTTTTGTAAAGTGCTTACACTGCCAAATCCCTAGCGCAGGTGGGGAACAGGAAGTGGAAAGATTTAAGAAGTCTGAAGTTCCGTGCACCGCATACCGCAGGTAGGATTTTAGTTTTCATCGGAACTGCTTACCTTTGTGCTGAAGGCGAAGGTGCAGCGGAAGGGATCAGGGACGTTCCCAGGGGCGGGAGAAAAGCGCAGCATCATGTGGCCTAGAGCAGGAAGAGACACTGCAAAGGCGGATGTGAATCAGTCCGCACACTGATGCTCTTACCCAATTAACATACTAATCGGGCAGCAGCAGAGGACACAGACGCCTGCTCTGGCCCGCACCCCTCTCCCACACCTTCCTTCATGCAGGGACAGCAGAGCTTTCATGTACCACAACAACATCACGTCTTTCTTTGTATGTACCCAGCACTTCGATGGGGCCTTGCAGCAAGGGGTGTGACTGTGCTATAGCACGTTGATCCGTCTTTTGTGCTAGACGGAATTGCAAAAAATGATCTCAGACCAAATAATCAGACATAGTGAAGGAATATGGCAGAGTACTACTCATTTAATAAATCAGGCATAACTGACAGGCATCGGACTAATGCATGCACACTCACACAGTAGCTTGATATCATAGAGGTCTTATACCCCAATATGCGTCATCTAAGATGTCACTCTCCGTGGCAAATTATAAAACCTATTGAGGGAAGGGATTGGTTCAGGGAATATATCTACATATAGAACATATACAAATAAATGCATCATTGGCTGGCCCTTATTTGTTGGACACTCGTTGAACTACCTCTAAAACACATATAGTACTGATTATAGTGGACAAAATGCAGTGGATTGGTCCATGCAACTTTGTATGTTAGGTGGCTCCTTAGACCTACTGATTGGTTGGCATGCTATTTCAACCTTGGACTTTTAGCTCTTTAGCAGCACATACGTGAAACAAAACCTAGGTGTTTGTCAGGAACTGTGGGTGGAAGCTGTGGGAGCGCTGGAGACCTTAGCTTAAGTCACTCCACCGCTCTAGTCCTCATCCAATATGGCGGCGTCTAGTATTTAACCAGACTCTGCCCCCCCCCGTCGTTCATTGCGTTGTATCTGTGTTCTTTGGTCAACGCTCTGTGCTACTCTCTGCGAGTTGTTTGCCCTCTTTTGAAACCTGTCAGTTTCGCCCTGACCATTCCTTTGTTGTTTCTGTGTGTGCTCATCTGTCCTAAACCTTCTAACTAACGTTCGCTCAACCTGGCATTTCTATCGCCTTTCATCTTTTCCTACATATTCTTTCCTTCGGCGTGCTTGCCAGTGTTCCGGCTTACCCGCTTCCTTTTTTGTATCGGGTTTCTTCCGCTGCTCTTCCCGGTTCATTTCTACTACTCCTCTCATTGTGGCGTCTACTTGCCATTCATATCTAAACTTCTCCTTTTGGTTCTGGCGTCTGCGCTACTCCCTCTAGTCACATATCGCCACCTTTCATTTAGCGGGTCTCTGCCCTTTTCACTCTTGGATCTACTCTTGCTTCAGGACCTCTTCCGCGGATCTGGATCTCCGCATTGTTTGGCTTAGGTTCTTATTGGGTCTTATCTACCTTATTTACCTTTTCCTCTTTCAGCTCTCTGTTTATCCTATTTTCTTTTCTGTTTACCTCTTTCCGTGGCAATCATTCCTATTTCGGAGTTTCTGACTACCGATCCTTGTGATTAGCAGCTTGACACTTCGGGCTGCAGTATCCAGTCCACTGTACTCAATATTCTGCTCAGCACCCCGGAACTTTGATATCCTACCAGAACTCTTGGTCATCAGGGTTTTTTCTGCCACTTGGCTTTTTCCCTGTAATTGGGGCTGGCTCCCTGGGGTCGCCCGAGGATAGATTCCCATCTCTGTCAAGGTGGCTCCGGGGGAGCCAGACCCTATTTGCACGAACGGAAGGACCACAAGCCCAAGGAAAAGTCGTCTCCCGACAAGAAGAAACGACGCACACCTTCAGTTACTGTTATCAAGGACCTAACTTCAGAAGAATCAGGTGAGGAGGATTGGGAGGGTACACAGGAATCTGACAGCATACAACGGCCAGATATACCCATGGCGTCCTTGGAACAGTATCAAGAATTGGTGGCTGCCATGCAGAACCTTACTGTAGAGGTACATGCTTTGCGGAATGAGAATATCGCACTCAGACAGCAAGTCGTGTTACGCCGCGATGATCAGGGTGACTTACCACCCATGGCCTTATCCTTTGGCAAATACGATGGACACCTTGGGGGTCTTAAGGATTTTCTAGATGCCTGCCATGTTAATTTCACTTTCAGACCTCATGCCTATGAAACTGCACGATCCAGGGTCGGATTCGACCTTGCTAACCTTATGGGAAATGCGTTATCCTGGGCCACTCCTTTGGTCACTGGGAATGAACCCTCCTTAGATGACTATGACCGCTTTTTGGAAACACTTAAAGAGAGATTCGACCAACCAGAAGTGCTGTACACCTCTCTGGAAGCAATATTAGATGTGCGGCAGGGAACCACCAACCTACAGATGTACATCTCCCGTTTTTTGAGACTGGCCGCTAAATCCGATTGGCCTGACTCAGCTAAACAGACCATTTTTTGCCAGGGGCTCCAAGATGAAATTAAGGATGAACTAGCCAGAGTGGCCAGACCGGCTTCTTTTCAGGATTTGATTACATTGTCCCTACAAATCGAGTTTCGGATGCAAGAACGCAGTCAGGAAAGAAGAAGAAGTCGCAGCACCCCTCAGGCTTCCAATCCGCCTTCCCAATCTCCATCACCTAGGAACACTCATTCTACTGAAGAGCCAAAGCAAATCGGAGCCATGCGAGGACCGTTAACCCAGGAAGAGAGAAGATGACGTCGTAAAGCTGGGTTATGCATGTATTGTGGTTCTTCCAAGCATCTCTTGAGGAATTGTCCAGAAGTTCCACCCAGGAGGAAGGAAAACTTCAGCCCCCGTTCTTATGCAAGGGAAGTATCGGGGGAGCCACCTGCAACCCTTGCAACTATTCCAGATCAATAGAGAAGTCAGATGACAATCAACTAATGGTATTCAGAGTACACCTTTGGCTGACCGATACAGAACCTACAGAAGTACTGGCAATGCTGGATTGTGGTGCAGCAGGTAATTTTATCGACTTAAATTGGGCCAGAGAGAAGATGGTACCCTCAAGACCCAAGCCAAGACCCATACCAGTCGAAGGAGTGGATGGTACACCGTTGTCTTCGGGTCCCATTATTAATGAGACTATTCCTTTGAGGATGAAGTTGGGAGAACATCAAGAATATCTGGTTTTTGATCTCATCAGAGCAGCTCACTTCCCCCTGGTTATCGGAATACCTTGGTTGAGAAGGCATAATCCTGCCATCGACTGGACATCCAACAGAGTGAGCTTCAACTCACCATATTGCGAATCAGACTGTATGAACCTTCCTGTCAAGAACTCAAATGAAGAAGAGACCAACATCGTCAGAACAGTGACCATATCTTCAGTTCCGTTCCAATACCAGGAATATTCTGAGGTGTTCCAGGATACCCTACCTAGACTCCTACCCCCTCACAGGAAAGAAGATTGTTCCATAGACCTAATACCGGAATCAGTGGTGCCTTTTGGTCGCATGTACACATTATCAATGCCTGAAAAACCTGCACTAAAGGACTACCTGGACGCTAATTTACAGAACGGTCTCATTCAGGAGTCCAATTCTTCTTGTGGTGCATCCTTGTTCTTTATCCCAAAAAAGGACTCCTCTGAACTGCGACCATGCATTGATTACAGGGGTCTCAATCAAATCACCATCCGCGATCGATACCCAATGCCGTTGATAAGAGAAGTCCTGGAGGTGGTTCAGGTGGCTGTTTATTTTACCAAGCTTGATCTAAGAGGTGCATACTATCTTTTGGGGATAAGGAAAGGCGACGAATGGAAAACGGCCTTTCAGACCCCTTTGGGTCTGTTCGAATACAAGGTGATGCCCTTTGGGCTGGTAAATGCGCCTGCCATATTCCAGCAGTTTATGGATAAGAATTTTTCAGACATGCTTTTTCTGTCAGTGGTAGTCTACCTGGACGACATTCTGATATTTTCCCAAACTTTACAAGACCACCGCCGACTCGTAAGAGAGGTACTACATCGTCTACAAACCCACCAATAGCTGGTTAAGCCAGAAAAATGTCAGTTCGAGGTAACTACTATATCCTACCTAGGTTTCACCCTGTGGAAGGACGGCATCGAGATGGACCCGAAGAAGACAAAGGCCATAGTGGAATGGAAGGAACCCTCGAGCATCAAAGAAGTACAAAGGTTTCTCGGGTTGGCAAATTTTTATAGACGATTTATACCTAATTTTTCCAACGTAGTGTTACCTATCACATCACTTCTTAAAAAGGGAGTCAAATACACCTTTGATAAGGAACCCAGAGAAGCCTTTCAACAACTAAAAAGATTGTTCACTTCTGCTCCCATCGTTGTACAACCAGATCAGACTAAACAGTTTATCCTGGAGACTGACGCTTCTATAGGAGCAGTAGGAGCCATTCTACTCCAGAAGACTCTTGATGGGGAAGAACATCCAGTTGCCTACTATTCTAAAACGTTAACCAGCAGTGAACGTAACTATTCAGTCCTCGAGAGAGAACTGTTAGCTATTAAGTTAGCCTGCCAAGAGTGGCGTCATCTTCTGCAAGGTGCAGCCCACAGTTTCATCATCCGCACAGACCATCGCAACCTACAAGTCCTGCAACAAATGGAATGTACTAATGCCCGTCATGCGAGATGGGCTTACTTCTTCTTACAATTTGACATTATAATCACTCATATTCCAGGTTCAGAAAATCAGAAGGCGGATGCTTTGTCCCGCAGTCACGGAGAGGACTCTGAAAACTATCAAGGTCACAAACTGGTTTTTCCAGCCCTCAAAATAGTTGCATCTGCCACTCCTTTTCTTCAGTATCTAATTCCACAGTATCAGGAGCTAGCCGGATTTCCCTCTGCTGTTACTCAAGGTAGTGATGGTCTCTATTATCATGATACAGCCCTCTTTATTCCCACCAAGTGGTTACAGAAACAGGTGCTTTCCTGGTGTCACGATGCACCTCTGGTTGGTCACCCTGTTATCAGGAAGACATACGAATTACTCAGTAGAGGATTCTGGTGGCCTACCCTCCAGAAGGACGTACATGAGTACGTATCTTCTTGTCCTGTTTGTGCTTCCAGCAAATACCAAACACGTAAACCGATCAGTTTATTACAAGAGCCACAATTGCCGGGACGTCCGTGGGAACATATTTCCACAGATTCCATTGTGGACCTCCCCAGATCGTATGGCAAGACAGTGATTATGGTTACTGTAGATTCATACAGTAAACTAGCCCATTTCTCAGCCTTCTCACAAATACCTTCAGCACCTGAAACCGCAGCCACATTTCTCTGTGATGTAGTTCGTCTTCATTTACATGCAGGTTCTGGTCAGCACTCTGTCAATCTTTGGGTATTCACAGGGCTCTTTCCTCAGGGTACCATCCCCAGAGTAACGGGCAAACTGAAAGGCTAAATGCAAGCCTCGAACAGTACCTGAGATGCTTTTGTAGTCCCCAGCAGGATGAGTGGTTTTGATTCCTTCCACAGGCGGAATTCGCCTATAACAATTCCATACACACAACCATCCAGATGAGCCCATTCTATTGTACTTATGGCTACCATCCTCACCACTTACCTTGGTCTAACATACCATCGACCAGTGTTCCTGCCCTAGACAGTGTTTTGAAGGACCTTCATGAAGTGCATGCCTTGGCCAAGAAGGCACATGAGACCAGTCAACAGTCACAAAAGAGATGGGGCGACAAGGGTAGACGCAACAACCCTGATTGGAAGACAGGTCAGTTAGTCTGGCTATCTACCAAATTCCTGCCTAAATGGGTCCACACTGGTAAATTCTCCTCACGATATTTGGGTCCCTATCTCATCTTATCCAGAATCAATCCGGTGGCTTATAAGCTTAAGCTACCCAAATACCTCCAGAGGGTACATCCAGTATTCCACACCTCCCTCCTGAAAATGCACAAGGAAGACCCATTTCAGAGACGGTTTCATAAAGTGCAGACCTCAGTTCCCACGGTTCCTGATGAGTATGAGGTGTCCTACCTAGTGGATTCCAGATATCGCAAGGGCAAGGTACAATACCTGGTACATTGGAAGGAATACCCTGTAGAAGAGAGATCCTCGGAACCAAGCTCCCACATTCATGCCCCCCGATTGCTAAGAAGATTCCACCAATTACATCCCAGAAAGCCAGGGGGGATTCCGAGGAGATGGGGGTATACTGTCAGATACTGTGGGTGGAAGCTGTGGGAGCACTGGAGACATTAGCTTAAGTCACTCCACCGCTCTAGTCCTCATCCAATATGGCGGCATCTAGTATTTAATCAGACTCCGCCCCCGTTCATTGCGTTGTATCTGTGTTCTTTGGTCAACGCTCTGTGCTACTCTCTGCAAGTTTTTTGCCCTCTTTTGAAACCTTTCAGTTTCGCCCTGACCATTCCTTTGTTGTTTCTGTGTGTGTTTATCTGTCCTAAACCTTCTAACTAACGTTCGCTCAACCTGGCATTTCTATCGCCTTTCGTCTTTTCCTACGTATTCTTTCCTTCGGCGTGCTTGCCAGTGTTCCGGCTTACCCGCTTCGTTTTTTGTATCGGGTTTCTTCCGCTGCTCTTCGCGGTTCATTTCTACTACTCCTCTCATTGTGGCATCTACTTGCCGTTCATGTCTAAACTTCTCCTTTCGGTTCTGGCGTCTGCGCTACTCCCTCTAGTCACATATCGCCACCTTTCCTTTAGCGGGTCTCCGCCCTTTTCACTCTTGGATCTACTCTTGCTTCAGGAGCTCTTCCGCGGATCTCTGCATTGTTTGGCTTAGGTTCTTATTGGGTCTTATCTACCTTATTTACCTTTTCCTCTTTCAGCTCTCTGTTTATCCTCTTTACTTTTCTGTTTACCTCTTTCCATGGCAATCATTCCTATTTCGGAGTTTCTGACTACCGATCCTTGTGATTAGCAGCTTGACACTTTGGGCTGCAGTATCCAGTCCACCGTACTCAATATTCTTCTCAGCACCCCGGTTGAATTCAACATGAGCCAGCATCCATTTTCTTATCATGGCTGTCCTTGCCACGTTATATATTCCTCTATAGCATGCCCATATTTATTTCCTTTCTACCTTGTGTTACTGCATACTTACACTTATCGACCACTAAGTTACTTCATCTTCTTTGTATTCACGATTACTTTAGTCTTAGGTACATATTTCTCTTGGTGCTTTAGTCACATACATTACTCTTAAGTATTTTCATATCGTTTCAACATAGGTTTATATATATTCTTCACAACATCACTTTGCCCACATTAGACTTCTGTTTATTTAATGTTCTATGATGTCCATAGGTGCGTGCTGACATCCTTCCATGTGGCATCCTTCCACACTTTCAGTGCAAGGGTACATTTTGTATGGCTGTCTGAGTGCATACCGGCTCTCATACACTCGATGCGGTATATGAACAAAACAGGGGATCCCATTCACTGCTCTTCTTCTACTGTTCCAATATGCTTGCGGTGAGGGGGCGGGAACTAGTGAGAAAGCATCTACCTGCTCCTCTACATTTCCCCCTATGGTCGAACTTTCGACCATATTCTCGTCATCCATGTCTTCATTTTCTCTTCATCATTTGTCTTCATCTTCTCTTCATACCGTTTTTTCTTTGGAATCCAAATCTTTGTCACCCCCCATGTGACCGGCATTATTTATATGTTCATCCACACTCAAAATCATGTGACAGCACTTTCCCGATGGTGGACAGAATATCCAATGTTCTACTTATTTTTTATGATCTTTGGGGTAGTAGAACTTGGTTCCCAGAGGTGCAAGGGCCCTTATCTTTATATTCTCATGGGTACTTCCCTCATTCTGCATCTGCTCACCAGTTCCAGTGTATATCAATCATGATCTTCATCCCAATGGCTTTTTGACTGTCTTCTAGCATTATCCCAAGATGACCTTTATGAGACAGTATCCTAGCAACACCAACACTAGTATTGCTCCAAGTATTTTAAAAGCATTTGCCAGCCAGGTTGGAATCCACAACAATAAAGATGAAAAACAGTCATCTCCTGCTGGCTCATGAGCTTCATCCTCCATTTTCGTATGCCGGGCGTCAGCATAGTTATTGTCTCTGTCAGGGTTCAGTTTCCACCATCATGAGATGGTGTGAACTTACAGCAAGAAGCCCCGATCTTGGCACACACGTCTCATTCCATTGCTGCAATCATGTCTAAGACATATTTGTTCTGGAGGGTCATCAGCCTGATGGCTCTCAATTCTTCTCTGATAGCATTAAATCCTTTTATTGTTGCATTGATTGTTTGCATTAGCTCACATAGTGTAATCTGCAACCACTAGGTGTTTACTGCAGCTTGAAGTGCTGGCAAAAATATAGCTGTCATTATCATTGTCGTCCTGCTGAACAGTTTATTCTCATCTGGAATATTTTCATAGGACTCCAGTGATTTTGCTGAATAATAATTTGTTCTCTTCGGCCGGTGGAGTTTGGGTGATCTCTTTTTCTTTTGATGCTCATTCATTTTTGGAAATTTAGCAATATGGAGGCCACTTACTATCTGCACTATGCTTGCCAATGGTTTATAGTGATATCATCGAATGCAAAAGCATCGAATGCAAAAGCCTAAAAAAATGCATTAAAAAAATGATTTATTTTTTTAATGGGGGGCTCCTCCCTCCCCCCCATTTCTTTACCCCTTAAAACCCCTTTTAATAAAAAAAACCTTTACCTACAAAAAAGTGATACATTGTATTCGATTGCATAACTGAATACCTTGCCAATTATTTCTTTAATAAGTGGACAGGGCAAGCCAATAGTCCTTCTTCCCATCCGGTACTAGTGAAAATACCTCCATGTATCACTAACTGAGGTCTCTCTCCGCATCTTGGCTCTCCTGGGTTTTCAGTTATGTCTGAGCAATTCAGCTTCTTCATCTGAACACCCCTTATTTGTTCTCCAATCTGGGATGGATACATACGTTTCTTGCTTGTCCATCCTAGTCCATTTTCCATCCATCTCATTTTCACATAGGTGTCTTCATATGGAAATTCTAATTTTGATTGCCATCGTAACATAGCCCATTTTCCTTCAAATTGTCCTCTGGTTGTGCATGCTGCTAGATGACTGAGGCATTTGGCATCATGGCATTATGTGTAGACATTTCTCTTGCAATAAATGTTCTTGCTGCATTCATGGCATACGGTATTAGGGAATAAACCTAATAGCTTTCATCTGACACACTTTCTCCCACCTCTTTCATATGCTGATACCAAAAGTAATTTTTTCAATGAACTGAATTCTCTAGATACATATTTATATCTTCATGGTTGTCCTCAACATGCCTTTTAAATCGAAATAGACCCCTAGTGTCATGATGCCTTCCCCCGGACATCCAGACCAAGTCCATCAGTCCAGGGAGCAGGCATCCAGACATCTATTTAAAACCCAGCCACCCTTGCTAGGGGCTATCTGGGTTCAGTCCTGGCCCCGTAGGCGCCAGGCTCATATATGGGATCAGTCCAGGCGCCATAAGCGTCAGGCTCATATGAAGAAACTTACCTCATGCAGACCATGCTGCAAAGAATCCAAGCCAACGTGAGGCCTGGAAGGAACTACTTTGTTTCAGGGACTATTTTTCACTCGGGTGTGGTCTTGGGCAACTTCTTACATGGGACTACTTTGGAGGCTATTTAAACCACGCCCGATGAGCAGCACACGCTTCGCTTTATTCTGCACCCTGCAGCGTAACGCTCACCGTGCCTGTCTGTCCAGCATCCAGTCTTCTGCCACGCCCGCCTCGAATCTGGAGCTCCTAGAAAGAAGGGAAATAAGAAGAAAAGGTTAGAGCAAGAACATTACCATCATTCTTCATCTGATCCTGGATCCTTCGCGCACCCGACAAGGAAAATACTTTATTTTGTGCGCATCGCACCGCCAGCTGCAGCGCCGCGCTAAACTTACCAGTCTTCACAGTACCTCCTCGACCCGGCGCTGCTCCATCATTCATCGCCGAACTCCCGGCACCTAAGGGGATGAAGAAAGACAATAAGGTGAGCCGAGAAAAACAACAAAGACAATTTCTATCATCACTATAGACTTATCGAGTTACCGCCGGAGATATTATTCTTCTACACTCCGCATCGTCTTACGCTGCACCTGTAAGGGGAGAGAAAGCAACAGGATAAGCACAGGCATTTTTTACCGGACAGTATTGGGTAACACAGACTCTTACCTAAACGCAATCAGCTGCTACGAGACAACCTCCTCTCGAATCAAGCTGCAAGACAAAGGAAGGAATCGGACAAGAGTGAATAACAGACATTTTGAACTCTTAAGAACCAAATACTTACGGCTCCTCGCCACTTACCTCGGAGTCAATATTCGTCTGGAACTCACCCAATTCCTTCGGACCAGTGAAGTAACTGGTTATCTACACGCCCCTGCACTCCACGCAGGATGGAGAGCTCAATCTTCAAAACCATAAGGTGAGACTGGTGAAAGGGAATATCGGAGGTGATTAGTGGGAAGACGGTAGGGGTGTGCTCGCTCAATCCACGGGTGGCTAATTCCTTTTCTCTGCTTTCAGGAGAATACTCCTACGGGTCAAGCAGACGAAATTGAGCAGGCCAGTCCAGTCAGTCATCTCTGCACTACAATTCACGTTGGTAGAGGCCGCAACTATCCAGTTCCGACCCTCGCCCCTGTGGGAGCCAGGTGAGCGTAACAGAACGCGACCCTCCCAACAAATTCCCACCGGGGCGTTATGGGGACATCAGAAACTGACCAACTGGCCCAATTATTAGGGGAACTTAGGGCAGAAGTACATTCCGCCCGCCAAGAAACTAATGCTCTCAGGAGAGAACTGATTGTGTCTAAGGAACGCACTGATGATCTTGCTAGGCAACTGCTGCAAAACCAAACTGGGCAAAAACCCTTACCTGGACTCGGGGGGAACCCAACTCCTGCTCCATCAAGCAACCCTGTGCAAATAGTTTTACCTGGAAATATCCCTTTAGCACCACCCGAACGCTTTGCCGGAGACCCAAAAAGGTTTGCCGTATTTATGAACCAGTGCCGCTTGCTTTTTTTATGTAGACCTGGAGCCTTTCCGAACGATCAAGCCAAAGTAGCCTTTGTACTTTCGTATCTCAGTGGCAGCGCAGCTGATTGGTCAATTCCACTAGTCAACCAGGATGATCCTCTTCTTCGGGATTTTCAGGGCTTTCAAATGAGCATGGAAAGACTATTCGCCCGACATTTACAAGGACAGGCCTTGGATAACGAACTTTTGTCCCTAAGACAGGGAAACCAGGATCTGCCCACCTACATCGCAACCTTTAATAGGTTGGTGGTGGAAACCGGATGGCCTGAGGCAAAACGAATTACGTTATTTCATCGTGGACTCCGAGGAGAACTCAAAGATGTGTTCGCTCAAGTAGTGAATCCACCCCAGGATTGCGCTGAATATATAGACTTGGTGGTCCAGTTAGATCACAGACTTCAGAACAGAAAGGCTGATCGAGCTAAATTTGAGAACCGGGTATTATTGAAACCCAACGTTACCCCCAAGGGAACAGATACATCAGAACCCATGCAGATCGGGGGGGTAAAGGACCCTTGACTCAAAAGGAAAGAGAAAAGAGATGACAATTACAATTGTGTCTGTACTGTGGAACTTCGGGACATTTTCTGCGTGATTGCCCTGTTAAACCACCCAAGAAGGTGGTAGGAGTTGCGAACGAAAACCATATAGGGCCTGACTCGGGAAACGACCACGCCAGACAAGCGTAGCGGTCCGCTTGCCGAGCTTAAAAAAGGAAACTCAGACCTCGCACCTAATTGTGCCAATGGTCCTTATTGATCCAAGGCAGCCATCACGTATGCACGCAGTGAGAGCATACATTGATAGCGGAGCCATCGGAAATGACATGGACCACGAATTGGCTACAAGGATGAACCTGCCTCTTTGCAAAAAGACCACAACTGATGTCATCACCACTGTCGATGGGACTGAAATTGCCTCTGTGCCAGTAACTCACTCCACTACAGAGGTGAAGCTGTTGGGTCAAGATGGGCATCGAGAAAGCATTGTGTTTGACTTAATCAAGGCCCCGCAGTTTCAAATAATTCTGGGAATACCGTGGTTGGAAACACATAATCCTTGTATTGATTGGCGAGAGAAGAGAATGACCTTCCCGGATTGTGCACACACCTGTTACCCGGAAAAACCCTTGAATAAAGGCTTGGCCACAGTCGTTACTCCAATTGCGCAGTTACCTCAGGAATATCAAGAATTTCAGGATGTTTTTCAGAAAGAACAGGCAAACACGTTGCCGCCTCACAGATCATACGATTGTCAGATCGATCTTTTACCCGGTGCACAACCTCCATGCAGTAGGATCTACGCCCTTACGGAGCCCGAAAACCATCATCTACGACAATACCTGGATCAATACCTTGCTAATGGATTCATTCGTCCATCCAAGTCCCCCGCAGCCTCAGCTTTATTCTTCGTGCCCAAAAAGGAAGGTGACCTTAGAACATGCATAGATTACCGCGCATTAAACCAAATTACGGTAAAAAACCGATACCCATTGCCTCTGATCCCCGAATTACTGGACCAAGTAAAGGATGCTTGTATCTACACCAAGTTAGATCTCAGAGGGGCATATCATCTGGTACGTGTAAAGAAAGGCGACAAATGGAAGACTGCCTTTCGCACCAAGTATGGATTGTTCGAAGATCAGGTGATGCCTTTCGGGCTGTGCAATGCACCGGCAGCCTTCCAGTATTTTATGAACGATGTCCTTCGAGAACTCATTGACGTCTGTGTTGTAGTATACATAGACGATATCCTTGTGTACTCCTCCTCAGAATCAGACCATGTTAAGCACGTTCGTGCTGTTCTTGAAAAATTACGCCAGCATAAGTTATATGCAAAATTGGAAAAATGTGTTTTTCACTCTACAGAAGTCGAATTCCTTGGATTTATCCTGACCCCAAAAGGAGTTCGAATGGACTCTCGAAAGGTGGACGCAATCGTCAAGTGGCCATCACCTATTTCATTTAAAGGAGTACAAAGCATGCTTGGACTTGCTAATTTCTACCACAGATTCATTCCAGAATTCTCACATATTGTACACCCCATCACAGCACTCTTGCGAATGAATAAGCGCTTCCTATGGACCAAAGAGGCTGAAAGGGCCTTCCAAGAACTAAAATTGCAATTCACGTCTGCACCTGTTCTAAAGCACCCACGCCCTGAACTTCCATACGTAGTTGAAACTGATGCATCCAGTTTAGCCATTGGGGCTGTTCTTTCCCAGAAGGATCCTGAAACCGGCCAACTTCATCCAGTAGCATTCTGGTCAAGAAAGTTTTCGGCACCCGAATTAAACTATGCAGTTACCGATAAGGAGTTATTGGCCATCAAATCTGCATTTAAGGCTTGGCGGCATTATCTTCTTGGTGCAAGGCATACCATCACTGTAATCACCGATCACAGGAATTTACAATATTTGAAGACAGCCAAGGCCCAATCATCACGTCAACTTAGGTGGGCCTTGTTCTTCACGGAATTCGATTTCGTGATTACTTATCAACCAGGTTGTAAAAATGGCAAAGCAGATGCCTTATCTCGTATAGGAATGGGAGAAGCATATCCGAACCCTGAACCAGTGCCTATAATTTCGGAGAAAAGAATCCTTGATATAAATACTTTACAAACTCTAGAAGACATTCATTTAAAGATCCAACAACTTTTCGATCCAGTTGTCTTGCAGGAATGGCTAAAGAAAGGCCCAGATTATTCAGTCATCGATGAACTACCCTACTATCAAGGCCGTCTATTCCTACCACACAAGGAACTACAAGAACTAGTTATCTCCAATTATCACAAGTCTTTGATTGAGGGACACCCAGGAATTGCAAAAACAGAGGCCAAAATTAAAAGACAATTCTGGTGGCCCACCTGGCGAAGAGACGTAAAGTAATTTGTGTAATCTTGTGGTATCTGCGCCCAAAACAAGAGTCTCAAGAAGAAACCAGATGGTCTTTTACAACCTTTGGATATTCCGCCTACACCATGGCACACCTTGTCCCTAGATTTTATTACTGACCTTCCTCCATGTAGTGGATTTAACGCCATTCTAGTTATAGTGGATCTGTTTTCCAAAATGGCTCACTTTATTCCTTTAAAAGGATTACCTTCAGCTTCAACTTTGGCCAAGGAATTTCTTGAAAACATTGTCCGAATACATGGATTTCCTTCCGTGTTGGTCTCTGACCGAGGTAGCCAGTTTATTTCGCAGTTCTGCAGGAAATTCTGTCAATTGGCGCAAATCAACGTGAGGTTATCAACCAGTCATCATCCCCAGACCGATGGTCAGACCGAGAGGACCAACCAGACTCTTGAGCAATACCAACGTTGCATGTTACACCAAACCCAAGGCAATTGGAAGGATATTTTATGGATTTCCGAATACGCATACAACAACTCTGCACATTCAGGAACCGGACAAAGCCCCTTTTATACCATATATGGGCATCATCCTCGGACCTCAGAACTCGACTCGCCCCAACACTTGGAAATGCCCGCAGTGAACCATCTACACGCTACTATTACACAAGCCTTTATGGAGGCAACTGAACATTTGAAACGAGCAAAAGAAAAATACAAGAAAAATGCAGATCAACATAGAAGTGAAGCCCCACAATACCAGGTTGGAAATCAAGTATGGCTAGCTACAAAAAACCTACCTCTAAAAGGAACTCGGACCTTTAACCCTAGATATTTGGGACCTTACACCATTAAAGCCATTATCAACCCGGTGGCCGTCAAATTGGAATTACCTTCTAATATGCGAATACATCCCGTCTTTCACGTTTCACTTCTGAAGCCAGTACAACCCGGAACCAGGTTAACCAAACCACCCGACCCCATCCTAATAGACGGGGAACCCGAATTCGAAGTTAAAAATATCCTGGACTCTAAGATGGTCAAATCACAACTTTTTTATTTAATTGACTGGAAGGGTTACGGGCCACAAGAAAGTTCTTGGGAGCCCAGTGACCACGTTCATGCACCTCGATTGGTGGAAAGATTCCATCTAAATTTTTCCAGACAAACCAGGACCGACGGGAAGAACGATTTTAGGAGGGGCCTTGGGGGGGAGTGCTGTCATGATGCCTACCCCCGGACATCCAGACCAAGTCCATCAGTCCAGGGAGCAGGCATCCAGACATCTATTGAAAACCCAGCCACCCCGGCTAGGGGCTATCTGGGTTCCATATATGGGATCAGTCCTGGCGCCATAAGCACCAGGCTCATATGAAGAAACTTACCTCATGCAGACCATGCTGCAAAGAATCCAAGCCAATGTGAGGCCTGGAAGGAACTACTTTGTTTCAGGGACTATTTTTCACTCGGGTGTGGTCTTGGGGAACTTCTTACCTGGGACTACTTTGGAGGCTATTTAAACCACGCCCGATGAGCAGCACACGCTTCGCGTTATTCTGCATCCTGCAGCGTAACGCTCACCGTGCCTGTCTGTCCAGCATCCAGTCTTCTGCCACGCCCGCCTCGAATCCGGAGCTCCTAGAAAGAAGGGAAATAAGAAGAAAAGGTTAGAGCAAGAACATTACCTTCATTCTTCATCTGATCCTGGATCCTTCGCGCACCCGAACAAGGAAAAGACTTTATTTAATGCGCATCGCCAGCTGCAGCACCGCGCTAAACCTACCAGTCTTCACAGTACCTCCTCGACCCGGCGCTGCTCCATCATTCATCGCCGAACTCCCGGCACCTAAGGGGACGAAGAAAGACAATAAGGTGAGCCGGGAAAACCAACAAAGACAATTTCTATCATCACTATAGACTTACCGAGTTACCGCCGGAGATATTATTCTTCTACACGCCACATCTTCTTACGCTGCACCTGCAAAGGGAGAGAAAGCAACGGGTTAAGCACAGGAATTTTTTACTGGACAGTGTTGGGTAACACAGACTCTTACCTAAATGCAATCAGCTGCTACGAGACAACCTCCTCTCGAATCAAGCTGCAAGACAAAGGAAGGAATCAGACAAGAGTGAATAACAGACATTTTGAACTCTTAAGAACCAAATACTTACGTTCCTCGCCACTTACCTCGGAGTCAATATTCATCTGGAACTCACCCAATTCCTTCGGACCAGTGAAGTAACTGGTTATCTACGCGCCCCTGCACTCCACGCAGGATGAAGAGCTCATCATTCAAAACCATAAGGTGAGACTGGTGAAAGGGAATATCGGAGGTGATTAGTGGGAAGACAGTGGGGGTGTGCTTGCTCAATACACGGGTGGCTAATTCCTTTTCTCTGCTTTCAGGAGAATACTCCTACGGGTCAAGCAGATGAAATTGAGCAGGCCAGTCCAGTCAGTCATCTCTGCACTACAATTCACGTTGGTAGAGGCCGCAGCTATCCAGTTCCGACCGTCGCCCCTGTGAGAGCCAGGTGAGCGTAACACCTAGTTATATTGTAAAATAGGTTCGCTGTGCATCTATTGGAGAAAATAATAGATGTTTAATTGACACCCTCCATTTCTGTATCACTTTTTATAAAATGTTGAAATGCCGTAATACTAAGGAGGAAAACACAAATCATAATACCAAATGATATGACCATCAATATTCCAGAAAAAAAAACTATTTACTTTCTGGAAGGTAGTGAATTTCTGAAATTTTGAAACTTCTCCATTTGGTGTTTACTTTAATATGCATATTTATTATCTCTTTTTGAATCACTTATATATCAAGAACTGTAATATAATTGTGATTATCACTCTCCAAATAATACAATTATTCTTGGGATCTCTGAAAAAATAGCATATAAGAGAGTGTGTGTTGTCACTATGATAGGTAGCATACACGTTCAATAATACTCTTTTTTTCTCTTCAAATTCTGGATTCTTCTCTCATTGTCTCTTTTATCCTATCTAAAAAGTTCCAGGATAGCTGCACGTCTGTTTTCTTCTTATCGAATTGTGGAAAATGTTAATCCCTAATCTAAAGGACTGATGTGCTCATCATTCTATTTATCCTTGCTTCTGGCCATCAAACAAGTCAGCATGCACAGAACTACTTCCCTTGCTTCACTGTGGGCATCTGAAGGAGGGGTCAGTGTTTCACCTTTATTGGGTTCGATGTCATGTATATTCATCCATGCTCTTCGTCCCCTTAGTATAATGGCTGTGGGACTAACTTATTCCACTTGATGTGGCCCTTCAAAGCGTGACATACTCCAGGTGCGTATACATTTGTGCACAAGCACCTGGTCGCCTGGATACAAACTTGGGCGCTTAGCAATCCTTCTGTTTCAAGAGGTTGATTAACTTTGTTGCTTCTTTTTGACCCCTCCCTTTTGTTCTTGATCTGTTGAGACATGAAAGATATGCTTGCAGTCATTGCTGTTAGGTAATCATGCATCTCACGCCCAATGTCTTTGCTACACTGTGGGCATCAGTTCTTACCCTAGTTGGAGGAGTAAGTAGAGTTCTCATACAGCATCCAGTCACCAACTCATGAGGAATTAGATGATGATCTGAGCCAGGCTGATTTCTCAGGGCATATAGGGCAAGGGGCAGACAATGTAGCTTTCCTTTAATAATCTATTTAATCTCTCACAGACGCCATTTGTGTGTGGTTGATAAGAAGAAGAAAATGTATGTTTAATACCTAATAGTAGAACTATCTGTTCAAAAAGCTCATTTACAAAATGCAGTCCATTGTCAGACCGCAAAACGTTGCAAACCCCCACCTGTGGAACACCTCACATACAAGGAACTTAGTGGCAAATGAGGCATCAGGGTGCGTGCAAGGACCTGCCAGTATGCATCGAGAAAAAGGACATACTACGACCAGCATACATCTATAGCCATTGCACATCTGTAACATATCTGCATAATCTATATGTAGATGTTGAAATGGCCCACTGGGTCATGGAATTGCTCCTCCTACTGTTCGCAAAGTGTGCCCTGCAGTAAATTTCTGGCACATGATGCAATTTACAATGAACTGTGATACATGTTCGAATAGATTGCGCGAGAACCATTCTTTTAAAATTGTATAAGCAAGACTCTCGAGTGGTGTGTGATAGGTAGTGAAGCTGCTCCAGCGCTACTCTCAACAATGCTAGAGGCATTACTGGCTTTTCAGTGTTATCCTGTCTCCAAATTGCCTCAGTGAGGCATAAAGAACATTCCTGCTTTCTCCATAGATCCTGTTCTTCTTGTGGGGCTCGACCTTGTATCTCAATTAACTGGACAATAGACAGCATGATAAAGCCCTCTTTTACCAACATGCATCGTCCTGTCATTTGTTTAACATCTTCTTCTTCAAGACTAGAAATGGGTGGATAATAGGCTGCTTTTTTAGCCTCTAATTCTGCGGGTTCATTTCTGCGGGAAATTAAATCTGTTCTTTTGGAATGCGCCATGCATTTTTCGACTGCTATGGATGATAGGAGACTAAATGCTTCTATAAGCCTATCCAGTAGGGCTGCATGTTGCACTGTTGTGCCGTCTGCGTGGAGGAAGCCCCTCCTTTTCTAGTGGGACAAACCTGCATGTACAATTGACGTTACATAGGTGGATTCAGAGTGCACCATCACTTCCTCATCCTCAAATCTCTGCAGCACTTCAATGAGTGCCACTAATACTGCAGTACGTGCTGAATAATTCAAAGACAGTCTCATACTCGTCACTGCCTCAAATTCACCTTCTCAATTTAGCTCTATTACCGCTGACCCAGTGTACCTTTCCCCAGTTGTCTGGTCAATTTTTGAGGAACCATCAACAAAAAACAACTTCCCGCTCCCAACGGCATTTTCTCTAGCCTGGAGAATATCATAATAACACTCAGTATACGTTGTGCAATCATGTACATAGGCATCCTCTCCTACTGGTTCTGCTATAAACGTTGCTGGATTTACTGTCTTACATCTAATAACTTTGATCGCAGGGTTGGAAATAATAACCTCATACCCAGATGCCCTTTGTGTGCTTAATGTACTTTTGGGTTTCTCTAAAATTATGATCAATGCCTGCTCTACAAATAACATTATTGGGCACCCCATTGTTATTGTTGAAGCTTTTACAATTGTGAATGCAGCAGCAGCTAACGATTGCTCACAGGCATAGTGTCCCTTCATAACTGGATCTAAAATCCCACAATAATAAGCTAATGGTTTGTGTCCATGTCCTAATGTCGTCTTCTGTGTGAGGACTGTGGTCATAACATCTCCATTTGAATGGAACATAAATAAACAGTTTCATTATAATCTGGGATCCCCAACACAGGGGCTGTACTGATTGCCTTATTTAGTTTTTCAAGTCCTTCAGTCATCTCATCTGTCCATGTTATAGATTTTTTGTCCACCTGTCTTTCTTTAAGTCATTTTAAAATTGGTTGGATACATTGACTGTAATCAAATACCCAGGCCTGACAATAGTTACATAAGCCTAGAGACTGTTGCATTTCCCTCACTGTTGTAGGTACTACGGTTTTCATGATTGTCCCTGCTCTTTCAGGTGTCACTTTTCTCCCTTTGTGCGAGATCAACTGTCCTATGTACAAAGACCACTTCCTGACAGTATTGTAACTTCTCTTTATCTACCTTGTATGCTTTCTCTGAGAGTATAGTCATGTGTTTAACTGAGCCTTCTTTACATCTTTTTTTTGTATCGCTGCACACCAAAATCCACATACTGGATTATTGCACTTTCGATTTGGACACTATCCAGGTCAGTCTGGAGGACTCTGTTAAAGATTGAAGGAGACCCACAGTACCCCATGGGGCAAATATGTATGTTTCAGATGGGTATTTCTATAGGAAAAGGAAGTGAAATCGTGTGAGTCTTCATGAAGGGGAATAAAAAAATAATGATTTTTAAAATCTATAACTGTGAAATATTTAGCCTTAGATTGGATGTTACACAGTATTGTTGCAGGATTTGGAACTAAAGGAAACTCAGCTTCGACTATATTGTTTAGGGGCGAAGGCCTGGTATAAATCTCTGTCACAAGGATCTGAAATATCCTCTTCCTCAAAAGAGGACTCCGTCTCTCCTCCCTCCCCTTCCTCCTCACCTTTATTCTTCCAGGTTCTGGCTTCTTTTTTCCTTTGGTTCCGGGTTTCTCCTTTTTTTTATGTAGATAAGGGCGTCCACGGAAGGACGCCACAGCACAGCCGTATAGGTGGGCTGTGGACAATCCTCTGTGGCCGTCAAATATGGGGAAAAAGCCAGTGGCACAAAAAACCCCAACGAGGCTTCCAAGGGCTGGAGAAGGACAGTCTCTGGTACACGGGCAGGCTGATAGACACAAAAACGTAGGGCAAAGGCAGTCCAAAGGCAGGCAAAAGGTTCTGGTACACAGGCAGGTTGAGAGGCACAAATACATAGAGCACGACAGTCCAAAGGCAGGCAAAGGGTTCCGGTACACAGGCTAGTTGAGAGGTACAAAAACATAGGGCAAGGCAGTCCAAAGGCAGGCAAAAGGGTTCTGGTACACAGGCGAGTAGGTATCAGTAAGGAGGAATGAAAGAAGGATGGAACTAAGAAGGAAAGCAGAAAATGGAAAAAGCTGAGCAAGGATAAACAAGCCAGGGAGAGAAAGCGAGCGGGAGGAACGAGAGAGAGAGAGAGCGGAACAGGAGCGAACGGAAAGGAGCAGGAGAGGGATCAGAAAAAACTCAAGTGTAAAGGAAAACAGGAACAGCGGGCGAAACCGCAAGAAGAAAACACTGCAAGCAATGGCAACAACAGGAGGAAATCCTAGGAGCGTTGCAACGCGTCCGTAACCCGGAAGCAGCTGAAAATATACTACCGGTGATGGACGCGATGCAGAAAAGAACTAGACCTGCACGCGCCATAGGGGGAGACGAGATGGAACAGTTAATGGCGGATGTCGATTCCAGCAGTTCCAAACACACCATCTCCCCCAGGGCGTGACAGTATGCCCCCTCCTGAGACGCACCGCCCCAGGCTTGCCTGGATGACACCGATGAAACTTGCGCAACAAAAGAGGGGCATTAATATGGGATGTAGGTTTCCAGGAGTTCTCTGACCAGGGATATCCTTTCCAGTGCACAAGGTATTCCAACCTTCCCCGACGGTATCTAGAGTCACATATTTGAGCGACTTCGTATTCTTCATGAGTAGAGTCTGAGGGTAAGGAGGTGTTTTTAGGGATGCGTGACCATTTATCAACCTGGAAGGGTTTTAGCTGGGAAGTATGAAACACTGGTTAGACCCGTTGTAGACCCACAGGAAGCTGAAGTCGGAAAGCCACAGGGTTTATCTTAAGTGTGATCGTGTAAGGCCCTATATATTTAGGAGACAGTTTGGAGGGACGTACCCATCGGGGTAAATATTTAGTGGAAAGCATTACACGAGATCCTACTTCCCAACCTGGGACAGGTCTACGGTGTTTGTCGGCCTGGTTTTTATTGCGATCCCGAGCCTCCTGGAGACTCTTTTTTGCTTTATCGTGGGCCTCCTGAATAAGTGTTAGGGCAGAATCAATGGATGTAATACTTGATGATATACCCGAAAGAGGTAAAACAGAGCATGGGTGGTACCCAAAAGTGCAGTAGAACGGACTCATCCCAAGAGCTGAGTGGATGGAGTTGTTATATGAAAATTCGGCCGTGGGTAGGTGTGTGACCCAATTATCCTCTTGTAGATTCACGAAGCAACGAAGATATTGCTCAAGGGTGCCATTAAGTTGTTCGGTCTGCCCATTGGATTCGGGGTGGAAGCCCGATGTCAATGCCCTCTCAATCCCCAACCTTTCACAGAAAGCGCTCCAAAATCGTGATGTGTATTGGCTACCACGGTCGGAGATAATCTTGGTAGGAATACCGTGTACCCGAAACACATCTTTTAAGAAGACTTCTGCCATCTCGGTTGCGGAGGGAATTCCTGCAAGGGGGAAAAGTGAGCCAATTTCGAGAATGAATCTACAACGACCATTATACAAGTACATCCCTGGGATTTAGGTCATTCGACAATGAAATCAGTCGAAATCATACTCCAGGGACCCGTAGTTACAGCACTGGGTTCTAATAACCCCAAAGGCCTTTGAGTGGGAACTTTGTTGCGGAGATAAACGGTACATGACTGCACGTATTGGTTGGTATCCTCTTTCATGCCTGGCCAATAGAAGTGTCTTTGGAGATAGTCCAGTGTACCCTTACTGCCTCTATGTCCTGCTATCCTGGAGTCATGACACCAAGTTAATGCGGTCTTCCTTAAAGATGGTGTAGGTAAATACAGTTTTCTTTTTACGAGGTAGAGGCCATCTTTGATGTCATAATTGGTATCCTTATGGTGTCTTTCTACCTCAAAATGTCCTCCGCAAGCTTCTCTTACCTGCCTTAGGAATGTGGAGAGTACTCCGATCCTCCTGGTCGGGGGAAACATCAGCTCCTTAGTGAGTTCTGTATCGGAGGAGTAATCACTGCGATGGCAAAGGGCATCAGCTACCAGGTTTTGGTCACCTGGTATATAGGTGATGTTAAAATCGAACTGTGCAAAGAAATGGGCTCATCTTGCCTGGCGGGTGTTATAACACTCAAACTGTCTTAAGACCTGCAGATTTTTATGATCGGTCCGGATAGTGAAAGGGTGTTCTCCTCCCTGAAGAAGATGACGTCATTCCAAACAGGCCAACTTCATAGCCAACAGTTCCCGTTCAATGACCGAATAGTTCTTTTGACTGGCATTGAGTGTCTTGGAAAAATAAGATATAGGATGCTCTTTATCTTGATGCACCTGTAACAAGACTGCCCCTACAGCCGCAGCAGATGCGTCTGTTTCTAAGATGAAAGGGAGACTTTGATCCGGCTGACGTAGAATGGGTGCTGAACAAAAGGATTGTTTGAGATGGTGAAAACTGTCTTCTGCATTCTGGGACCAACAGAACGGAGCAGAGGATTTCTTGAGGAGAGTAGTGATGGGTAAGACTTTCTGAGAGAAATTAGGGATGAACTTCTGATAAAAGTTTGCAAGCCCAAGACATTTTTGGACCTCTTTAACAGTCTTCGGTGATGGCCAATCCAGGATAGAGGCGACTTTCTGAGGATCCATGGAAATGCCTTTATTGGATAGAATCAATCCAAAGTATGTAATGAATGTGGCGGAGAAGACACATTTGTTGAGTTTTACGGCTAGATGATTATCTCGTAGCCTCTTAAAGACTTCCTTAATGTGATCTTTATGTTCTTCTTGCGTATGAGAAAATACCAAGATGTCATCAAGGCAGACAATAGTCGTGTGGCACAGCAAGTCAGAGAAGAGGCGATCCATAAAACGTTGGAATATAGAGGGGGTGTTGACTAACCCAAAATGCATCACTTGATATTCGTACAGCCCAAATGGAGTACGAAAAGCTGTCTTCCACTCATCACCAGTCTGGACTCGGAGCAGATAATAAGCATTCCGCAAGTCGAGTTTTGTAAAATAGTAGACCCCTGGACGGCTTGTATGATTTCTGTTATGAGTGGCATGGGGTATCGATCTTTGATGGTCACTTTGTTCAAGCCCCTGTAATCTATACAAGGTCGTAGTTCCTGGGACCCTTTTTTGGGGATGAAGAATAATGAGCTCCAGCCGGAGATTTCGAGGGTCGAATCAATTCGTTAGCGAGATTGTTATCCAAGTATTCCCTGAGATATCGCTTCTCTTCCAATGACAGAGGAAACATGCGACAAAAGGGTACCAGGGCTCCAGGAGTGAGTTTGATACTGCAATCTTCTGGCCTGTGAGGTGGTAATTCTAACGGGATCTTCTCTGTGACCACCTCTGCATAGTCCTTTAGATGGTTAGGTAAGCAATGGACGGCTCTAGACTCAGAACTGCTCAGTGTCTTTACAGTCTCAAACTTAGGTTCCGGTAGACATTCGGCCTTACAGAGAGATGAATGGAAGCTTAGGAGGTTCTTGGTCCAAATAATTGTTGGATTGTGTTTGCGCAACCAGCCAATACCAAGGATAAGAGGAAAGTGAGCAGCACGAATGATGTCGAAGATTATTCTTTCCGAGTGTTGTTGTATCGACATGGTGAATTCCTCTGTGGTGTGGGTTATCAGGCCGGAGCTTAAAGGTTCACCGTCAACGCCCTCTACCTTCTGGTCCTCTTTTTTGGTGATACGGGTTAAACCCTTCTGTTCTGCCCACTGAGTATCAATGAAATTTCCGGCCGCTCCGCAATCGATAAGGGCTTGAGACTGTATCTCGGAACCTCCAAGTTGTACAGTCACTAAGATGATCATGAGGCGAGAATCTTCTGTCCTCTCCGAGGATGTTACAGAAAGGGTGGCATAAGGACTTGCAATGGCCCCTCGGAAGTGAGTCCTAACACTTACCGAGGGCGATTGTTTCCCGAGCGTCTAGGAGGTACACATGGACAATCTCTTAGCAAATGGTTAGATGCTCCACAGTACATACATAAGCTCCCGTCTCTGCGCCTCTTACGCTCCTCAGGGGGAAGAGGGGCACGAGTGGTACCTATTTGCATAGGCTCTTCTCTGGGTTGTCGTGAGGTAGATGAAGAAACAGGAGGAAGGGTTTCAAGGGGAGGAGACCCGTAGTTCCCAGTCTTCTTTCTTTCAGCACGGTGTTCCGTCAGACGGAAGTCGATCCGGAGGGTGGCAGTAACTAGCTCTGCAAAGGTAGGAGGTCGGGCTATACGGGCCAGCTCATCTTTGAGATCTTCTCTTAGACCTCTCCGAAAGATGGCGTATTGAGCTTGCTCCTGCCATCCTGCCTCAGCCGCTACTTGTTTAAAGGATGTAATGTAAGACAATAAGTCTGAGTTACCTTGTCTGATGTCCAGAAGGTCTTCAGAAGCCAAAAAAGTGCTTTTTGTTCGCAAGAAAGTCTGTTGAATAAGAGTCTTAAAGGCACTGTAATCCTGGAGTACTGGGTCGGTTTGGTTCACTAGCGGGTTGGCCCACGCCAGGGCGTTGCCAGTCATGTGGGTGATCATGAACCCCACTTTGGAATGATCAGAAGAAAAAGTCTGAGCACGAAATGAAAAATGTAGGTTACAAGCATCCAGAAATTCTTTTACTCTCTTGGGTGAACCATCGAATTTGCCCGAAACCAAGGGAAGCGGGGGCAAATCCGTTGAAGGTCATTCTCTCTGGGTCATCCGTTGCTGTAGGGTAGCGTTGGCACTCTTGAGGTTCTGGACTTCTAGGTTAAGGTTCTGTACAGCTGCCACTAGTTCCTGTATTTGCTGTGGAGTTGCCATGTTGGTTTCCTGGCGTTGCAAACTGTCACAAGGGTCTGAAATATCCTCTTCCTCAAAAGAGGACTCCATCTCTCCTCCCTTCCCTTCCTCCTCACTTTTATTCTTCCACTTAGGTTCTGGCTTCTTTTTTCCTTTGGTTCCTGGTTTCTCCTTTTTTTTATGTAGATAAGGGCGTCCACGGAAGGACGCCATAGCGCAGCCGTATAGGTGGGCTGTGAACAATCCTCTGTGGCCGTCAAATATGGAGAAAAAGCCAGTGGCACAAAAACCCCAACAAGGCTTCCAAGGGCTGGAGAAGGACAGTCTCTGGTACACGGGCAGGCTGATAGACACAAAAACGTAGGGCAAAGGCAGTCCAAGGGCAGGCAAAAGGTTCCGGTACCCAGGCGAGTTGAGAGGCACAAAAACGTAGAGCAAGACAGTCCAAAGGCAGGCAAAGGGTTCTGGTACACAGGCGAGTAGGTATCAGCAAGGAGGAATGAAAGAAGGATGGAACTAAGAAGGAAATCAGAAAACGGAAAAAGCAGGGCAAGGATAGACAAGCCAGGGAGAGAAAGGGAGTAGGAGGAATGAGAGAGAGAGAGAGAGAGAGAGAGAGAGAGAGGAATAGGAGAAAACGGGAAGGAGCAGGAGAGGGATCAGAAAAAACTCAAGTGTAAAGGAAAACAGGAACAGCGGGTGAAACCGCAAGAAGAAAACACTGCAAGCGATGGCAACAGCAGGAGGAAATCCTAGGAGCGTTGCAACGCGTCCGTAACCCGGAAGTAGCTGAAAATATACTACCGGTGACGGACGCGATGCAGAAAAGAACTAGACCTGCACGCGCCATAGGGGGAGACATGATGGAAATGTTAATGGCGGACGTCGATTCCAGCAGTTCCAAACACACCATCTCCCCCAGGGCGTGACAATCTCCACAACTCGCCCTTTGATTCCCTCACAGGGTACACAGCCGTGTTACATGATGAATTCGATGGCACTAATATGCCTTGCTTCAGTAAAGTGGAAATGGTCTCAAATATACCTTCATCCGCCTCTCTGGACATGGGATATTGCTTTGCTCATTGTAAAAGGGCTCCTGGTTTTAATTTAATTTTAACTGCACCTATCCCTTTAAAAAGATCCACATCATTGGTCCATAAAATCTTTGGCACTTTCTCTAAGTCTTCCTGAAAGAATAACAGTCTACTTTGTACCAACACCATTCTCTGCAGTATTTCTATATTCTCTACTTTAATTCAATAAGTGAGACTAATGAAAAACAATAGTTCATCATCAGAGTAGTCATCTCTGAACAGTTCTTTGTCTGACAAATCTGTCAGCCTATACCCTTCATTGAGGGCTATCACTGTTCTCCATCCTCTTCCTTCATCATCTGTCCCATGAAGCATCACCCTTTCTTCTCTGACCACTGCTGCTCCTAACTCTAAGAGGATAATTTTCCCTTCCTCATTGTCCGTGGGAATCTCTGGTCTAAACAAGTATTCATCAGGTATTCTCAATATTGTATCCACCAATCTGGGTAACCATGATAATAAGATAGTCACTGTTAGGAAAGATTTCTCTTTACTGCACCTTTCCTTCCATTTTAATAGACCCCCAAACTTCTTGCTTTTATTTTTGATCCTGACCTGTACCTTTAACAGTGCAGTAAAGCCTTAAGCTTCACTACACTGTCTTTTGCTCATCTGTTGTGGGGAAACTGACATGTCCTTCAAGCTGTCAGAACTAGGAAACATTGTTTCCCTTAGTCTAGTTACTTAGTTACTACTTTTAGTAACTTGTAATCACTTGTGGCAACTTTTATCATTGAACAGGAAAATCCTTATATGGAATTCCAGTGCCCGGGAAAACAGAGGCTTCTGGCGGTCTACTCTAGGGCTATGTGTGTTTGCTGGCAGGATGTGGGCTGGGACTGTCTGGTCCAAATCCACAAACTGGTTTCAGTGTGTCTGAGTGTTATGCATGAGTGTTCCTGTCAGTGGTCCTGATTGGACCACTGCTGGGGTGTGTGTGGGGCTAGTTCTGCTATTGGCTATTCAGAGTTTCTGCTCTTACCTGGCTTTTGGGGTAACAAGAGGACCCTTGCACCCGCTCTCGAGAGATCCTGTAGTAACCTGAAGGAGCCAAGACTCCTGTCCGGCTGTGAGACGCGTAAGTAGGCTGGAGACCTGTCTGAAGGAGGCCTGGTAACCAACTTCTGCTGCTGTCCTGAAAGAACCCTGTCTTGCTGTCGATCTTCAGCAGTCCTGCGAGTGAGCTGTGACCCATGGAGTGGAGGGATCATCCATTCCTGAAGTCTACTCGTTATCCTGTGAAGAAGAGCCTTCGGAAGTGCCCCGGGCCTGCCCTGTGGCTGAGAATCTCTGGGTTTGGGCTACCTTGGAACTTGGGGGATCGCCAACTTGTCCTACAAGACTTACTTCAGTGTAATTCCGGAGTCCTTGCATCAAGGGGACCCGAGACAGGAGGGAAAGTCTGACTGTGACAAGTGAGTCCCTTAACGTCACTGTGATGCAGTGACCACCACCCGAAACAGCTTACCTGAGTCGAGTCGAGTCCTGAGAGGGGTCCTGCATCATGTTTTGCTGAATTCTGTCACAGAGAGTCCTTGCACCAGCCAAAGTCACCAACCGGAGATCTGCTCGAACTGGCCACCCCTGCAAATAAAAGACTGAGTGATGGTGGGAAAAGCAACCTCAGACTCTCTTCTATTGACCTGCCAAGTCCTGTGAAGAATTAGAGTATGGTGGGTGAGTTACAGTGGTTCTTACCTGCCCCTAAACTCCCTTTAAAAGTTTTGCTAACTTTTCTAAACTTTTGCAATACTTTGGCTTTGCCATTGCTTGCTCGTGCACGCCATCCGAAAGTTGGGGACACTTTTGTTAGTTAGAATAACTTGTCCTCTGACCCTTGGAATTGTTCACTGGACCCCAGAGACCCTACCTTCATTTTTTCTAGCGTTACAAACTGTGTCTGAACTTTTCCTGAACTTTTGGGCATAAGGCCCCAGACAATTTAGGAAAGGACTTTTGATGCTAGGGCTATTTCTCTGTGGATCTGTAGTGCATAAACAAATCTCTAGTTTCCTTTACAGGGGTTACTTAACAGTTACTTTACAGGGTCTACTCTAGTGACTGTATATATGTATTATATTATTAGTGTTGTGTGATACTTCTACTTATTAGTAGTAATTTTTCACAGTGTTTGCGTGGCCATAAATAAATAGCTGTATTTTTACACATACCGTCTAAGTGTAATTTGTAACTTGTGATTCCCATTGTGTGTACTCATTGTGGACCCTTTACAAGCTCACCACCTCTTGAGTCTTAGCGTAGACCTCTCATCGCTGCTACCTTGAACTGGTTTGGCTACAGATCCCAGAGTTGTCCCTGTCACAAAATAGGTTTGCCGTCTATACATCTGTCCCTAGGCCAGAGTACAGAACATTAGTCCTAACAGTCACTCCATACAAAAACACCTCTGTATTTAAAGGAACTGGTCTATAAAGGCTAACATAAATCCCTGGAGTATAACACACTATTCCTTCATAAGTAAAAGATATCGTCATGTTAAGCTTTGTCATCAGGTCACGTCCTAATATGCTAACTGACAACTGCCTAGAATATAATAATGGCATTGACATATAGTGTTCTCCTATAGAGATTTGCAATTCATCTGTGAAAGGAACTAGACTAATTGCCCCAGAGAACCCTGAGCATCCATGGCAGTACCTGACATTGGGTATTTTCCCTCACGGACACAGGAACAAGTGGCTCCAGTCTCTACAAGAAATTAAAATGTCTTGCCTCCTATCGTTACCTGACCCTTAGATCCTCTTGGGGGTCTGGTGTCACTGAAAGTACTGAACACATCATGTTGCTCTGTGGGCTGCCCTATTATGGGTGTAAATGCATCCCTGTACCCCTGAAAGGATTTCCTTCTATCACAGTCACTCTCCATAAATTGGGTGTGGGTGTTTGTTGGCCCCCTGGGGTCATGTTTCATTGTGGCACCATAGGCTGCTGTGTCTGCGCTTGCTGCAGTTGTACCTGATGGCTGGGTACTTGCATTTTCAGCGGCACTGGCTGCATTTGTTAGGGTTGTGGCACATATGTCTCAGCCTGCGTGTGAACTTGGGCATAATATTCTTGTGTTCCTGTATTATATTGTGGAGCATAACCCATCCCTCCTTCTTGGAACTTGACAATTCTGTTGCATGCCTCTCTGGTTCTGTATGTCCTAGCTATGTGTCCTATGCTTCCGCAATTCCAGCATTGTTGCGGCTGTCTGCCATTAAATGCTCCTCTTCCCTGAGGGTTTTGAAATCCACCTTCGTCCTACTCCTCTAGGCCGATTCCCTCTTCCCCTTGGCCAAAGGTTGTACCCAGTCTGATCTGTGGGATACCCTGCATTATTTTGCTGCCCTGACTGATTCTCCTGCGGCACCTCTCGTTCATTACTTGTCAATACCGTTCCCTCCATGGCTATTTTTGACAACTTCTTCTGGACTAACTTCGTTTCCTCCTGCTCTCTATTCTCAGCGTTCTTTTTATTCTTCTCCATTATTCTGCAGTGATGCACGATTGTCAATTGTATTTCTGCCTATGGCTTCGCTTTCATGCCCACCTGCTTCTTCAATTGCACTGGCTCGGGCAACCCTGACACAAAATGAGATAAAATAATGCTGCCATTTTATCCCACAGTTCATGAGTCTCCTGATGCCATCTATCTCGAGTATCTTGAATATAAGCAACATTGGGCCTCATCACGACCTCGGCGGTAACCCTTAAATCCGGCAGTAGCGCTATTACCGCCAGATTTAAGGGTCCGCCAAATCAGGGCTTCGGCGGATTTCAAACCAGCTGGTGTGAAATCCGCTGAGAATTCGCGCTAATACCGCCGGCGGGAAATCCGCCGACGGTATGAGCGCGAAATTTCCCCATTGAGCCCAATGGGGAATGGGGCATTCCCGAATGGGCTCAATGGGGAATGGGGACTTCCAGGTCCGCTCAACTCGTGATCCCGCGCTATTAGCGCCGGGGGCTATGGCGGTCGCGCTAATAGCCCCCACGCTAATAGCGTTAGCGTTACCGCTGAGGTCGTGATCAGGCCCATAGTCTTCATCCTCCCCCATTTCCTAGTAATAATCACAACCATCTCTGATGTATCGGGGTATTGCAGTCTGAGCACCCGCCATCCATCTGGTCTACAATTATTAACTGGCGCTCCATCGTTTGTCATGTTTTGTGCAGTCACACCTGTGTATCCTGCTCATTTCCAAATGTCGTCAGCTCTCTCGCCTCTGGTAGCTGCCAGTAAGCCTTTTACGCCACCTATAGCTAGCGTCATTCCTGATGTCATTCTCACTATCTCATAAATCCATTTTCCTGCACCAGAAGTCAAACTCGACAATTTACATCTTAAATTGTCTTTATCCATCTGTGGCCACAGTATATTTTGTGGTCGTAGTCCCCCCTTCTCCAATAATGGGAATTGTGAAAATCCTGGTCCGTATTCATACTTGCCTATACTCCTCGTCTTCCAAGTGGGGTTAGTCTCGCCTGTTTGTCGTTTTCCCGGTAGTAATCTTAATCTGCTTACATATGGCAGGGATATATCCCCTGTTATATCCCCTGTACTGATCGATTGTGCTTGTGGTCGCTCAGTACATGGTGTTGGTTCTATTTTTTTTCTTTAGGGTCCTTCAGCTCTGACCATTTAACCCCTTTTTTCTAGACTTTTAAAAACAAACATGCACCCTCTCTTCACGCCCTCCCGTTCTCCTCCCTTTCTTGGTCTCACATCATTATGCCCCAACTCATATGGCTATTATCCCTCTCTGCATCACTGAGATCTAACTTGTTTAAAGACAACGCTCCATACTCGTTCTTATAATGTCATCTAACCTACCTTAAGTTCCCCTTGATAGGGATCCCTCTGCGTTCTCTTGTGTTTAATGCCTGCCTTTATACCTTATTTGCCTATATAAATTCCCAAGTCTTTGCGCTATATCTTATGTGTCCTGCCCATCAGCCCATGCTGATCTTGGCATTCCTTGCAGCTCCCTACGGGGCTGTTGTGACCCTCTCTCTTCCTCCAATCGTTCCCGTGTATCTATCGGCACTATGCTCTTATGGCATAAATATTCTATCTCCTCATCTTTTAATCCCCTACTCCCGTTAATTTTTTCTTCTCTTCTCATCTCCCTCAAATCATCTTCCTGTCGCCTTCTTTGCAAACTACATCCTTTCATTCTTTGGGTTTCTATCTCTTCTCATTTCTTCTCTTCTAATCTCTCCTTTTTTCTTCCTTGCCTCATATCTCCTTCGATCTTCCTTTTGCTTGCATTCATCATCCCTCTCCTCTTTGTATGTTCTTTCCTCTTCCTTTTCTTTCTTTTCCTGCTCTTCTCTTTCCTCTCTTTCTCGAATCCCATCAATGCCCTTATCGTCTAGCTTAAGTAAAATTTGTCCTCCCATCCATTCATTCTGTGCTATCGTTACTCCCTTAGTCTTATCCTTTATTTATTTCTGCTTCCTCACTTCTTCGCTCTATCTCCATCTGTCTGTCTGGCCTGTCCTTTCTCTCATCCTGCGGTTTACTTTAATTGCGTGTTGATATATCTTTGCATTCTCTGATTTTGCACTCTTCCGTATTATCCTCGCTGCTGTAAGCGGGGGGCACATACGCTGGATTAACATACCCGCTGCTACTTTTAATTCCTTTAAAGTGTAAAATACCTTTTTCCTCTGTATCTACACTCTTATCTTCAGGAGGGGAAAGGAGAGGCAAAGGCGTTTTATCCTCCCCTTTATTCTGATTGAGCATCCACTCCGTCTCGGCTGGATATTCTTTCTCACTCTGGTACATTTTCCATAATTCTAAAATGGCCAGCCTTTTCTGTAACTTTTTTCCCTTATATGTGGCATGCACATAAGTTGTCATATGCCGCAATATGGATATCACAGAGAACCCTCCTGAGGCCACAGCATACGTGTCTTATTAGTCGTGCCTCAGACCCATTCTGAATGCTATTTCCATATTTTCGCTGTGTATCTCAGCAATGTCCTACACAGATGTAAAAGAGGAGTATCCCACATGATGACGAGTCAATTTCGACCGTCAATACTTACCCATCCTTTTATTCGATTCTTTATTTTATCAAATATACCACACCGATCAATTGGCGCAGGCACCATCAATCACTGTTTATAATCCCCAAAAAATATTGAACTGCTTTCTTCTTTATTTAATAAGCTATGCAAGGATTTTCTATTTGCTCCTTCGTTTACACTTGCTATCACGCTTTATTGTCTTGTTCTTTTATTATTCATATTTTAAGAGTCTCTTCTTTATTTATGTGTTATTGTTGTGTTATTGATGTGAATCTCTTGGTCCAAATGTTTACCAATATCCTTAATTTTTTACTATTGTGTTATTTTTTTTATTTTTTTATTTGGTTTAGTTGCAAGCAACTTTTCAAATATATAAACAAGTATCCTCAATAAACACATATTCACATGTGACAATATTAAAACACAGTCACAAAAATACGAAATTTAATTAATATACATACTCACAATAATCATAAACATAATAATGATTATAACAATTATAATAATAATAATGATGATTGGGCACAAGATTCCTTAATCCCCCTCATCGCCTGCACAGAGGAACGATGCCGAATCCATTTACAGAATACAATTACCACACCCATCAAATTATTACCCTTTTCCACATAGGTTACATAGCTCCAGGCATAACATATACTAATGAGCCGCTAGGTATGGTTTCCAGCTTATTGCCCCACGCCCCTAGAGGTGTCCTTGTCCCTCAATAGTACCATGTTTAAGAACTGAACAATAGCTAATTGTACCCTCTCTCTTGGGTTGGAGAACAGCATATTTTGGCATCCGTGAGCTCAGAGTGGATAACAAACACATTGTTAAAACATCTTGCCCGTATATTCCTCAAGGCACCACATTCAACTAACAGGAGACATTAATCATTAGATTATTAGCCTTAACATGCTCGCCCAACCGGGACAACATACGTTGCAGACCTTTTGGCATTTTAGAGAGCAACACCAGGTCATCCGCATATAGTAAATACGGGATTTGCTTAGGACCAGTTCTTGGGGCATCACTGTTACCATTTACAAATTCCAAACCCAAATCTAGAATGAAGAAATTAAATAGAAACGCTACCAAAGGGCAGCCCTGTTTTAGCCCACGTAGGGTCTCTATTTCAGGCGATAGTCTCCTTTTAAGGGAAATCTGCACCCTCATTTATGTTTTCGAATGGAACATAATGATTAATGATGAGAGAGTGAGGACAATCGTACTCAGCCAGCTTTTGAAACAGAGGCGCTCTATCTACTGAATCAAACGCGGCTCTGAAGTCGATAAACCCCATATACAGCGGTTGCCTATGTTCCGCCTGTTGGGCTATAATCATTCTCAATGTTATTATGTTTGGGATGGTTCCTAGGCCTTTTATAAATCATGTTTGGAATGGATCCGTTAGATTTTTTTTTTTTACCCATTCCTGCAATCTGCCCAATAATAGCCGGCAAAAAACAATTTCCCAGAAACATCGAGAAGGGAGATGGGCCTATAACTACTCGGGTCTTGTCTGTCTCCCTTTTTATATATAGGAATAGTAATCGCCTGGGTCCATGAACTAGGGAGGCTCTGGGTTTTATTTATTAGCTGGAAGATTTTGAGTAATATGGACGCCCATAACTCGGGATATTTTTTAAGGTCAAAATTCGACATGCCATCAGGCCCCCTCGCCTTTGAGTTACTAGCTGAGTTAATCAGCGCTATAATGTCTGATATCTCAAACTTCAAACAAAAGTACAGAGGAGGAATAACTAACACAGAGGACCTTTTTTGAGCCAGGAGGGCGTACAGTTTAGTAAAATGATTGACCCATACGTGTGTCTGGACAGCACTGTCTTGTACGGCTACTTGCGTGGCCACAACAGCAATATTTATAGCCGACCACATCTTTGCAATGTTTTTACTTGCTAAGATCTTTAGCATATTGGTACCATCCGCTTGAAGCAATGCCGCTCGATGGCCTTTCACCCAATTCCTATAAGTCGTTCTTATCTTGGTGATTAAGGATTCTCTCAAATGCCCTGGTTCTTCTTGGGCCGCACGCAGTTGGGCGCGTAATTCCGCCTTTCTCATTTTCACCTCGTTATCAAACGAGTGGAAATGTGGTGTCAATTGTTTTCTTTTACCAGTTTGACCGCTAAACACCAAGAATAGGTTGGCTTGGACATTATTAACATCCTCACCCGAGAGCCCATACTCCGGAATACCTAATCTCAACAGACGTTCTAGGTTTGAGACATCTTTCTCCGACCATCATAGTCGGTTACCTCCAGCATTCACTACACAAACTCCATCAATTAGATTATGATCTGGTTGAGAACTTAATGTGCCATCAATCCATTGAGCCTTGAGGATATTGTGGTCACTTGCCTCGGTTTTAGACACAGAAAAGTTCACTACTGCTGGCCATAAAACCTCATTTACATAGATATAATCAATCGTTGATCTACTTTCGCCCTTTTGCCAGGTCGATGCAGGGGGAATGTCAGACTTGAATGCCCCATTAAGGGCTATCAGCCCTCTTGCTTTCACCAAAGAGGCCCATCTTCTAAATCTTGTTTTATTTTTATTGCCACACTCACACGGGCAGTTTAGATTTAGATCGCCTGCCACAACCAGTGCTCTTACTTTATGCTCTAGTACTACTAGGTCCAGGATTGTGTTCAGATCATTAAAGATGTTGTCATCCGACATGGCAATCGGGTTCCAGTAGATATTTAAGATTGGATATCCGTATTCCCCAGCAATAACTTTCACCAACATCATGTATTTATTGGGCATAGCCCACAATTCAGAAGTCATTCCACGGCCCATTTGTATCGCTGTTAAGATCCCAGAACTGGGCCTACCCACTGCTGGTTTAATTGCTGGGTTCAAATAGACTTCATGATTTTCCCAGATCGGGACAGTGGTGAGCCACGTCTCCTGAAACAAAACGATATCACAATTCCTTAGTTCACTATAGTCATTATTTATCAGATGGCTAAACCCCCTGGTGTTCCAGCTAACCAGGGATAGCTGTTTTCCCCCTACCCATTCCACACATTACTTCTGATTACCCAACCGGGTGGTCGAAGCAACATTGGTATGAGGGAGAGATTTCTGTGCATTCCGAAAACCACCCACATCACCTGTTTGCAAGCTTCTTACATGACTGGGAGCATTCAGCCTAGCTGTCAGATCCGGCATAGTTGAAAGAACAAATCCCAGTGCGTACAATTCTTCTTTCGCCTGCCAGATTACATTTTGTACAACACGAGATTTGAACCACAAGTTAACTGAATTTAACTGGCCCTTCACAGAGAATTCCACCAATACCATATCAGAGGAGCCAACATCATCAAGTTGTGGGATCTCCGAGAAGATGGCCAGCACCGCTCGCCTATTTAAGTCGTATTGTGTGCACGGTGGTCTCCTAAAAGACAGGACCAAGGCATGCAGCGCTGGTCTACTCTGCGGAGCAAACTTCAAATTCTTGCCGCTATTTTGAGGAGGATGACTAGATACCTCAGGTAGTTTATTATGACCGTGCATCTTATTCAAGGCGCTCTCAATTAGTGACATAATAGCCCCCGACATCTGTGATAGATCACCATTATTTACACCTTGCCCTTCAGATTTCTTAAGTATGCTATGGGTGCCACTATTTAAGGGTTCAGGTATCACATGTTTCTGGTTCGCTTCTAAGCACAATCCACTTCCTAATGTTATTTTTCCAGAGGTATTCTTACCCGGACCCACACCTACTGGAGCTTCCGTACCCATTATTTGTTGAACAATAGCGGGACTTTGGAGTTTCTTTTGCTCACCCATATCGCTCTTTAATGACGGGGGGATTAGCACAGTTGGGATCAGCCTATCCATGTAGGCGTCAACCGCCTTCCGAATTGCGGCGCGTCGGGCAGCAAGGGCAGGGTCCGTTGCGACTCGCTCGAGTCTCGGTGTACCCTTAGCCTTTAAAGTTAGAGGTGCATCTACTTGTGTTATTTTACTCTCAAGGGACACTTTATTTACCAAAACATCCATCAACTCATCCAGAAGCCGGTATTCCATAACAGGGGCCGGCGTGAGCTTCTGCCATTCACTTCTCGTTTCAATTGCAAGCAATTGATATTTTTGCTTTATTGCCTGGGAGGCTACAACAGAATTATGTTTAGGGACGGTGATTGTTTTTAAAAAATGTTTTACTGAGGATTTCCCCATATTTTTGGGTGTTTGTTGATTCTTTGGTAATTTTTCGATGTTTTATTGACCACGGGCTTACCCTTCTTATTAGCATGACTCACTGGCAAATTATCAGTTCCTCCGATCATGCTCTTATCACCATCACCTTGAACCACACCTTTACCAAAGGCAATGGATTCAATCACTTCCCTCCTACCAGTGCCAAACCAGGACCCCCCTAGGGGATTCAAAGATAATCTCATCAAAGCACGGGATGACAGATTTAATCAGATAAGGTTTGTGCTGGATACAGGGATTTTTTTTTGGAGGATTTGACTAGGGTCAACCTGACTTTCCGTTTGAGAAGCTACCGCTACCTTCTCAGGCAGTAAATCGTCTGTTGACACTCTCTTATCCCATACTTTCACAGTTTGACATGAGTTCTTCTCTTGCCATGACATTTTTCCCAAACATTCACTCTGTGCAGCCAGTTTCTGTTCACATATGGAGATCACTCGTGACATATCCACCAGCGCCTGGTTCATTGACTGCAAGGTATTACCCCAAACAGAATCCGGCAAACGGGTGACCACTGATGTGTTTGTGCTATGGTTATACATTATAGTTTTTCTCGCACCAGGGGTTTACACAACAGAAATCGAGGTCGAATTACTTATACAGCTCTCCAAAAACATAACTGGGGAGGCTGATAAGTTCTCAGGCAGCAGGTTGTCTGAAAACACTGTATCATTGGCGTCTAAGTCAATTACCACAGGATCCCCACGATCCACACCACAAACAGGGGGCACTATTGGATTTGGGCAAAGAGGATCTGAGGCCGGCACCAAATTCAATAAAGCTGTATCTCAAATTGAGGATTCACCTCTCAGACCGCCTGCAGGTGGGGCTTTGAGTGGGGCCACTGCACTTAGATTTGCTAGGGCCACATGTTGCATCAGAGTGGACTTTGTTTTTTCTACCCCAGTTTGACCTGATGTGCTATTGGGTTGAGGAGTACTTCCACATTGTGCTCTAAATGCAGATAATGAGCCGTTACAGAATTTGCGGATATCAACATTACCCACCACCCACTGCTTCTTCACTCCACCCCATCTAGGGGTGGAGCATAAGGGCACAGTTTCTGCTGGTTTATCTTCTTGCCCCTCCTTCGAGCTTTTTAAGGGTCTGCTTAACTGATTTTAACGTTAATCTGGTCATGACTGCCTAGCTTCACAGGCCACAGCCTTCACAAGGATCCCCAGTAGCCCTCCCAGGCCACCCGCGGCGAAGTGGCAAAGCGGGACTCTCCGGGACACACTGTCATGATCACTGCTTCCAAGGAGCCAGGACCAGCCCAACGTCCTTGGAAGCAGGCCCCTAACCCTAATCCTAGGCACCAGCCGGTCCCCACTGGGACCTTTTGGACCTTGTCCTGGCGTCGGTGGCACCAGGCTCATCAAAACCATTGGTCCCGGCACTGGAAGCGCCGGGCTCATAATAGGTGTGAGGATGCTTGGGTGGACTTACCTGCAGCAGACCATGCTGCTTACTTACCAGCCACTTAGAAGCTATCTAAGAACAGGAACTACTTTCTTACCTGGGTGGGGCAGCTCCACTACCTGGATAAAGCACTGGAACTCTTCTGGAAACTGGAACTCTTTTCTTACCTAGGCGGGGCCGTGGAAGAAGACGCCTCATCACTCCAAGGCTATTTAAACCACACCCGATAGATGAAGCGTGCTTCGCGTTATTCTGCATCTGCAGCAGAACGCTCACCGAGTCTGCTCCGGCTTTTCTTCTCCTTATCCTGGACCTGCAAGAATCCTACTTACCATTTCAGTATCCAGACATCATCAGCACCTGCAAAGAACAGACAACAACAGGTTAGCAAGGCGAACTTTACACGCAGTACTTACTCACCTGATCCATCGGCGGCGGCCGCTTCTTCACGCCGCATCTCCACCTGCAAAGGCAAAAGCATTGCCATACTTACCGGCATGCTGTGAATTCCGGATTTCTTCGTTCTGCATCGCCGCCTGCAAAGACAAAGTATCGTTAACAACTTACTGGCATTCCGCGAACTCCGGCGCTGTAAACCAACATCTGAAAGGCAAAAGAAAAGACATTAAGCAGGTATTTACTTACGTCCATCACGCTCGTCGCAATAAAACGCCTACCCATACTCCGGCGTCTCTTTAACACGAACTAAGCTGCAAAGAAAGAGACAGTTAGAGCGCTTGCCATACTTACGAACTTCCAGGCGCTTCACTTCACCTTCCATCTCAAAAGCCCTGCAATACATAAGGGACAAGCATTATACAGAGTCTGCATATAAACGGGCCACGCATTTAAAGACTATAAAGACAAAAGGTGTCCAGAAACTCACCGCTCGTGCAGATAACGACGGTAACCATCCTCTGAATTCAAGAGGCCTATGTTTCACCAGTGAAGGAACTGGCAACGGCACCCTGCACCAGACGCAGATGGAGAGCCCAGCATTCACCTATATAAGGTGAGCACGTTGACCTGGGGGCTCTACGAAAAGGCTGGGAAGAGAGAGAGAGGGACATTCAACAACCCAGACCATTAACCCCCATATTCTTTCACCTGCAGAAACCTCACTCTTCGAGTCCGACACACAGTGCGAAGAGGTTCGACCCCAGAAGCCAATCGAGTCCTGCACATCGCTTTTCGAGTCACAGACAGCTTCCTGCCAAGACCCGCGCCTCCGTGGGAATCAGGTGAGCGTTACACACACGTGTGTGCATGCACGGTGCGTGCGTGTGCTCAATTTTATAGTAACGCCCACGGGAGCGAAGCAAAGCCTACAGAAATAGAAAAGAATATGAGTGAACAAATACTGTACTATAAATATAGTTCACTGATCAGTCCTTCTGTTGATCTTGTTTTTCTTCACCTTGTGGGAAACGTAGTGAAGACACAGGGCCTCATTACGACCCAGGCGGTAAGTTACCGCCTGGGCCGTGACTTTACCACCATGGCGTAAACTACGTTTACGCCATGGTGGTTGGCGGACTTACCGCCCCATTCCGACCTTGGCGGGGCGGTAAGTCCCCAATCCCCATTTACCCTTCCCCATTCCCATTTTTGCCCCATAGGGCATTATGGGAGTGGGGAAGGCGTTAATTATGCCACCGTAAATTACGGTGGCGTAATTAACTCCTTGGTCCCTTAGCGCCATGGATTTTAACACCTGCTAAAAGCAGGTGTTAAAAGCGCCATGGCGCTAAGGGACCTCGTACTCAGGCGGTAAGGGTCGGCGCTGTTAACGCTGCCGTAAACCCCTTACCGCCTGGGTCGTAATGAGGCCCACAGTAACCAACGTTCGACTCCACGGGTGCGTGAGCGCGGTGCGCGCGCGTGCTCAATTTTATACAAACGCCCACGGGAGCGTAGCAAAGCCTTGTGGGAAACGTAGTGAACACGTAGTGAAGACACTGTAACCAATGTTCGAACAGCCGACAGCGGCAAAGCAGGACTCTCTGGGACTATTGTGTTATATTCATTCATTTAAACACAACAAAAGCTTTATATTGACATTTTTATAACCCCACACATGTGCACTTTTACGACTTCCTTTACTATTTTAGTAAATGTATCCCTTTTCCATTTCACTCCATTTTTGAGTTTGATACGCACTATTCTGCAAGCCCTGCCTCAGGAATCCTTAACACACCCTTATTTGGAGCTTTTTCTTTAGAGCGTGCCCTTCTGCCCCCTTGGAACCAGGAATCGACGTATCTACTTCTTCTCTTTATAATCTGCTGAAAATATCCTGTTACTTTTTATATATGTATTATTTACAACACAATAATTCCCCCTATTTTTGCCACCTTCGTTGTTCGACTAACATCCATGACTCAGCTCGAGTCCCTCGGCATTGACTGTCCATCAACTGACCAGTTCGCCTTACGTCCACGGGGCACCTGCAGGGAACGCACAGGAATTTCATCAAAGGGGCACCTGCAAACCGAATCTTCTGGTTCAAGCCCTGCGTCCCCGAAAGCGGACAGCCAGTCCCCAAGGAAGGACCCAGCAACCCCATATAGGGGCCCTTTGGACAGTGTCCTGGCGCCTATGGCGCCAGGCTCATAAAAGACATCAGTCCTGGCGCCATAGGCGCCAGGCTCATTATGGAAGTGCTTGCACTTACCTGATGCAGACCATGCTGCAGGATCCCGGCCTCCTTGAGGCCTGAAAGGAACTACTTTACCTGTGGGACTAATTTACCATCCGGGCGTGGTCGGGGAAGGATACATACCTGATTGGAGGAAGGATACATACCTGGAACTTCTTCCAAGGCTATTTAAACCCCACCCGAACAGCCACACGTGCTTCGCGTTGTTCTGCATCTAGCAGCTGGACGCTCACCGTATCTGCTCCTGCATCCTGAATTCTGCCATGCCTGCCAGCATCCTGGATCACCTGCAAAGGAAGAGAAGAAGAGAACAGAAGAAGGAAAAGTCCTTACCTGCTAAATCCGCATCCCGGAAACATCTCGCCGACAATCCTGAAAAGGAAGACTTTTATTTAAAAGCTTATCGCGTCGATCGCTGCAGCGCCGCATTCCACTCACCTTTACAGGGCGCCTCCATGTTCAGCAGCGATCATCCGGATTCGCAGTCACGCCCCAGCGCCTAGGGAGAAAAAGACCAGAACAAAAGGTGAGAGAGAGAAGGGAATAAGGAAAGCTAAATCTCCATGTTAAGACTTACCTGTTGATTCATTCCGTCTTCATTTCGGGTCCGCGCCGCATCCTGGCATTTCCGGACCCCGGCCCCTAAGGGGAAAAAGAGACATCAGTGTTAATGAGCAAATGAAAAGACATTACCAAAAAACGCTCATTAAAGACTTACCTGATTTCTACAAGGATTTCACCTCTCATCTCGGGTCGGTGCCTGTTCCCCGGCATTCTGTACCCCGGCCCCTATGGGGAAAAAGACACTAGCATTAGTACATTAATGCATGGACACAAGGGGAACCTCTTATCAAAAAACTTACCTGGAAGCCAAGCAAGTTTGGTTCTCACCACTCCGAAAATCCAGTGAAGTAACTGGATACCAACGTGCCCCTGCATCAGAAGCAGGATGGAGAGCTCATCCTTCCAGACCCTAAGGTGAGACGCTACGAGGGATCACAGAAGGGTTTCGAGGAGGGTGAGAGGGGAAAGTGGGAGGCCGATTGCATTACCCCGCAGACAGTCAATCCCCTATTTTCGCCTACAGAAGCATACTTCTGCGAGCCAGACAAGCCAGATTTGAGGGCCCGGTCCAGTCCGTCTTCCGAACCCTGCGCATCACCTTAGAAGAGGTCACAGCAGCGCGAACCAGGCCAGCGCCTCCGTGGGAGTCAGGTGAGCATTACAGAACGCGAAACCTTCCTACAAATTCCCACCCAGGCGCTATGGAAAGTTCTGAGACTGATCAGTTGGCCCAATTACTGGGGGAATTACGGGCCGAAGTACATGCCGCTCGTCAAGAGACTAATGCCCTCAGGAGGGAATTAATAATATCAAAGGAAAGAACTGATGACCTGGCCAGACAGCTTTTGCAAGGTCAAGCTGGGCAAACTCCTCTACCCGGTCCTGGAGGGAACCCCGCTCCTGTGGTTTCCAGTAACCCTGTGCAGATTAATCTACCTGGAAACATGCCGCTGACCCCACCCGAACGCTTTGCTGGGGACCCCAAACGATTCGCCGTATTCATGAATCAGTGTCGTTTGCACTTCCTATGCAGACCTGGGGCCTTCCCTAATGATCAGACCAAGGTAGCCTTTGTATTGTCATATCTCAGCGGCTGCGCTGCCGATTGGTCAGTTCCACTGGTTACTCAAGATGACCCGATTCTCCGTGATTTTCAAAGGTTTCAAGCAAGCATGGAAAGGTTATTTGCTCGACACTCTCAGGGGCAGGCTCTGGATGACGAACTTCTATCCCTGCGACAGGGCAATCAGGACCTCCTATCCTATATTGCAACCTTTAATGGACTAATTGTGGAAATGGGATGGCCAGAGGATAAAAGAGTCATGTTGTTTTATCGAGGCCTACGCAGAGAACTTAAAGATGTCTTGGCCCAAGTTGTAAATTTGCCCCAAGAATGCACAGAGTATATAGACTTAGTGGTCCAATTGGATCACAGACTTCAAAACAGAAAAGCAGATCGGTCCAGGTTTGAGACCCGGGTCAAGACCCATGCTAATCCCAAGGGAGTTGATGTCTCTGAGCCTATGCAAATTGGAGAGGTTAAAGGACCCTTAACTCAAAAGGAACGTGAACGGAGGCGGCAGTTAAAATTATGTCTTTATTGTGAGAATTCTGGACACTTTCTATGAGATTGCCCGGCAAAACCGCCCCGAAAGGCGGTAGGAGCCGCTGATAAAAACCATGAAGACTCTGTTTCGGGAAACGACTCTGCCTGACAAGTGTAGGGGTCCGCTTGCCGAGCTTGAAAACTAACTCTCAGACCTCGCATTTCATTGTGCCAATGGTTCTCGTAGATCCAGAACAGCCTAAGCGGTTGCATGCAATAAAGGCATACATCGATAGTGGGGCTATTGGAAACTATGTGGATCGTGAATTGGTCTCTAGGATTAACCTCCCTCTCCGTCCTAAAACCAGCAAAGATGTCATCACCACAGTCGATGGAACTGAAATTGCCTCTGGACCGGTAACACATTCCACTACTGAGGTGACTCTTATTGGTCCCGACGGCCATTGGGAGGGTGTTGTGTTTGATGTAATCAAGGCTCCACAGTTTCAGGCTATTCTTGGAATCCCTTGGTTAGAGACACATAATCCTCGAATTGATTGGCGATCTAAGAGAATAACCTTCCCGGATTGTACACAAACCTGCTACCCAGAAAACCTGAAGATTAATCTAGCATCTGTAACCTCTGCCTCCATGCAACTACCACCAGAAAACCAAGACTTTCAGGACGTCTTCCAAAAGGAACAGGCCAACACGTTACCTCCTCACAGATCGTACGATTGCCAAATCGATCTGGTGCCCGGTGCACAACCCCCTTGTAGCAGGATTTATGCCCTAACCGAACCTGAGAATCTATATTTGAGACAATATTTGGATCAATACCTAGCTAATGGTTTTATTCGCCCGTCAAAGTCCCCGGCATCCTCGGCTTTGTTCTTCGTGCCCAAAAAAGAAGGCGACCTTAGAACTTGTATCGATTACCGCGCATTGAACCAGATAACGGTTAAAAACCGTTATCCTCTGCCTCTGATCCCTTAACTCCTTGACCAGGTGAAGGACGCTTGCATATACACCAAGTTAGATCTCCGGGGGGCTTATCATCTGGTACGAGTTAAAGAAGGCGACGAATGGAAAACTGCCTTCCGTACTAAATACGGATTATTCGAGTACCAGGTGATGCCTTTCGGATTGTGTAACGCGCCGGCTGCCTTCCAATACTTCATGAATTATGTCCTTCGGGAACTCATCGATGTTTGTGTTGTCGTATATATCGATGACATTCTGGTGTACTCCTCTTCGGAATCTGATCACAGAAAAGACGTCAGGGCAGTACTTGAAAAACTGCGCCAACACAAACTATTTGCTAAATTGGAGAAATCTGTTTTCCATACCACAGAAGTCGAGTTTCTAGGTTTCATCCTGACACCCAAAGGAGTCCGAATGGACTCAAGAAAAGTGGATGCCATCCTCAAATGGCCATCACCTAGCTCTGTAAAAGGGGTTCAAAGCATGCTCGGCTTTGCCAATTTCTATCGCAGGTTTATCCCGGAATTTTCACGCGTGGTACAACCCATTACTGCACTCTTGAGGAAAAATAAACGTTTTGAATGGTCTGAAGAAGCTGAGCAGGCCTTTCAGGATTAAAAAGCTAAGTTTACCTCCGCACCTATATTGAAACACCCGCGTCCAGATCTCCCTTATGTCGTAGAGACTGATGCATCCAGCCTAGCCATGGGAGCTGTCCTGTCCCAAAGAGATCCCGAAACCAACCAACTGCATCCCGTAGCATTTTGGGCCAGAAAATTCTCGGCACCCGAGGTTAATTATGCAATCATGGACAAAGAACTGTTAGCCATTAAGTCTGCTTTTAAAGCCTGGCGGCATTATCTGCTTGGCGCTCGACATACCATCACAGTGATCACTGATCACCGGAATTTACAGTATTTGAAAACCGCCAAGGCTCAGTCATCACGGCAGCTCCGATGGGCTTTGTTTTTCGCTGAATTTGATTTCGTGATTACCTATCGACCTGGCTGCAAGAATGGCAAAGCAGGCGCCTTATACCGAATTGGAATGGGAGTATCGGATACAAACTCAGAACCAGTACCAATAATTCCCGAACAGAGGATTCTAGGCATGACTTCGTTACAGACGCTTGAAGACATTCAAGCCAGAGTGAAACAACTCCTGGACCCTACAACCTTACAGGATTGGATACAAAAGGGATCAGACTTTACCATAGATAATGGTTTACCTTATTTCCAAGGACGCTTATTCCTGCCACATAAGGAATTACACGAACTAGTTATTTCCGGTTATCATGATACATTAATAGAGGGACACCCCGGTATTGCCAAGACAGAGGAAAAGGTGAAACGACAATTTTGGTGACCCTCTTGGCGAAAAGATGTTAAATCTTTTGTGATGTCATGTGGTGTTTGCGCCCAAAATAAAAGTCAAAAGAAAAGACCAGCCGGTCTCCTTCAACCTCTAGACATACCGCCAGCACCCTGGCACACCCTATCAATGGATTTTATTACGGACCTGCCTCCTTGTTCGGGGTACAATACTATTCTGGTAATTGTGGATTTGTTTTCCAAAATGGCCCACTTTATTCCTTTGAAAGGTTTACCTTCAGCTTCTGTCCTAGCCAAAGAATTCCTCGAAAATATTGTTCGGCTATATGGATTCCCATCTATACTAATCTCTGACCGGGGAAGCCAATTCATTTCCCACTTCTGGCGCAAATGTTGTCAAATGGCGCAGATCGACGTAAGATTATCGACCAGTCACCACCCTCAGACCGATGGTCAGACCGAGAGGACAAATCAGACCCTTGAGCAGTACTTACGGTGTATGTTACAGCAATCTGAAAGCAACTGGAAAGACATTCTTTGGGTAGCCGAATATGCATATAATAATTCGGTACACTCTGGAACTGGCCACAGTCCTTTTTATACTTTGTTTGGGCATCACCCTCGAACCTCAAACCTTGACTCAACTCAGAACCTCGGAATTCCTACAGTATAACATCTGCATTCTACAATTACCCAAGCCTTCAAAGAGGCAACTACGCATTTACAACAAGCCAAGAGAAAATACAAGGAGAATGCTGATATACATCGGAGTGAAGCACCTCCGTATCAGATTGGGGATCAAGTGTGGTTAGCTACCAGACATTTACCACTCAAAGGGCCTCGAACTTTTAACCCAAAATATCTGGGACCTTATTCTATTACGGCAATAATTAACCCAGTGGCTGTTAAACTTGATTTACCAGCTAGTATGCGAATTCACCCTGTTTTTCATGTGTCACTTCTGAAACCAGTGGTACCCGGAACCCGACTACTCAAACCTCCAGAACCTATTCTAATAGATGGGGAGCCCGAATTCGAAGTGAAGAACATTTTAGACTGAAAAATGTTTAGGTCAAAACTGTTCTACCTAATTGATTGGAAGGGGTACGGACCTCAGGAGAGGTCGTGGGAACCCATCGACCATGTGCATGCACCTCGATTAGTCAGGAAATTCCACCGACTCTTCCCAGACAAACCAAAACCCCCGGAGGGAACAACCTTGGGAGGGGCCTTGGGGGGAGTGCTGTCATGACGCACACTCCCTGGGAGCCGGTTCAAGCCCCGAAAGCGGACATCCAGTCCCCAAGGAAGGACCCACCAACCCCATATAGGGGCCCTTTGGACAGTGTCCTGGCGCCTATGGCGCCAGGCTCATAAAAGACATCAGTCCTGGCGCCATAGGCGCCAGGTTCATTATGGAAGTGCTTGGGTGCACTTACCTGATGCAGACCATGCTGCAGGATCCCGGCCTCCTTGAGGCCTGAAAGGAACTAATTTACCTGTGGGACTAATTTACCATCCGGGCGTGGTCGGGGAAGGATACATACCTGATTGGAGGAAGGATACATACCTGGAACTTCTTCCAAGGCTATTTAAACCCCACCCGAACAGCCACACGTGCTTCGCGTTGTTCTGCATCTAGCAGCTGGACGCTCACCGTATCTGCTCCTGCATCCTGAATTCTGCCATGCCTGCCAGCATCCTGGATCACCTGCAAAGGAAGAGAAGAAGAGAACAGAAGAAGGAAAAGTCCTTACCTGCTAAATCCGCATCCCGGAGACATCTCGCCGACAATCCTGAAAAGGAAGACTTTTATTTAAAAGCTTATCGCGTCGATCGCTGCAGCGCCGCATTCCACTCACCTTTACAGGGCGCCTCCATGTTCAGCAGCGATCATCCGGATTCGCAGTCACGCCCCAGCACCTAGGGAGAAAAAGACCAGAACAAAAGGTGAGAGAGAGAAGGGAATAAGGAAAGCTAAATCTCCATGTTAAGACTTACCTGTTGATTCATTCCCTCTTCATTTCGGGTCCGCGCCGCATCCTGGCATTTCCGGACCCCGGCCCCTAAGGGGAAAAAGAGACATCAGTGTTAATGAGCAAATGAAAAGACATTACCAAAAAACGCTCATTAAAGACTTACCTGATTTCTACAAGGATTTCACCTCTCATCTCGGGTCGGTGCCTGTTCCCCGGCATTCCGTACCCCGGCCCCTATGGGGAAAAAGACACTAGCATTAGTACATTAATGCATGGACACAAGGGGAACCTCTTATCAAAAAACTTACCTGGAAGCCAAGCAAGTTTGGTTCTCACCAATCCGAAAATCCAGTGAAGTAACTGGATACCAACGTGCCCCTGCATCAGAAGCAGGATGGAGAGCTCATCCTTCCAGACCCTAAGGTGAGACGCTACGAGCAATCACAGAAGGCTTTCGAGGAGGAGTGAGAGAAGGGAAAGTGGGAGGCCAATTGCATTACCCCGCAGACATTTTTCGCCTACAGAAGGATACTTCTGCGAGCCAGACAAGCCAGATTTGAGGGCCCGGTCCAGTCCGTCTTCCGAACCCTGCGCATCACCTTAGAAGAGGTCACAGCAGCGCGAACCAGGCCAGCGCCTCCGTGGGAGTCAGGTGAGCGTTACATCTTCTTGCATGTGAATCTGTGCGCCGATCTCGACAGGAAGCTGTGCTGTCTTCTGGCTAATGGCGGGAGCAGCCAAATGTTTGGGGGTCTGGATCTGGCCTAGGTTGACTAGACCCTAACCATCCACATTGCTACCAAAATGTGCTCTAGCACCTTAAAGCGTCTTTTGTGCTAAATGGAATTACAAATAATGATCTCAGACCAAATAATTGGACCGACTCAAGGAATGTGGCAAAGCACTACTTTATTCTCATTTAATAAAGCAGGGAGAACTGACAGGCATCGGACTGATGCATGCACACTCACACAGTAGCTTGATTACATAGAGGTTTTACACCCCAATATGCTTCATCTATGAGATCACTCTACGTGGCAAATTATATAACCTACTGAGGGAAGGGATTGGTTAAGGAAACATATATAAATATAGAACATATACAAATTAATGCATCATTGGCTGGCCCTTATCTGTAGGACAAGCCTTGAACTACCTCTAAAATATAGTACTAATTATAGCGGACAAAATGGCAGTGGATCGGTCTATGCAACATTTTATGTTAGGATGCCCCTTAGACCCACTGATTGGATGGCATACTATCCCAAACTTGGATTTTCGGCTCTTTAGCAGCACATACGTGAAATGAAACTTAAGTGTTTGAATCCAGTCAGACTACTCCCCGTTTTCCCAATTAGTCCATCATCTCTCATTGGTCGGCCATAAGCCAAAGTCTTCAGTCTGTAGTTCACCTTGCAGTCTGCTCAATGTCCTGGAACATTCAAGGGAGTGTGAGCACATGACTATCTTTGCTGAGGCTCTAGTGAATATCCCTTGTCTTTGTCTTCTGAGTCACATCTGAAGAGACCACAAATTTGTACATTTCTGCCTCTTATTTACTGTTATTTGATTAAATTATGCTGGGTGCTATTGCTCTTCTTGGCCTCGAGAGTCTTGCTCACTCTACCTTGCATAGACTTGACACTTTTAATTGTCCAATACATTGGGCATTGCTGATGTTTTCTTCTTCTTTATCTAAGAGAAATGTGCCCTTTGTTAATAGCTTATCCTGTTAACTCCCCTTGTGCCTATCAATTATTCCATAAAATAGCACCCTTGATCTTGGGCCAACATAGCCTTCCTGTTATTCTACACACAGAGCTTTCCAGCATCTCCTGATTCTGCAACCTTGGTCTGTCTCTGAAGTAGCTTGATTGAATTCGACATGAGCCAGGGTCCATTTTCCTATCATGGCTGTCCTTGCCACATATTCCTCTATAGAAAGCCTCTATATGTTTGTTCTCTTTCTACCTTGCATTACTGCATATTTACAGTTATCGACCGGTAAGTTACTTCATCTTCTTTATATTCACGATTACTTTAGCCGTAGGTACATATTTCTCTTGGTGCTTTAGTTACATTGTTACTCTTGAGTTTTTTCATATTGTTTCAACATAGGTTTATATATATTCTTCATGACGTCACTCTGCACTTGTCAGGCTTCTCTTTAACATTCCATGATGTCCATAGGTGCGTGCAGACATCCTTCCATATTGTTATTGTTATTGTTAACTTGCATTTATATAGCACCTTATATACCATTGGTATGGTCTGAAGGCGCTGGTAGGTTGAACGCCCTTGGGAACTGAAGTTCATATCAGTAGAGGGAGAAGAGAGAGTCAAAAGGGTGCGTGTGGGCACCGATATGTGTGCAGCTCATGCGGTATCCGTATAATAGCTGCATTCTAGCGGTAGGTGTGCTGTTTGTGAGGTCAGGAGTATGTGTTCGTTCTGGCAGGAATTATCCAGAACGGATGTGGCTGCGTTAGGCCTGAGGAGAACGCGTGGCTGGGGGTGTGTTACCAGCAGTAATTGCTTAGAATGATGTGGAGTGAGCGGCGAGTGTTGGTATGAGAACAGTTATACCGAATGGTGTCATAATATCACTGTGTTCTAGTTGAGTGGTGATGTAAGGAGAGAGTAAGCGTGGTGGTGGGAAAAGATGGGTTATATATCCTTTCAGAAATTCTCTGCATTCCAAATCATACTATATACGTCCGTTCCTTGCACTCCTATCCACTCCATGCATCCTAGTCTGTTCCATATATTTCGGTCACGCATTCATGCATTCCTGCTTGCCGCGTGTGTTCGAGTTCGCTCCTGTGCGCTCCAGTTCGCCATGCCTGCTCCAGTCATTGTGGGTTAAATGCACTTTGAGCGTTCTCTGCGTTCCAAACCATAGTTTATACGTTACCCAATTCTATGCGCTTCAGTCCGTTGAATGCCCTCGTATACTTCCACACTTTCAGTGCAAGGGTACATTCTGTATGGCTGTCTGAGTGCATAATATCTCTCGTACACTCGATGCAGTATAGGAACCATACAGGGGATCCCATTGACGGCTCTTCTTCTACTGTTCCAATATGACGGTGGTGAGGGGGCGGGAACTAGTGAGAAAGCATTCGCCTGCTCCTCTACATGACCATTAAACCTGAGGGGTAATCTTGTCATGGATGAAGGGGGAGTGGCTAGAGGTTGGACTGAGAAGGCACTACAAAGCCAAAGGAGGTAGATAATGGCTAGAAAATACAAAATAAGAACTACATAGAAAGCAAAGTGAGAAGGTGGAGGAGACATAGTTGCTGGAAGGGGACGTATGAAGATTGCGAGGGAAAGAGGGGATGAAAGACAAAATAAGGTTAGCAATGAAAAGGAAAGGCAAAGAACATGAAAACAGAAAGGTTATTGAGAGTGAAAGGAAACAATGAAAGAGTGAAACAGAAACAGGTGGGCATAAGAGCGAAGGAAAGCAGGGGGTCGATTGAATGCAAAGCAGAAGGAAAGGAGCGTGAACTAAACAAAGATATTGAGAGAAAGAGGGCGAGAGCGCTGCAGAATGTAACAAAGTGCAGCAGTAGGGGCTTAGGAAATAGCGGGCAGCAGATAGAGAGAGGGGGGTGAAAGGGAAGGAGAGGTGTACAGCAGGGAGGGCGTGGGTGAGCTAAAAGAAAATGAGGCGACATGATGGTTATAGAAGAGATACAAGGAAAGCAAAAACTACGGAAACTGCAGGAAGGGAGCTGGGGGCAAAGGGCTAAAAAATATAGAATAGGCTGGGGAGGGGTTGTGTGTTGGGGCAGAGTTTGTGGTAATAAAGTGGGCTGCACACCTGTGGGGGGGTGGGCACTTTGCCCATTTACAGTGGGCTGACTGAGTTGGTGCCTTTGTTGTCATTTTGCTACCAGTCCTTCATCAGTGCCCGTCATAAACACCACCACTGGCAGTAGATTTTTGGCACACATAGGCTATCATCAACAAGGGGATTCCTGCTAAAAGTTTAGTCTAGCTGTAGGTGTTGGAAGTTTTTAGGAAGGAGTTTTGATGTAGCCTTTTTATGTACCGATATTACTGTAAGGTTTTAGTTGTCATTTTGCTACCAGTCCTTCATCAGTGCCCGTCATAAACACCACCACTGGCAGTAGATTTTTGGCACACATAGGCCATCATCAACAAGGGGATTCCTGCTAAAAGTTTAGTCTAGCTGTAGGTGTTGGAAGTTTTTAGGAAGGAGTTTTGATGTAGCCTTTTTATGTACCGATATTACTGTAAGGTTTTAGTCCACTACAGTGCACTGATAGCCATTGGTTATTCATCACCTATATGAAAACTGACACCGCATGTCAGACAAATCAGGTTGAAATATTTTCGTTAGGTTCGAAGTGTAATCGTAGCCAGATGGCGACACTTAAAAGCGTGCCAGAACGCTGGTTCCTGCATTTTGGGCGGGCGCACCCTCCCTCCGTCGCGCGCGGGCGTGGCGGCGGCTCAGACGTTTGCAACAGGTGATAACCTGAACATACCTATGTTCTGCCATGACTCAGCCAGCAATAGGCGCGCCCTTCCCAGGGTGGAAACTCAAGTGGGTGTCTGCGCCAGCTTCAACCCTCCTAATGCCGTGCAAACAGCAAACCCTGGCACTGGCGGTGTAACTCGGGAAGGAGGTGTGGTGCCACGCCGTGAGCGCCCCACCCTCATGTCGTGCAATCTTGGCTCGGATCTGCCGCTCTTTACTGGGGGGTATTTTGTCAGTACAGACAGTAAGAATTAGAATTATAAAAGAAGTGATTGATATATGAATACATAGAAGAACATGCTCAGGCATCCGTCATAATGCCCTGTTGATAATATTGATTCTAACAAACAAGATGCGATATTATTTATTTAGCAATTATTAACAACGATGCTGAGATCAATAATAATAATATTGGTCAGCCTGCAATATCCGTGTAAAACCCTGTACATTATTTCTTCATCACAGCAAACCAATGACATCACTACTCACTCATAAAAAGAAAATGACATTGGAACTATAACCACGTATTACAACAGTTGGTTTGTGACATAATAATGTCTGCTACCTGACCCAGCACAAAGCAGAATTCCAGCTGCCGCTCGAGCTCTTAAAGCCTTCACTGGATTTGGAGGTTCCTTCCTTTTGAAATACCACTACGTGACGCTTTACAGCCATTCAGTGATAGGGGAGTAATGACAGCGGCGTTCTTATTGTGCACACGGCTGGAGTGTAGAAGCACAAGAATCTTTCTACATGTCATCACTTATTTTAAACAATACATTTGGCCTCATTACATGTATGTTAGTGCGGGTAAAAACGGTGCTAATGCGGCAGTAATTCTGTTACCGCCGCATTGCCGCACCGCCTTAAGACACATTTGGGGGAAAGGTGGAGGATTTACCTCGAGCAAAGCTGGAGGTAAATCCTCCACCTTACTTCCAAAAATTGTCCAAATCAAGGGAACTACCGACGATTTAATTACCACCAGCGGTAATTCCGCTGAAATCCCTATAGAGTTCTCTGGACTCCAAAAATGGGGAGTAACACCGCCCTGCCACCCCTTGTAATCCCTTGGCAAATCCGTGAGACCGAGCGGCAGTAACGGTAATCGAGTTTAGCAGTAATTTGGCAGATTTACCACTGAATTCCCAACAAACTCGTCATGAGGCCCATTATACTGAACTACGTACACCCTTTGGCAACACACTACAACCTGCAGTTCAGATCCAGATTCTCATATATCAATGAGTGGAAGATCTATTGTTTTAGCTTTAGCAAGAGAGGAGGCATAAAAGAGGCTACCAGCAGAGCCATTCATTATAATGAATACAATACCCCCTACCTTACCCAATAAGAAAAATGCGAGTCATCTTGGGGTTCAGTGACCTTATTAAAGAACCCAGCCTTTCGCCTCATTCCTCTATTTGATCATAAATTCCTCAGTGACTTGTAATATAATTCAGTCCTCACAGTTCCTCGCCCGTCCTTGTTTGAAATCCATTTTGCCCTTGAAGTTGATCATAATGATGAAGCAAGCCCTTCTAGCTTTCTCTGTCTTATCCTTAATTTGCCACCCCTCCATCGCCATCTCCTCCATTACCTTTAACCTTTCCCTGAGCCACATTCCTCTGCCCCCACCCCCAGCCACCGGCCCCATTCCTACTTCTGCATTTGTTCCATGACTCCATAAAATACTGCTGACACAGATCCAGTCATTTCCGAATGAACTCCTCATTCGTCTGTAGGCAGAAACTTGTTACATGTTTCAGCACTTTGGGGTATACCTGGTTCTCATATTTTATTTTATTTGTATTTATATAGCGCACTTACAGCCCATAGGCATCGAGGCGGTGTTACATGAAATTTTGTAGGCAATTTTGATTAAGTGGTTAACAGGCGACCAGGTGGTCTCTTGGTTACAAGTACATTTAGAAAAAGATAACTACACACAGAGCAGGTGAGTTGCGATAGAACATACAGAGGTGCAGTTATTATTACACACTGACATTGGCAGTATTCAAACGCAAAGCTTGGTTTTGATTGCTTTGCGGAATGCTTGGTGGGACTCAATCGATCTTAGGTGAGCGGGAAGGGCATTCCAGTGGGAGGCGGCCATTGTGGGAAAGCTAAAGCCTCCAGCGTGGACTCTTCTTGTGTTGGGAGTGAGGATCATGTTGGAGTACCCCTTCCTAAGCGGTCTCGTGGCGGTGTGTTTAACAATTCTTTAAACAAAGTATGGGGGTGCAAGATCATGGAAGCATTTATGTGTGAGGGAGAGGATTTTAAAGACAATTCTTTCTTTAACAGGGAGCCAGTGAGCCTGCCTTCAAATTTCAGAGATGTGAGCTTTCTTAGAAGTTCCAGTGGCCGCCCTAAGGGCGTTGTTTTGAACCAATTGGAGTTTAGCCAGGTGTTTGCAGGACGTCCCGACAAGGAGGGCATTGCAGTAATCAAGCCTTGATCCAATTATTGCCCTAGCAATGGTGAGGCAATTCTGGCGTGATAGGAAGGGTCTGGCTGCATTGAGAACTTTGGAGTAGCAGGCTGACGAGAAAGCATGGCATTCAATTGCCTATCTATGGTAAGATCAGAGTCTATGTACATTCCAAGTGTCTTGATATTATTGGATACCTTGATGGTAATATTATCAATAGTGAAAGACCTGTACTGTTGATCAACGTTGCCTAAGGTAGTGGGCAAACCGATAAGCAGAAGTTCAGTTTTCTCACTATTGAGGCAAAGCCAATTGTCCGCCATCCAGGATTGGATAGTGGAGTAGATGGAGGTGAGAGTGTTCACATCTGCCTCATAGTCACGAGTGAGTGGGATTAGCACCTGTGTGGCATCCGCATAGTTAGTATACGAGATGCACATGGAGTCAAGGATGCTAAATAAGGGTCTCGTGAAGAGGTTGTATAGCATGGGCGCTATGCAGGAGCCTTGTGGAACTCCACATTTGATGAGCTCGGAGTGGCACAGGCCGAGTTGGAGAAGACTTTCATGGCCCTCTCTTGGAGAAAGGATGTAATCCAGTCACAAGCTTTGGTGGAGAAGTTGGCCGCAGTTGCGAGATGGTGGCAGAGAGTGTTATGATCCAACAAGTCGAAAGCTGCCGATAAATCAAGAAGCAGAAGGAGCACAGGTTTGCCTGTGTCTCTGAGATCATCCAAATAATTTTTAGGACTAGGAGAGCCGTTAAGGTGCCATGTCGTGGCCGGAAGCTAGATTGCTGCAGGCCTAGGAGACGGTTCTCCTCCAGGAATTTGTGGACTTGCAGGTAGGCTACTTTGTCCAAAATCTTTAGTAAGAAAGGGACGGTGGTGATGGGCCTGTAGTTCCCCGGGATAGTAGGGTCAAGGGACGGTTCTTTAAGGAGCGGGCGTACCCAGGCTTCCTTAAGTGCAGCAGGAATGTGGCCTGCCTGTAAGGACGAGTTGATGAAAGCGGTTAGGAAGGGGGCGAGGATGTGTGCAGAGTCTTTGATAAGTTGGGCTGGGCAGGCATCTCCCTTGCAGTTAGATGGTTTGATGGATCTGAGCAAGGTGATCAACTCCAGTTCAGTCATGTCTTTAAAGTTAAAAGATGGGGATGACTCTGGCTTGGTGACCGTGGGTGCTTTACTGTGCAGGTTGGCTATGAGTAGGTTAAGCGATTTTTGATGGCCCAGTATTTTAGTTTGCAGAGTGTTGAGCATGTGTAGAATGGCAGACTGAATGCTGTTGCACCAGTTGTCATCCTTGAGGAGAGTGGGTGGAGGGGTGGTTGGTTTTTCCAGCTCTCTAAAGATGGTGAAGATTTCTTTGGACCCTGATTTAGCATCATTAATCCTTGAGTTAAATGACACAGCTTTGGCCTGGGTAACATTGGCTTTGTAAGATTTGGAAATGGCCTTAAAGGCATTCCTAGTGACTTCAGAAGGGTTGGCCTTCCAGGCAGAGAGGGCTAGCCTTTTCTTGGAGCGTTGGTCAAGCAGCTCCTTAGAGAACCAGGCGTTAGAGTGTTTGACTTTTTTGGCTTTCTTTAGAGCGAGTGGGGCGATGATGTCAACAGCTTGTGTGACGATGTGTTTAAAGGTGTTGGCTAGAGTTTCTGGGTCTTTGGAGAATGGGGCCTGCAGAGCGGGCACCATTAGAATTGGTGCAATGTTTTCTATCGTCAGTTGGTGTAAACTTCTCGCGAAGGCTGCTGGACATGGGCTAATGGGCCTGAAGGGCCCTTTTTTCGTGACGAGGTTGAATTGAATATAGTGGTGGTTAGACCAAGGGATTGGATTGTTGGCAGTGATTTGGATAGAACAGTTATGATGCCTAATCCAGTCCAGTGTGCGTCCTTTGATGTGTGTCGGTTCTGAGATAGCTTGTGAGAATCCTAAGGTGGAAAGCGCTTTTTTGAGGGTTTTAGCATGGGAATCTTTAGGGTCGTTAAGGCAGAGATTCAGATCGCCAAAAAGCAGGACTTGGGATGTCTTTTTGATTTTGTCGGATAAGGAGAGGATGAGGGAATCCTGGAATTCTGCAATGGGACCCAGAGTTCGATATACAATGTGCATAGTGATGGTGCAATTGTGGGAGAGGTTAATTTTCAGTGGGAGGTAGTCACAGTTGTGCCCAAGTTGCCCTTCAGCTTCCCTAATAGTGAGGGTTTCCCTGGCAATAAGGAGAACTCCCCCACCTCTCTGGAGAATGCGATATTTTCTGAAAATCGTGTACCCTGTAGGGATGGCGAGAGATAGTGCCGAGCCTGAGCTTTCATTAAGCCAGCTTTCAGTAATTATCAGGAGGTCGAGGTTATCCTTGATGATGAAGTCATGAATATTAAGGGCATGAGCAGGTATCGAGCGTGCTTTGACCAAGGCACAGCTAAGAGTAGCAGTCGCTTGGGGTGTGGAGGCCGGTGATGGCTTGAGAACAGCGGGAGGAGCTGGCATAGCATACAAGGCATTATTCATACAAACAGGAGAGGGAGTGGGCATCAGCATCTCTGACATCAGCAACATTGAAGGCCATTCAAAATAGACCGTTTTTTAGTAAGTTCAGGGATAACAGGACATAGGGCCCAGGGCATAATGAAAAATCCTGCCTACCTTCCCGCCACCCGTTCCCTCCAAAATCACATGGTGTGCTATACAACTCTTCAAATGTCATGACAAATGAGACAACATACAATTATTACTATCATGTGCTCAAGAAGACACGACTGTCAGTGAAAAAGTGGGTGTGTGCAAGTGAAAGCTCCTTATGGTAATTTCCAGTTCAGCAACTGTTAACAGAGGGAACTTGATGAAATAGAAAAATAATACAGAGAATATCATTATGCAAAGGTTGGGGTTTGGGTATGATTTTCTGAGGTAGTGACAGACGCAAGCTGGTGTGGTAACAATGAACAATCTTTCACTGATAATGCTTTAACTCACACTTGCCCGCTTGCTCCCTTCACTGTCAGACTTGGTTCCCACTGGTCCTGGGTTCTCGGACCACCCCAGATTATGCTGAGGAATAGGTGTTGGGTAGATGCAGAAAGGAAGGGAAGCAGGATGGCTGGGTAAGGAGAAAAGTTTCCCCAATTCCCTTAAAACAGTAGAAAAAAACAATATGAACACATTTTTATACTTAGCTCTGGTGCACCGTTTTTGTATTGTCTTCGCAAGATGGTCTCCAGTTTGGCCCTAGTCGCTAACAGGGAAAGGCAACTCTTTACAGGGCACCAGCTTCACTTTACCTTTTGGCTTTTAAAAGCAACCTTAAACAGCATAGGAGAGTGCAGATCCAAAAAGTGTTCATTCTATAAACGTAGCCCTAACTTAAAAGCAAATATATACAAAACCCTAACCTAACTACAATCTGCAAAAACTCTACAAAAATAAATTAAGCGCACACTTTTCAAAACGTTGGCAGCCTGGTCAGGGCTGCATGAAGTCCCAGAGGCTTTTCAGCATGACTCTTGCCGGTGCATTGTAGTCTGGCATCCCTGCCCTTTCCCAATGGTTGTGCTGCCAGTAGCAGGAAGAGACTTTATTGGTGGGGAAGCTCTGGCCTCCAACTGGTTAATAAGGGCCTCGAAGTGGGCATGGTGAAGGAGCACCAGCACATCAGTCACAATAGAGAGACCACCAAGTGGGAGAGCAGCAGCCGCAACCTGGGTGTGACCCTAGACAGCAAACTGAACTGGCAAAGCCATATCGAGAAGACTCAGCAGAAGGTATCAGGAAAGCTGGTGGCGCTGTACGCACTCCTGAAGACCTAGTCCATGCCCCTCTGGACAAAGATCAACGCCTACAAGGCGATCATCAGACCTACCCTGATGTATGCCTTCCCAGTATGGATGACCTTCAAGGAGCGACACCAGCAGTGTCTTTGGAAAGTCCAGAACAAGGCCCTGCGGATAGCAGCTGGAGTTCCACTCTTTATAGGGACAGCCAACCTTTACAGAGAACTGGACATTGAGATGCCGGACGAACATCTAGCAAAGATGAGCAAGAACGTCTATCAAGGACTGGATAAGAACATGAACCCTCTGATCAGGAGACTCACTGTCACCACTGCCAACCCTTTTGACAGCTACCCACAGCCCATCACGGCATAAAAAGCCTTAGTGTGACAAGTCCACACAGACCATGAAGAAATCCAACCCACGACTTAACACTCAACTCGAGAGGATGGAGTAATGAGGCTCAGGCGCCAGTATCCAATAATCACTGCTGATGGATACAATCTGTCAGCAAGAAGAAGAAAGCTCAGGGTCTGGAGAAGGAAGGCCACACATTCCCTGGTGCACATATGCCGGGTGCGGAACGGTGCCAGCAGCCTACTGCAGCAAGAACCCCGTGCCCCAAATGCCAGAAGCAGCCTTCCCCTTTGAAGCAGCACAGGGGAATTTGAGAGTGCTACTCAGGGCCGTACATCGTACATGCCAGGAGCAGCCAGGGAGATGTGGATGAAGGAGGAGCTGGAGATTATCAGTGATACTCCCAGGCCTTGTGTGCAGAAGGTAGCCTAGGTGGAGCCAGCAAGGAGAATGGCAGCGGGATGTCGGGCAAAGAGTTGTGAACTAGGCACCTGACATCAAGGTGCTCCCTGTTAGGGAGAATTCTCTGTTTAGGCTGAATTTCCTAACCTAGTGAGTCCCCCAGCAGCTTTGCTGGATTTTTGGGGTTTATTTTCTTCTCCTGCCAAGAGTGAGACTCTTTTACCCTCACTCTTGGGCATGATTTGAGTGTGTTTCTTTGACTCTAGATGTGCTTAATGGGCTATGGGGTCTTTTACTCCATAGGGCTTCATGTGTTTTTGTGATGTGTGTTACACAGCACCCTCAGTGCAGTAACACAGGGGTGTCATAGTGACCCCCCAATATAGACTCCATACCCTGGGACTGACTACTGTCTCCCAGGGCATGTAAAGTACCATTGACTATACTAGTCTCAAATTCTGAACAGAACCAGTACAAACCATCATATTGTGGACGTACTGGCCGGGGCAATTCGATTGCCCCGATTCGATTGCCCCGGGGTCTGTTAGTCGAGGGGGCACGTCTCCGTCCCCCCTGATAGAGTTTTGGCTGGTGGCAGTGGATACTACTTTTTATATTCGACCGCAAATATATCTCTATGGGATTTCACATTGTTCGAGGCTACCAACTTTATTTAATTCATATAGCCTCGAACATACCGCTGGTTTATTTATTTAATATTAATTCTCCGGTTGGTATTTTTTGCCAGAACTCGGTTCTAAAATGGGGTTTGTGTTCGCTTCTGTGACTCCAACCCAAGTTGAGCCCTTTGTTCCACTTTATGGTGGGCTTCTCCAGAGAAGCCCTCCAAAGTGGTGCCACTCTGTCTGGGGTACTTAGGGGGGGTAGAGGGGGATTTAGGCACCCTGGACTGAGTTGCCTAGGCAACTCAAGTCGCACTCCGTCCTGATTGGCCCAAGTGGTGAGCCGGCCGGCTCACCACTTAGCATGTTTGAGTGACAGCTAGGCTGAGTGAATGGGGGTTTTCTGCATAAAAGCAGGGCTTTGGGGACTGGAACTTTAGAAGTCGCCACAGGACCTAAGAATCCGACGAGGGAGAAGCTGAGCCATCCTGCTACGACGACACCACCGGTGGAGCCCTGCTGAACCGTCTCACCACTTTTCCTAACGACAGAGGAGATCTCCAGCCCGGAGAGTCTTCTTCCTTCGACTGGTGGGAATAACCAGTCTGCTTCCTTTTTCGCTTCCTGGAGCATCTCGTGGCTGCCTTGCCTGTGCCAAGCACCCCGGCAACCGGGTTACCACGTTTTACCACTACCGCGAATCAAAGGGTAGTACTTTTAACCGGAAAACTCCGCGGCTGGTTTCTTCCCTGGTAGTGCAACGACCTTCATCTTTCCTCCACGTTGAGATCTTCTCTTCCTCTGGACGACGCCGCAACTTGCACCCGCTGCCAGGAACAACTGCCCCCGCTGGAGGATCCTTCCCACATAAGGTACCGTGTTCCGCCTGGCTTCCCTTGTAACCGACTGTACGGGGTAGATTTAGCCCCTGGCTTTCGAACCTGGGTTAGCTTGGGACACCCTGGCTAAACTTTTCTGAGCCTAACTAAAACCTTTCTGAACTCCCTGCAAGACTTTTTAAGCCTGTTGTCATTGTGTGATCTTGGGTGCATTTGTGCCCTGCTCTCTCCAAGAGTGGGCCCGGCCTATGGACTTTGGCTCACAAGTAACTTTTGACTTTCCTGCCTTGCTTAAGAGTTCCTAAGTATTAGTGTGGTGTATTTTTCTACATTCTGCCTTTTTCCCTCCCTTTTTCGTTAACTTATTGGAGTGCCATCTATAGTTGAGCGCTCACCTCTGTCTGGAAATAAGTGGTGTTAACTAAGACTTGTCTGATAAGGAATAAGGGACGTATATATAATAATAGTAACTGTGTTGAGAGTGATTTACAATAATAGTGCTGGAGTGTTTCAATCAGTGTGTTTTTAAATAAATAATTATATACCTTGATACCAAAGCTCTGGTCAGTGTTTGCTTGTGCTATTGTGTCTGAGTGCCTATTGTGTATACTTTGCATACTGCCTAACTCTTCTTGAGGGAAGTCTGACTGCTCAGCCACAGCTACCAGGTAAATCTGGGTGGTACAGACTGCTATCAAGTGGGTTTACTGCCAACACCTGTAGTCCTAAATCTTTTGCAGTGGTCCCCAAGGGAACTGCACAGGTTTCTGCCTAACACTCCCGATGGTAGTGGGAGCACCATCGGAGGTAAGCTGCTATTGGCAGGATCACCTCAAGTAAAAGGGCAGCAAATACTCCTCTGGAGGCACTGGGAGAGGAGCGCCGAGTGAGCAGTCCCTCTGTGCAAGAGGCTCAGGGCTAAATGAACTAATGATGCACTGTTCCTTCCCTTTTGTGTTGACACAAAATACATTTGTATTAAGGTGTTAATGCAAGGAGTGAGCTATTTACATCTTACTTTTACTTTCCAGGGATCTTTCAATGCATTTGAAGGCAGGGTAGAGGATAACACGGATTTATCATTTCTTCTGTGCATTCCTCCTTCAAATACTTCCAGGCTTTACACGTGCATGTGATTTTTATACAGGTCTCAAACAAATGGATTCATGTGGAATCTGCTTGCATTTAGCACATGCTAAGGTATTGGTTAGCATTGCAAGTAGCCAGATCATGGAATGCCAATGCAGCGATGCTAAATTATTCTAAAAGCTACAGTTGTTTTATAGATTGCCATATTTCGGGATTTCACTTCAATACATTCTTAATATTTGCCATCTCACCTGTGAACACCATTTTGGGCATGTCCAGTGGTCCCCCAGCCCCGTCTGCTGCGCTCGTTTCCCTGGTCCCATTCTGCTTCCTGATCCCGCCTCCCACCTCTCCCTCCCGCCCTGATTGGTGGATTAGCTATCTCGCCTGTGGCCTACTGGCCGCACTGCACCCTTCTTCTTTTGGGCAAAGCAGGTGAGTGCATCTTGCCCAGGACCCTCCTGGGCCTTGGCAAACACCATTATGGGCCTTTCCAGTGTTCCACCAGCTCTGCTTGCTGCACTCGTTCCCCTGGTCCCATTCTGCTCCCTGATCGTGCCTCCCAGCCCTCCCTCCCTGATTGATGGATTAGCCATCTTGCCTGTGGCCTACTGGCTGCACTGCACCCTGCTTAACCTTCTTTTTGGGGCAAAGCAGGTGAGTGCATCTTGCCCAGGACCCTCCGGGCCTTGGCAAACACTATTTTGGGCCTTTCCAGTGGTCCTCCTGCCCCGTTTGCTGCACTTGTTTCCCCGGTCCAATTCTGCTTCCTGATCCCACCTCCCAGTCCTCCTTCCTGCCCTGATTGGTCAGACTGCTCCTCTTAAGTGACCTTCCCAGGGCAGCCCTCTGCTCATGCAGCCCCTGTGGTTAAGGGCCCCAAGGCAAAGGGTGACTCCTACATTGGCAGCTCCAAGGTGTGTCTGCAGGTGTCAGCAGGGGAAGCCAGTGGCAAGCCGTCAACCAGCAGCAACTAAAAAAGTAAGTGTGGCATGGGTGGGGAGTAGAGCAATCACACTACTCCAGAAAGCCCTGCCACTCTATATTACCTACCTGGGAACATATCTTTCCGGGCAAACATATCCTACATCACTCTCTTAGGGAATACTCAACACTAGCAATCGCCCGATATACATTGTACCCTCTAATATAGGTATATCAAACTATCTGCATATGCTATAAAACTAAATCTACTGTATTATAATATGAAACCTGCTGCATTATGAAACCTAGGCCTTTCTCCCACTATACAGGACTCTCAAATCTAGGAATAGCCTCCATCTTTATACATGATTAATATACCATTCACCATTAGCCTACGTCGCATACATACAGAACTGTGATTGCTTGTAACTACCACACTTAGAATTGTGAATGCCAGCTAGTGCCACACTTAGATAGATTCATGATTGTTAGCATGTGCAACATTCAATGAACTGTGAACAATAGCCTACACCGGACCCAGATATAACTATGAATGATAACAATTGCTAAACTCAGATAGATCTCATGAACGTTTACCTGTGTCGCATCTAAACAGGATTGTAAATGTTGTCTTGCGTTGCATCTAGACAAATTTAGTTAGTACTGTGAACATTAGCCTGTGTCGCACCGACTTCACAGGACTCTCAAATATAGGTATAGCCCCCATCTTTGTCTACTACATGATGAAACATAATGTATTATGAAACCTAGGCTTCTCTCCTTACTGTACAGGACTCTCAAATCTAGGTATAGCCTCCATATTTGTCTACTACATGATGAAACGCAATGTATTATGAAACCTAGGCCTCTCTCGTTACTATAGTGGTCTCTCAAATCTAGGTATAGCATCCATCTTTGTCTACTAGACGATGAAACTTAATGGATGATGAAACCTAGGCCCCTCCACAACTTTGCAGGACACTCAAATCTAGGTGTGACCTACATCTTTGTCTATTGTATGGTGGAATCTAGTGTACTGTGAGACCTGGCCCCCTCACCACCAAAAATGAATTCTCAAATCTAGGCATTTAGCCATACTGCAAAGGTCAGCTGTGAGACATATATCCCACTAACCAAAAAGCTCAAAATGTCTGCATACTTAACCCACACAAAAACTCACACAACCACCTCTTGCACAGGAAACCACACGCACTTCACCACACCGCAACAACAAACAAACAACACATAAGCCGCACCAACAGCACACGAGGACTGACATTGATCCAATACCGGCACCAAAGCTCATCGCACAGTGTATACCAAACTGAAGCTGCCAACAGGACCCCACCTCTCTCACCATCCTCCTCCCTCTCCTCCTTACTAACCCACCCCACCTTCCCGTTTGCAGATCTGCCTGAACGCCTGGGGACCAATTCCGTTGGTGACAGTGCACGGTACAAATACCTTTAACATTTAACATCTAAAATCAGGCAGATTCCATAGGAATCCATTGTAAATGGTGTCTGTAAAGTGCAATTTACTAACAAGATTTACATTATTTACAATATTGCAAGTAAAATGAAAGAGTAAAGGTGATTTTTCCTGTTTTTACTCTTTCTTATTTCACTCAAGCCAAAACCTGAAAATGGTTTACCGGGGACGCAACAACATGTATGTACCAACATTGGTGGTCCCTGAATGCATTTAACACTTTACAAAAAAAATCCCCCTAAATGTCTTCGATCAAACATGAGAACAAACAGTTCAAGGAGAGGAGGAACTATCACATGCAGCCCGAGGGAGGTCTGGGCTATGCCAATGATGGGCAGTCAATGTCTCTTCTAACAAAAATAGAAATCTGATTGAATTATACAATATTTACATATGTGCTTTGTTTGTATCCATCACTTTGGGGAGGAGGGGTTATACCCCTGAGATTAGCCCTTGCCTGATGAATGAAGGCATTCAACCATGATTAAGACTTTCTGGCCTCCAGACTTCACTGAATCTTGGGCACCTCCCACAGTACCCATCAGATGCTGGGACCCTAGTAGGAGGGAGAGAAGACTGGGTTGAACGAATGATGAGAATCTCTCAAGTTCCCCTGGGAATCAAACATAATTATCATGACACGCCTTCTCTCATTGGTGGAATTGCAGGGAGCAGGAGGGTTTTTTCCTACGGGCTTCTCCTGATCCTGTTGGCTGCTGACCAGTGGATCAGGTGCTTTATCTTCCATCAAATGCCTTGCAAAGTATCCTTATTGAGTCCAGCACAGTGTCAAGATCACGCCTTACCTTCACTTTCAAAGTTGGCTTCTTCAGATGAATATGGTGTCCAAACCCCTGCAATGCATAGACAAGTGAGTGGGAAAAACCCTTTCAGTGAAAAACCCAGCAGTTTGAGTGTAATCTAGATCTCCCTAGCTCTTCCCAGGAACCAGGATGAGGAAGAGCGCGACACGTTTGAGGACTGGAATGTGAGTGCAGACGTATCGGGACGAAGAAGAGCATAGCAGGATAGAGAGCGAGGAATGAGGGCTGTACCAGGAGCAAGACAAACAGGGAAGGTAGCTGGAAGCAAGGCACGAGTAGAACAGCAGAGGAGCAGGCGAGCGGGAAGGTAAGCAAAGGTGTTATGCTCACCTGGTATCCACGGGGACGCCACCCAGCCGTATGGACACTGGTATCCTTCTCTGCGGTCCCAGATGTGGCCAGTGGGGGAGGTTCTGCCTGTAATACAGGAGGGCTATGTTCACGACTGGCCAACTAGGGTAATTAGCCTCCCACCACCCCGTATGCCTTCAGCCCCTCTGGGGCCTCTCCTCACCTTATTGTTGTTTCAGGTGTGCTCTCCGTCCTGCCTTCTTGGCAGGGGCGCGTTGTCCTTTGTGGGCGGATGCGATCTAGTTACTTCACTGATGCCGGCCCGTTTGAAGTCTTTCAGGTAGGTCTTATTGCTGTTGTATATTGTTGCTATTCCTGCATGCCTTTCTTGGTTTAATAATGTCTCTTTCTCTTCCTTAGATGTGTGGAAGTCCAGTGTGGTGCATTGGCTGAATTGGGTCTCGCCGGTAAATGATGGCGTGTAATGAGCGCTATGATGCGATAAGTAGGCGCCATGCACAGCGAAGTGATGCCTTGCCTTTGCCAACCTGTTTTGCTTTCTTTCCCATAGATCACGGTGTTCACCCAGGGTGTGGAATTCCGAGGCGATGCTGGTCGAGGGGTGACCTGCTAGGTAAGCTTTTCGGCACAGTTTGTTATGTTGTAATGTCTCTAATACCTTGTTTCTTTCCTTTGTGCAGATCTGTCGGTCCGGGAGACGTGCTGATCCTAGGAAGCTGTTTGCAGGAGCTGTGGGCAGCTAAAGATGTAAATTGCAGGTAAGATGCTGCTGCTAACAATGTTCCTTTTGTCTCCTTACAGGTGCTGTTTCTCCGAGGTTCGCGGGTATAGCTGGACACGGTGAACGTCACGTTGCAGGATTGCAAAGTAACGCAAAGCGTGTTATCCAAGTCGGGTGTGGTTTAAATAGTTTCAAGAAAGTAGTCCAGGGAAAGTAGTTCCTAGGCTACCACACCCAAAACACTATACGCATAGCTTGGTTCCTAGGAGCCAAGCTATGTGGATGCCTCCATGTAGGCTGGCAGCTTCAAAATAAAGTAGTTCCCCAAACACATGTCCTTACTGTGTATGAGCCTGGCGCCATAGGCGCCAGGACGGGCTCCACGAGGGCCTAGGCAGTGGATGCCTAGGTTTATTGGAGACCCGAGCCAAGACCTCTCCTGGCCCATGGGCTTGCCAGAGGGGTTTTTGGATGTGGGTCGTGACAAAAGGAGCCACGTCAGGAATGCAGAATATCTAGCGTCCAAGCAACGAGAACGGTTGCGACGCGCCGCTCCTGTCATTTTGCAAGACTAAATAGGAGACTGGTAATTCAAGGTGGTCTTCCGGGCGCGTGAAGTCATTGCGCACCGATATCTGTACAGGTCATGGTATCTGCCATGTGGGAAAGGGGTAAAGATGAGCCAGTGTCACCATAGCGACCTAGACGAGCACCCGGGCTGTGGTGGTGAATCATGACACACAGTGTCTCATTAAAGCCTGGCACTACCTCAATTGCCGTCAGGCATAGTAATCGTAGTTGCCTCTTCTGGGCAGCCACCCTCCCTCTCCTCCTCCCACCCCTTTCCTCCCCCTGTTGAAGCCTGGCACTCCCCCAATTATGGTCAGGGATAGTAATCCTTGTTGCCTCTCTTTGGAAGCCACCTATCCCCTCCTTCTCCCCCTCCTCCCCCTTCTTCTGTTCTTTATGTCCATTAGCACTTACTCTTATCACTTGTCTCATGACCTTTGATAGAAGCTTATCTGCCCCCCCGCCCTCCTTGTATTCTCCCATTTCCCCCTCTGCTCTATTCTGATTCGTCACCCGACCTAACAGGATAGTCATGTGTTTGTTCCTCCCCTTCCCCCTCACTCCACCCTCCTCTGCCCTCCCTCTCCCACTCCTCTTGTCATTCATGCACTGTAACAATTGTTGTCAGGCATAGTAATGTTACTGCTAGTCTTGCCTCCTTTTTTTCCTTCCTTCCTCTCGTCTCGCTTATTGTTCCATGCACTTGTACTATCTGATATGATCGTTTTTTTTTTCACATTCTGATTTGATTCAAGGACCTGTAAGAATGTAACTGTATTCTCCCATGTTTCCTCCCTCCATGAAGCGCTTTGAAACACATTGCATATAGGTTCTATACAAATAAACAATCAATCAATCAAAAGCAGGGACTGCAGGAACAGATTTAGGAGGATCTGAGTCAGGATACACCTCAGTCACACGGTCCTGGATGGATAACGGCAATGTCGGCTTCCACAATAGCAGGGTTTAAACACATGT